>NC_133375.1:13480487-13616789 GCF_049309525.1 Garra rufa
TTTGTCCTAACATAATTAGTCCTACCTTTTTTACAGTCCGTGAACACAGAAAAATACCAAATGACAAATAACAAAGGAAAAACTTAAACTAAACAACAACGAAAATTTGCTAAAGTACTACAACTGAAATAACTAACTAATAAGAACACACTAACACTTTAAAATGAAAAATGGATTTCAAAATATTAATAAAATCTACAATAGTATATGACAAAAATAAAAATAACACTGATCCGGTCTGATATAATCACAGACAACGTACATAATTTGAGATCCACAGTCCTAAAACACAACTGTTACACAAAACACTCACTAGAGTTATAACAATATATAGTTACAACAGCCAACGATACTCAGCTTAATATAGCTGTTATCACACTGTTGGTCCTCTATCAGTAAGTGCCATCTTCAGTGGTATATATGTGCTATGGAAATTTTCTTTGCACCTCTTTATTTTTGCACCAGCCGAAATTCAGTTTAACTTCACCACACGACTCTGGACAAATGGCCTTTGTTGAGGAACCACATTCTGAGCCAACAAACGCTCTCCAAAACTGTGCCGAAGTGATCATATTATGTTGCACAACAGAAACCTTCTCAGTATAAAGCCGTATTCATTTCCCCCAATGCATTACATAAAGCACTTCCATTCCACACAGCGTTCCTCATTCAACAGCCACACCACAGCTTCTACTGTTGGCTTTCTGTAGCACCACTTCAGACCTAAATTCTCAATGACATCAGCCTTTTTTAATAGGAAAAAGCCAAAAAGTGGAGGAACCTGAGACACCATACACAATCTCAGCATTTTCATTGATCTATATCAATATATCTGAATGATTCAATTCCATATATGGCATGCATCACTATATGCTGTTTCTCATACTAATGTGTGAAGATTTGAACGAACTCTAAGCTTGATTTTTAAAGCTTGGTGTGTAACTCGTCTCACTAATTGATACTTTTCCAATCAAACAGAAGCCAATTTTTCATCTGGCAGACAGAGTTGGACAAAATTCTGACTAAAGAACTGGCTCCCATTCTATTAATGATTTAGAATATGAATTCAATTTGTCACGCCCTTTATGAAGTAAAGTCTATCTATCTATCTATCTATCTATCTATCTATCTATCTATCTATCTATCTATCTATCTATCTATCTATCTATCTATCTATCTATCTATCTATCATCTATCTATCTATCTATCTATCTATCTATCTATCTATCATCTATCTATCTATCTATCTATCTATCTATCTATCTATCTATCTATCTATCTATCTATCTATCTATCTATCTCGCTCTCTCTCTCTATCTATCCACCCATCTACAGAACCTAACTACAGTATCTATGTCTATCGATCTATCTATTTATCAACTATTCGTTCATCTAACTACACTGCCATCCAAACGTTTTGCATCAGTAATGCTTTTTAAAGAAGTTCCTTATGCTCATCAAAGTTCAATTTATTTGCTCCAATATACAGGAAAAACAGTAATAATTATGAAATATTATTGCAATTTAAAATGAGTTTTCTATTTTAATATACATTAAAATATTTATTTCTGGGATGCAAAGCTGAATTTTCATCAGTGTCATTTGTCTCCAGTGTCACTTGATACTTCAGAAATCATTCTAATATGCTGATTTATTATCAATGTTAAAAACTGCTTAATATTTTTTAACTTTTTTTGGAACCTGTGACACTTTTGTAAAATGTAAAAAGAACAGCATTTCATATGATTCATGATTCTTTAGGGTCTTAATGAAAAGTCTCTAATATACTTTGGTTAAAAATTCTCAATAGTAGTGTAAAAAAAACACCCTTTTACCTTGTCAAAATCAGCTCCTCAAAATATCAGCTCATTTTATCGCATGGGCCCTTTAAATGCAAATGAGCTCTGCTTGCCCCGCCCCTCTCTGCTGAGGGATTACGAGCTGTAATGTTTACTTTAGCCGCATTTATCGGCTCTTAAGAGGCTCATATGTCGGGAGTAAATGACTACTGCTATGTTCATTATTACATCCAACAACAGAACACCTCAATCGCTCAATTAGAGTCTTCCTCTGCACCTGAGTCACACAATGGCGATTGTATTCGGACTGTTTCGGCTCGGTGAGGGCGGGTCTAAGGTAAGACGCTCATGTGTTTCGTTACAACGACAAGAAGCTGAGAATGACCTGATTTTAAAAAGGGGATATTACTTTTAAAGATAAAAAAATACCACTGGGTGGATTTTTATCATTGTAGGTGGTTGTGTACACAAACTGCCAACACACATTAATGTTCAAACAACATGAAAAAAGTGAGTTTTGCATCCGATGACCCCTTTAAAAGATGTAGTTATTAAATTAGAGAAAATATTTCAAATTCATATAGATTCATATTGAGTGCATTATTTAATTGTTATACCATTAATATTTAACTTATTTAATTTGTCGTGAACTATATATAAGTCTTTAAATAATTCTGTGTCTGAGCTTATTTATTTATTTATTTATTTATTTGAATGACTTTCTACACTTGCTATACTATATACTTCAGTGCGGTAAAAGTACTAAGATGTTAGAAGAAGATGTTAAAATGTAGTTCATGTGGATATGGAACTAAAGAGAAGAATTATTAGCTCAAAAGAGTGTGAGGTCAAACCACCGGGTATGATATACTATTCTAGAATCTGTTAAAATGAGAAGTTAAAATTAGAGAAGCTTTCATAAGGTCAACCCTTAGGGTACAGGCCCCATTGCTCAGAGCATACTGTAAGCCAGTAAGCCATGACCAGAGCACAGCAACCGTGAGCTTTTACACTAGTGAGCTTATGCACCTTTAACATCTATTAAGTCAATGTAACTTGGTAGTTACTTCCTTTATTTGAACTACAGTATGACTGTCACTCACAGCACAAATATACGGTACAATGAGATACGAAAACAACTCCCCTTCTTTAAAAGATATATAAAAAAACACATTCACTGGAAACAAAAGCTCGTCTTTGCACAAATATTAACTAGAGGAGCATGAGAATGAGCAGCTCCGTGAGTCGCACAAGCAAGTTTCTGATCAGCTTTGAAGAGTTTTTACATCTGCTGAGGTGACAAAAACCCTGGCAAGCTGCCGCAATTTGAATCCTCACGTCTGCAGAAATATTAGCATAAGGAGCTGACAAGCTTTCAGCAAGACAATCTCTATAGTCTTGGCTGATGGCAGAAGTAAATATCAATGTCTGTTACACTGGCACGCAACAAAAGCTTCAAAAACACAACTTCGGTTATAAAGCCTGGGACAAAAGACAGAACCAAACCTGGAAACTTTGATAACCGCTTTACACTTTCACAATCAGGTGTCAAGCGAGGTGTCGCACCACACTATTCCAAAACAAGACTTTTTGCTTTCAAAAGCAGTGTTAAATACTCAAAAGAGACAATCACACAATACCGAAAAAAAGGCAATAGTTGTTCATGATAGTTGTTCAATAGGGTTGTGACGAGAAACTTTTTAAAAGAAATCCTCAATGATGAAATATATAGGGGAAAACAGTGTTTTATTCAACTGAAAAACACAAAATGCATGTGCATTTTGATATGAACTTGTACTTTATGAAATTAAACTTTCATTTTAATGAATTATATGCTGTAATAAACATGTAAACTAAAGCTGCACGATTCTGGATAAATTCCAATCTAAATTGAAGATTACGATTCTCTCATGATCATGCCACGAGATCTCGTCACATCCCTATTGTTCAATTGTTTGTCTTGAACAATTAAGTTCAATGAAGTTAACTGCCCGCTGTTCTTCAGAAAAATCCTTCAGGTCCCACAAATTCTTTAGTTTTCCAGCACTTTGTGTATTTGAACTCTTTCCAACCATGACTGAGACATGATTTTGAGATTCATCTTTTCACACTGAGGACAACTGAGAGACTCTACAACTATTACAGAAGGTTCAACCGCTTACTGATGCTCCAGAAGGAAAAATGATGAATTAAGAGCCAGGGGGTGAACACATTTTAAATTTGAAGATCAGGGTAAATGACATTTATTTTGTCTTCTGGGAAACATGTAACTATCTTCTGGAGCCTCTGAGGGGCAGTACTAAATGAAAAAAATAAGATATTTTGGCAAAATATGACAAATGTACACATCTCTATTCTGTTCAAAAGTTTTCACCCCCTGGCTCTTAATGCATCATTTTTCTTTCTGGAGAACATCTATGCATATATGTGAAATATCTTATTCAGGTTAGTACTAAATAAAAAATAAAATACATTTTGTGTGATCCCTCTTATTTTGGTAAAATAATTAATACTTTGCATATTGTGATGGCAGAATTAAATATATATATATGTGTGTGTGTCTGTTACACTGGCACACAACAAAAGCTTCAAAAACACAACTTTGTTTACAAAGCCCTGGGACAAAAGACAGCACCACAATATTCCAAAACAAGATTTTTCAAAAGCAGTCTTAAATACTCAAAAGAAACAATCACACAATACCGGAAAGGCGATTTCACACAGTTTCTGGGTCCAGTCCTCCAATTCAGCTGTCTCAACAGCAAAAACAAATGTCTTCTCAGTTGTCTCCACCAGAAAAGGTCCACAATCCCGAGGACAACCTTCAACATCAGCCTCAGAAACACGAATGCAGTCGTTCATTTTTATCACCTGTAAAAAAGCAACAACATGAAACTCAAAAATTGAGGTTTAAAAAAAAAGCTTACACATTAAGAAAGCAAGGTTTTTTTTTTTTCCATTTGTTTTGAAATGTTTGACAAGTGGACAAACACATCCGCATGTAATTATGCTTAAAGATGTCCAGATTTGCAATCTGGGTGCATGGGTAGTATAATGCATGAATGTTTTTTCCTTTCTTCCCAGATCTGATCATCCATATGCATTCATTTTAGAAGATAGCTTTTCTGTGAAAATCCAATTTTTTATGGAAAGGCTGATTTTTGTTTCTCATCTTTCATAAGAAAAATGGGAACAGATTTAATGGCACATCCTGCAAATAGTTTGTACATGTTCGCCCACACATAAACCATCTGCATGACCCCCTACCGAGTTTGACTGTTCATTGACTGTGGCACATAAAGGATCTACATTGCTCTCTTCAGATGCGCCACGTCTTATTTGTTATGTTTGCATCACGTGGAAAATCTGAGCTTTACGGTTTGTTGCTCACCTTTTTGTTTTCCTGTTTGCGGTTGGCCTTCTCCAGCGTGTTGCCAGCTCCATCTTTAAACTCAAAAAACTCAAGGCGAGAGATGGAGCAGGAGCTCTCTCGGTACAGCACGGACCAGACCTTACGCCATTTCTGAAACAGAGAGAAGATAAATGGCTGAAAGTGACGTAAACTGTCACACTTCTTCATTTGCAATGTCCTCCAGATATGCACATTATTGAGATGTAAAACTAATGGGCCTTGTTATATTTTAGGATGTCTAATATCAAACAACATTAGAAGACCTAACATCTGTAAAACATATTAGAGATATAAAACATCATCTTGTGACAAAACTTGACTCATATGTTGATGAGTAGGTTGAATCACTACGTCAAAATTTGTAAAAGTCTCATCTTGATGAACATTATTCACACTATCATAAAGCAGCCAGAAACAGGTTTAATACTCTGCACATTTTAGTGAAACAATTAATAGTTTGTTTTAATAGGAAAACGATATTGATTCTTAAATCCCAAGAATCGATTAGTCTAGCATGTTTTCAGTTAATAAACGTACCATCTTAGCACACTTCCCATTCAATAAACGGCAATAAGCTTTGTGCTTTGTTACTTTTGATGTGAAATCTCAGATTTCATATCAAAGTCTCAGATTTTAAATTATGTCCATTTTATTACAGTATTCAAACTATAAATGCCGTTTCAGCGCTGTTTATTGTGGAGTGACAGATCGTTGTAGTGCTTCAGTTCAAGAGAAGCTAAACGTCAACTCTCCTCTTCTTTAATATCAGTTTAAACACAAAGTCAACATGAATAAACATCTGAAGGTAGGTTAAAAGAAACCGTGCAACTTACTGAAATCCATATCCTGTCTCATGTAATCGCTTAATCAAATGTGAAAAGATGTCACGTAACCTAACATTTACCTCAGAAAAAAACATATTCGGCGACCATAAACTCCTTGGTCAGCTAGAAAAATGAAACTAATTGGAGTAGAAATATAATTATGCAATTGCAACTTTATTATTACAAAAACTTCACTGAGTGTAATTTAAGCGTTTGTATGAATACGTTAATTTTAACCTTCAACATTATAGTAATGTAACGTTAGTATTTACTGTACAGTTGAGGTCAAAAGTTTACACCCCCCTTTCAGAATCTGCAAAATAGTAATTATTTTACCTAAATAAATGGGATCCTACTAAATTCATGTTATTGTTTATTTAGTACTGACCTGAATAAGATATTCCACATAAAAGATGTTTACATGTAGTCCACAAGAGAAAATAATAGTTTAATTTATAAAAATGACCCCGATTAAAAGTTTACATCCCCTTGATTCTTAATACTGTGTTGTTACCTGAATGATCCACAACTGTGTTTTTTTGTTTCGTAATAGTTGCTCATGAGTCAATTGTTTGTCCTCAGCAGTTAAAGTGCCTGCTGTTCTTCAGAAAAATTCAGGTGCCACAAATTATTTGGTTTTCCAGCACTTTTGTGTATTTGAACCCTTTCCAACAATGACTGTATGATTTTGGGATCCATCCATTTTGGAGGACAACTGAGGGACTATTATAGAAAGGTTCAAATGCTCAATGATGCTCCAGAAGGAAAAATAATGCATTAAGAATAGGGAGGGGGGGTGAAAACTTTTTGAATTTTTGAGGTTTCATTTATTTTGTCTTCTGGGAAGAATGTAACTATCTTCTGTAGCCTCTGAAGGGCAGTACTAAATGAAAAAATATTATATTTAGGCAAAACAAGAAAAATGTACACATCTCTATTCTGTTCAAAAGTTTTCACCCTGTGGCTCTTAATGCATAATTTTTCTTTCTGAAGAACATCTATATGTATATATGTGAAATATCTTTTTCAGGTCAGTACTATTTAAAAAGAACATGCATTTTGTATGATCCTTCTCATTTTAGTCAAATAATTAATACTTTGCAGATTCTGAAAGGAGAATGTAAACTTTTGACCTTAGCTGTACTGTACATGATATATATCCAAAATAATTGTTATCGAATCAAATCAGCAATGGAATCGAATCACAAGCTTGTGAATCACAATTGAATCGAATCATGAAATTCTTGTCAACACTCAGCCTTACCAAATAACATACTTGGTATTTGTAATATTAATAGAATCTGTAAAAATATATCTGCATTTAGAAGCAAAGCATACAATCACTGTTAGAAAATAAAATAATGCTAAAACATTGGCACAACTTACCCCACAGTATTTTCTTAATAAGTAACTGCTTAGTCTTGAGCCAAATCATTTACATAGTTTTATAAATTCACTACCATGTATATTTTTAAACCATAAAATTAAATATATTTCTTCTGCTATATCAAAAAGTCACTTTGACATGTAAAAACACTTTCTAAATCACATATGATGTTGCCTTTTCTAAATATATGGACAAAAATGATGCACAGCTAGATTAAGACACTCAGACACTTAGACACACTTTACCCCGCTCTTCCACATAGTAAAACAAATACCGTTTTCATGATGTCAGCGATATTAACAACAGTTTTGCACGTTTTTGACCTTAAAATGGGAAGTGCTGTATGTAAAAATAGCCGGAGTCCATCTTCCCAAAAGATTTTTAAATGAAAAGTCACCAAAAAGTCAAAAGGGAAAGTTTTTACACGTCAATACAAAACACATTACCTACCTAACCTATTCCAGCTTTAACACTGACTCAAATGCATAAGGATGGTTGGACCACGTGAGCATCAATTGATAGTACTTAAAGTGTGAGCTTCCTCAGTCAGGAAATGCGTAATAAGATGAAGAGTTTAACTAATCTCAGTGATACGGACATTACCTACCATTTCAGAGCAATTCATGGCCTCAAACAGCACATAATCTATTACAGATGCAACACACTCCTTGTGGTTTCCTAAAGAGACAGGCCTGATCCTATTCCTAACATTAGCTCACTTTAATGGACTCCAGCAGCCCCATAAGTCCTCTAAATTATGCCAACAGGCTATTCCTCTTGTACAGTCCCATATGGCGGAACCAACAATATTATCAGTGCCATCAATCAAAATGAAGCGAAAATGGTTTTAGATGAGACTATGGACAAGTTAAAGTGGATCACGTTCACAGTTCAGGAAGCTGTTCATGACACTGCCAGGGAGCTTAATATGATTCATGAATTGCTCTTTTATTGCAATTGCTCTATAGATATGGAGTATTTGGCGACAAACATGTGGTTCAAATTAGGCAAAGCGAAGGCTGCTAATTGAAATTTATGAGCCCAGCGAGTTGCACACTAATTTATAATGCAGACGTCTTTATCTTTTTCAGTCACTTGTTAATTGAAATATAATTTCTGTACACTAACACACATAAAAACACTTTTGAGCTGTTATAAAAACAGAAACCTTTAATATCTGATCCCCAAGTAATTCATAAGTCTTCAGTATATTATACTTTGACGCAAGAGGGGTAAAACTAATTCAACTAATCCATTACGAAAAAAATGTGATTCTAATAGCAAAAGACAGTAAAAACGCTAAATTAAGTTATTGCATTGTGATTTTAATGTGTTACCATGACGGTGTTTATATTTATATTGATGGTGTTTATAACTTGATGCTTTGGGAAGGGGCGTGGCAAGACTGTAACGCCGTCTAAGCTGTTTGCCAATCGTAATGCAGTGGGGCTACTAACCAATCACAACATATTTCGTTTTTCAGAAGGCGGGCCTTCATCAAACCCGGAACTAATCAAGCCATTTGTGCCAGCCTGAGGAGAAAGCTTTTGTAATAATGTAAATTATGTGAAAAATAATGCGTTTTTCGAACCACCAAGCATGAGAGCATGTTCTAGTACACCCCCAAAACAAGACTTTGTAAAAGAGCATAATAGGACCCCTTTAAGTATTTACTTGTGGGTAAGAAATTTGTGATATGCATTGAATCTGTACATGCGGCATTGTTCATGACCGCATGTGTATTTTAGGTTGTCAATGTATTTTAATACTTCGGTTGGCTGTTGAATTGATTAATTTTAACATTATATCAGGATTAATTCAGGTTTTTTTTTTTTTTAAATGGTAAAATTCTGGCAACCACAGCTGCTTTTTGTCAGATTTATTTATTTATACAGTGATGTTTTTTTTTTAATAGATACAATTGAACTGATATAGTACTGCAATACAATACTACTCAACATTAAGAGTACATTAGTGGTTCCTTTCCATGAGGCCTTAATTTCCACACTTATTAACAGTTTTATTGTTGTTTTATATCATATTTTATTGTATCCTTTCATCTGTCTGCAATATGAACAGCTGTTTTGCAAATTTACAGACAACCGCACACAAAATTGTAGGTGTTATACAGGAAATAAAGAAGGGCGACTGTCCAGTAGCATTTTGCGAACATTTTGCTAATTAATAAATAGACAAGATCCAACAATAGAGTTTTTACAATATCCATGGAGTTTGTGGTAATTTATGTAATGGAGCAGCTATATCCTGTCAGGCCAAATTAGTCTTTTTAGTACAGCCTTCATTTTGTTCTGTGACAATAGTGACTGTTGTTTGATATCGTCTTTTAATGTTCGGCTGCTTCACAGTAAGTAAAGCAAGTTGTGTCTTACCTTCCCAAACCGCTGTTGTTGTAAATACAGCATCCCCTTCTTTCTAATGTCCTCCTCCATTTCTCTCAGTCTTGTCTCCGACCCAGCTCCTTAAGACTGTCTCATCTGGCGTATCTTCTGCTAAACTTGCTTGTGACGCAAACAGCATCTCCAAGTTCCGCCATATCTGCTTCCTGTATAGCCCAGAAGAGTTGACACTTCTTTTGCAGAGCTGTGCAATGAGTCTCTATGTATGAAAGCCAAAGCCACAATGATTACTCAAGATCATGAGTTTCCTCATGTTATTTTGTAACCAAATGAAAGGAAACAGCATCGTATTGTAAATGTATAAACTATATAAACTTAGCAAACTCAGGAAATTAGGCAAAATAGATATTTTGACATTTCTGTTTAACCTCATAAGGCCTGAGCGTTTCCATATGATTGTCTCATATTATTTTGTTAAGAATTTAAGGAGTAAATTGTAAAAAAAAAAATTAAAATATTAAAGTAGAAGGTCATGTAAATAACGTCACTGATTTATATTTATCACATCAGAGCTATTTTAGGTCTGAGGTCTTATTTTTCAGGGGCTGTGGTCAACTGCACACTTCCTTTTCAATGTGTCAAGTTTCCATCACACACACAAGCACACACACATAAACCAACTTACCTTCCAGAAAACGAGGGATGCTTTACTGACCAATGCCTGCATCTAGACAAAGACTATCAATTGTATTCCATATTAAATAATTTTTTGAACACAGTAATAGTGTTACTTTTAATACATTTCTATATACAGACAAGCCCAAAATTATTCATACCCCTGGCAAATTCTGAATTAAAGTTACTTTTATTCAACCAGCAAGTTTATTTTTGTTTTGTTTTTTTTAACCAGAAATGACACAGGCTTCTCCCAAAAGATAATAAGACAATATACAAGAGGCATTATTGTGGAAAAAATATTTCTCAGCTTTTATTTACATTTGAACAAAAAGTGGCATATCCGAAATTATTCATACCCTTTGCAAACTGTCAAAGTCTTTGGGAAAATCCAAAGTTCTATACCATTCCAAATAGTCCAAGCTGTTCTAAAGCATCCTAATTACCCTGATTCATTGGGAACAGCTGTTTTAATCAACTCAACAGGTGAAAAACAGAAGCTTTCCGCTGTTGGTTTGTGGACAGTCATGGCTAAGACAAAGGAGCTCACTGAGGACCTGCGGCTGCGCATTGTGGCTGCTCACAAGTCAGGAAAGGGCTATAAAACCATATCTAAAGTGGCTACAGTGCAAAATATTATTAAAAAAATACAAGAGGTTCCGCACTGTGAAAAATCTCAGAGGAAGCCAAAAGTGACACCTGTGCTGGCCAGGAGGATAGTGAGAGAGGTAAAAAAGAATCCAAGGATCATCACCAAGGTCATCCTGATGAATCTGGGCTCTGCTGGTGGCAACATCTCAAGGCATACCACTGGGTTCCACAGACGCAGACCAAGGAGGACACCACTTCTCCAGATAAGGCACACAAAAGGCTGCTTGGTTTTTGCAAATGCTCATCTGGACAAAGAAGAAGACTTCTGGTCTTCTGTTTTATGGTCAGATGAAACATTGTTTGGCCACAATGATGTATCCTTCATTTGGTGTAAAAAAGAAGAAGCCTTCAACCCTAAGAACACCATCCCCACTGTCAAACATGGGGGTGGGAACCTAATGTTTTGGGCGTGTTTTTTAGCCGGCGGACCAGGGAACCTAATCAAAGTAAACGGCACCATGAACAAGGAGCAATACATCAAATTTCTCAACAACAACATCAGGCAGTCTGAAGAAAAACTAGTGGACATTTCAACACGACAACGACCCAAAACACACAGCAAAAGTGGTAAAGAAATGGTTAGCAGACATTAAAAAAAAACATTAACATTAACATTAACAAAAACATTAACGTTTTGCAGTGGCCCAGCCAGAGTCCTGACTTAAATCCAATTGAGAATCTGTGGAGGGAGCTAAAGATCAGGGTGATGGCAAGGAGACCCTCCAACCTGAAAGAGTTGGAGCTCATCGCTAAAGATGAATGGGCAAAAATATCAGTGGAGACATGCAAAAAGCTGGTCAGCAATTATAGGAAGTGTTTGATTGCTGTAATAGCCAATAAAGGCTTTTCTATTGATTATTGAGAAGGGTATGAATAATTTTGGACATGCTACTTTTTGTTCAAATGTAAATAAAAGATGAGTAATCATTTTTTCTACAATGATGCCTTTTTTACATCATCTTATTATCTTCTGGGAGACATCTGTGTCATTTCTAATCTAGTTGATTCCCAGAAGTTTAGCAGAGTCAGTGGTTTCTGTTTCATTGCTGTCAGTTATTTTTCTTAAAAAAAAAAACTTGCTGGTTGAATAAAAGTAACTTTGATTTGCCAGGGGTATGAATAATTTCAGGCTTAAGTATATATATATATATATATATATATATATATATACACACATACATATACACACTGTATATATATATATATATATATATATATATATATATATATATATATATGTTTGTAATATAGGTTATACAATTTGTAAAGGCCTTGATATAAAATGCATTTAAATAAATGTATTTAATCATCATGTGTAACCCTGGACGGCAAAACCTTTCATAAGGGTATTTATTTATTTATTTATTTTAATTTTGATTTATACATCATCTGAAAGCTGAATAAATAAGCTTTCCATTGATGTATGGATAGGACAATATTTGGCCGAAATACAACTATTTGAAAATCAGGAATCTGAGGGTGCGAAAAAATCTAAATATTGAGAAAATTGCTCTTAAAGTTTGCAAAACAGTTCTTAGCAATGCATATTACTAAACAAAAATTAGGTTTTGATATATTTATGGTATAAAATATCTTTATGGAACATGATCTTAACTTAATATCCTAATGATTAACGATAATGTTGACCCATACAATGTATTTTTTGCTATTGCTACAAACATGCTACTTAAGACTGGTTTTGTGGTCCAGGGCCACTATAAGGATCCAATACCAGTACTATATTCATTCATTAGGCCTCTGCCTTTTGGCCTGCAACATTAATGCAACACAGCTGTCAGACCTACAAACAAAGCCTTTCTTCCAAGGGAAGTCTGCATTTAGTTGACTCAAACAGAATTTTGTCCCAAATATTTTCTGAAACAAATTAGCTGCATGCCTGTTAAAAAACTGCCTCCATGACGACAAGATGTTGTGGGTGTTTTTCAGGCCGTCGCAACCTTATTCTTCAACGTGGAAGTAAGTCTATGGGTGAGATAAGAAATAAAGCTATAAGAAAACAACAAGAATATCAACAGGCAGTAAACTGTAAAACTATTTGCACTATAATTAAGACAATACATTAAAATAACATAAGACACACAAATATGCAACATCAAGTAAAACGAGCTGTTT
Source organism: Garra rufa (assembly GCF_049309525.1). Classification (NCBI taxonomy): domain Eukaryota; kingdom Metazoa; phylum Chordata; class Actinopteri; order Cypriniformes; family Cyprinidae; genus Garra; species Garra rufa. The sequence goes on from NC_133375.1 coordinate 13,493,726, forward strand.
TGTGCAGCTAAAAATAGCTGGATAAGGATGAGACCAGAAGCCAGACCCATAAAATAACTAAATGGCCGCACCAAGACAAAAATAAGGTGGGGTGTTTTTAAAAACATTAGTAGCCTATATACTGTGTGGCTGCTCACTGGTCCAAATTTAATGAGGCCATCCTGCCTTTCTAAAAAATTCAAATCTTGCATGTTTGTTTAAGTCGCTTATCGATCTGAAGTAGCAGCTCACCTCTGCTCACCAAGCTGCATAAATAAAGTCATATTTTGTCTGTTTTATAAACAGCGCAGGATGAAATCTATGTCGAAGTTTAATACTTAAGGGCTCGTTTATACCTCAAATCAAAATATGAGCAGCAATAAACAAGACTTCATGGTTCTAAGCCGTATCTTTTCACTGCCCTCTAGGGCCTTAAAACGGTACTGCACATGATATGTATCACCACACCGCACACACTTCTCATAATAAAGATCGCGTTTTGATAGAATTAAAGTTTGAGGTCATATATCATCTCAAATTTTCTTAAAAGCATAATTTAATTAAGAATGACAAGATTAAGTTGTAAAAGAACACAATGCAATAAACCGCTAACAAGACACAAAAAGAGAAAGGAAGAGATTCGTATTCGTGTTTGAATTCAGAGTCTTTTGCCTCACAAGTTACTCTCTGTGATGTTTCTCATTTGTCTGTTATTGTTCCTCAATCATGAACAAGAACTCTTCCTGTTGTCTTCCACTCTCACTTTATTGATTACAATAAATCCATTCAGAAGACTGATGGTCTTTCGCACAGCACATGGATCTCATTTTCCACAAAACTGGAAGGAAAACAAAAGCATGGAAATGACTTGTTGAAGAGTCTGGAAATGCTTTCCTTTATTTAAATCAGACAGAGGCAGCTCTTGGAGAGCAGAGAGGCTGTTTTTAAGTGGCTATCATGGTTTAGCATTAGCCTACAGGGGAATTTGAGTGCCTGTGGTGTCTGTGATGGTTGATGGAGAACAAAAATGGGAAAGTGAACAATAGTCATTTTGACATTTTTGGTTCTTCGCCTCAGAAACGCATTCCCAACCAGCAATAACTAAATCTGGTAAGCTATATAAATTAATCTGCATGTTTTTGGTTGTCTACTGCATTTCCTAAAGCTGTTTATTTCAATTTCAGGCCTTTACCTCAGTCTGTTTTTGGCCTCCTTCTCTGTGCCAGTAATGTCTTTTCATGACACAGGATATTAGCGGATTCTTGGGCAGAGATGGGAAGCCCCTCGCTGCTGGCTCTGGACGTTCACACGATCCCCTGAATATTTCTTCAGTTTTCCATAGAATTTGGGGAAAAGAAAAATAACTGACAGCAATGAAACAGAAACCACTGACTCTGCTAAACTTCTGGAAACAACTAGAGTTTTGTCTTGGGAACTGCCACACCGACTAAAATCACAAAGCATGAGGAGATAAAAAAACTTAAATAAATAGTTCACCCAAAAATGAACATTTGCTGAAAATGTAGTCGTCCTCAGGCCATCCAACATGTAAATGAGTTTGTTTCTTTATCCTAACAGATCTAGAGAAATTTAGCAACATCACTTGTTCACCAATGGAGGATACAGTGGATAGATGCTGTCAGAGTCCAAACAGCTGATAAAAACATTACAAAAATTCACAAGTAATTCACGCAACTCTAGAACTTCAAGTCTTGAATTACCTGAGGGTGAGTACATTTTTATTTTTAGGTGATCTTGGGTCTAACCCTGTGGCAAGGGCACCCATGGAGATCCTTTATGATATATTCTACCCAAGTCAAAATACTTAGCATGTCTAGTAGAGGTTTTTTTAGAGTGTTTGGTTGTTTAAGGCAAGAGGAAATGGCTCTGTCTCAAGGTACTCTCAGTCTGACATGATTTAGACCTTACTGCAGGATAATTGCTTTAACAGTCGACTGCTGGGTGGAAGTCATGTAAATGGACCCTTAAACCACATGTTGTTACATTTGGTTTATTACGCATGTTGTTGTTGTAAAGAAAGAATGGTGTATAACTCTGCCTCAGTGTTTTTACAGTACAACCACTGTACAGTACAGTACATTTATGTTAAATACCATCAAAAGTTGTCCAATCCCTGAATTAGAGGTTTAAACAACAAAGTGTCAAAATGTGAATCTTTTACTCAGTTTTCATAATGTAGCATCGAAAATGTAAACATAAAATTAAATGCATAACTGTTATCATAATCATTCTGAGTAATGATGAGGCTCCAGAGAAAATCATGAAGCAGAGGAAAAAATGGGGGTTAAAAAGCTGTTATCCACGGCTGTTCTGTTAAATACAGGTCTCTTCTTCACTAAAAGGTGAAATTAGAAGGTTAAGAGATGTTTACGCTATATCAATAAGTAGCCTGATGGTGTTTGTTGTATTTTCATCAAAAGAAGTTCAACCTGTATGAACATGTACTGAAGAATAGGATCCCTGTGTTTATGTCCTAAGACAGGAGATCATAAAGGTATATTAAAGCCAGCTGTGTGTTCAACTGCCTCACCCAGATCTGACACACACTTGAAGGAAAGGCTGGTAAAAGAGATGCCACATGTGGAAACACACATAAACTCAGAGGCTGATACACATTCTGCTTTGAGTCGAAACGGGTGGATTGTAAGGAACTGAGTTTGCACAAAAGTCAAGCACAAGAAAAGACAGCAGCAAGTTCTCAAACAACAATGGCCTTTCAGAAAAGATAAGACTAAAAAGAAAAGGCTGTGCAGATTTTCAGTGACTCTGAATTACAGCATTATGCCAGCAGGTGAATGTCCTTATGAGTGAAGTATTTTATTTTTTCCCGCCACTGAATAATAAAAATGTAAAAAGTTATTGCAACTTTTTTCTCAGAATTGTGATGCAAACGTGTGCAAGTTATAAAGTCAGAATTGCATGATATAAACTCACAACTATGAGTTATAAAGTCAGAATTGTAAGATATAAACTTACAATAATTTTTTTTTTCAGAATTGTGTGATAAAAACTCTCAATTCAATTTTTTCCTTAGAATTGCATGATATAAACTCGCAATTGCAAGTTATAAAGTCAGAATTGAGATATAAACTCACAATTCTGACTATTTTCTCAAAATAGCATGATAAAAACAAACATTTCTGAATATCTCAGAATAATGCAATTGCGAGTTATATAGTCAGATAACGCAATTTAAAAAAAATTTCTAGCAACTGCAAATTTACAGTATATTTTGCAATTCTGAATTTATAACTCGCAATTCTGACTTTTTTCAGAACTGAGTGATAAACTCTTAATTATGAGTTATAAACTCAGAATTGAAAGATAAAATAGATAAACTCAGTTCTGACTTTTTTTCAGAATAGCATGATATAAACTCACAAATTGCGAGTTAAAAAGTCAGAATTGCATGATAAACTCACAATTACGAGTTACAATGTCAGAATATAAACAAGTTAACTTTAGAACTCGCAATTCTGAACGTTTTCTTGCCAATGCTAATTTGTATCTCGCAATTCTGACTCTAAATTCTAAACACGCAACTGCGAGTTATAAAGTGAGAATTGTGAGGTAAACTCGCAATTATGAGTTATAAAGTCAGAATATAAACAAGTTAACGTTATAACTCAGTACTGAGTAATAAATTGTAAGTTTATTTCACTGATATGTTCTCAGAATTGCAAGTTTATATCTCACAATTTTAACTTTATAACTCGCAGTTGCAAGTTTATATCACACAATTATGACCAAATTTCTTGAAATTCTGAGTTTATATCTCACAATTCTGAGAAAAAAATAATTGCAAGTTTGTATCTTGCAATTGAGAGAAATAGACTTGCGAGATGTAAACTCGCATTTGCGAGAAAAAGTCAGAATTGTGAGATAAAAGTTGCAATTAACTTTTATTTTTTATTCAGTGGTGGAAACAGGCTTCCATAGTGAAGCATGGATTCATTCATGGAATGAAACTTATGGCTGCATCTGAAATGGCATACTCCTTTTGAATAAGTAATTACTTTGCAACTGTTAAAAAATCCTATATAGCAAGTTCTGGACCTACTACATTCATCATGTTTTCATTAAATGCCACCGAGCTCTGCTCGACTTAAAACGCATGTATTTGACTTAAAACGCACCTTTTCCTTTTGTTTGGAGTGTTCAGTGAGTATCGTCATGAAATATACGCCATTCATCCTGACCAATCAGGTTGTGAACGTATCACTATGGCTTTAGGTTCGGTATCTTTAGGTTCGCTGTCAAAAATGCCAGTGTGAACGCTAAGCAGACCAGGACCAAATGTATTATTAATTTTTTGGTCCAGACCAAACGAACCAAACAAACTGAACTACAAGTGTGAACACACCCTAAAATAATCATTCATAAAGTTCGAAAAGGTTGAAACGAATGACAAGGGTGTTTACAGTGTGCTCTCGTGTCTCGTGTCATAAAAGCATTCTGAGCCAAGGTGCAATTACATGAATTACATGACGCTCTTCAGCGCTCTTCTTCGTGAGTGTGCAGGCACAATCTTCTTTGTATTCGTTTGGAACTATTTTCATTGGCGGAGCGAAAACGAGCAATGTAACTACTGTAATATATACGTTATTCTAAATTAGATTCTTTATTAAACGGTTGTACAAATGTTACACTTTTTTTATAATCACAGTTAAGGCTATTTATGAAAGGGACAGCATTTCATTTCAGTATATTCCGGTTGCGTCAAAATGTTATATTTATATTATAACGTTAAAAAATAAGGTTTAAAAGTGAAAAGCGCTGTCACACAAAAAAAGTTGATCCAAATTCAAAACTGCAATTATAATATAAAGTTATAAAAAAAAAGAGATGTGCAGCTCTCATTCAAATTTCACAGTTCTTCATCTTTCCTTATTCAGCTTGTCACTCTGAAGGAGAGCTTTAGTGAAACAAAAGAGACATTCAGCTCCGGTAGCTACTCTCTGTACTGAATTTCAAAGCTTCTAGCAGCTTCCAAACGACTCCGCTCTCTCATTGTGTGTTTTTCATCCATTTTAGACGCCTGTGCCATTGGGAATTTATTTAAGCTTCTTCCTCGCCGTCTCCATGTTTGATTATCCAGATGTAGAAAAAGCTCTGGAGGGGGATGTTTTTTTACAGGCTTACTTTTTTTTTTTTTACAGTCGCTGTCTGAGTGTCTTCTTGCCATGTCTCAAATTTAATGGCTAACATAAAAAGACATTGTTTTTCTTGGGGGTGTTGGGATCTGAAGTTTAGTAATAATCCCTGTCATAGTCTTGTAATTGGTCATAGCTCATCATTTCATTCAAGTTCTGTTCCAAATAGGTAGACATCTCATCTGTGTAAGAAAAAAAAACAGATTACACTGTACGTAAAGCTATAATGGAACAGGAAATACTACCGTAGGCCATTACAGCTCAGGATATAACTTTTACCTGGTGGCAGGACTCCTAAAATTGCTGTGGATGAGACGTGGCCAAGCTCATTTCGAGCGATGCACCTGTATGTGCCAGAATCTATCTGACTGGCCTCTTCGATCTGCAGCCAACTGGAAAGTTCATACTTCTGAGGGCCACCTCGTGACTACAGGAACAACGGATAAATGGAAAAGCTGAGGAGGATCCTGACACACTTTTTCCTGTCTACTAAGAAACAAGATCCATATTTAACTTTTGTAGTTTTTGACAAGTTCATTAACGGATTTAACTAGGAACACCCTCCATGTTCCAAATCTTGAAGCCATAAACACCTGCAGTAAATCATTAGACATGAATATTTCCATAAAATCACTTACTTTGAGGAAAAATATGTGTAATGGATTTCAACATGGTATCACTAGCCAAAATATATAAAGGAATAAGGCCATCCAAGATGTAGATGAGTTTGTTTCTTCATAGGAACAGATTTGGAAAAATTTAGCATTACATCACTTGCTCATCAGTGAATCCTTTGTAGTAAATGGGTGCCGTCAGAATGAGTCCAAACAGCTGATAAATGACAGCTGACAGCTTCACAACACATTAAATGACGGACTGGAGTTATGTGGATTACTTGTGGATTATTGTGATGTTTTTACCAGCTGTTTGGACTCTCATTCTGACGGCACCCATTCACTGCAGAGAATCCACCGGTGAGCAAATCTGTTCTGATGAAGAAACAAACTCATCTACATCCACGAGGCAATAATCACGGTTACATACTACTTTACAGAGTTTCCGTTTGGAAGTGCTTTACCTGAACCGATATGTGGGGATCATCACCAGGTAAAATGATCTCTTTTCCATCTTTCCTCCATTCCACTAGCGCCATGGGAAATGCGAACACCTCGCAGAGAAATGCTATACTGCTGCCTGTTACGTTTACCAGATTATGCGGCGGCACCTTGATGATGGGGACTTGCCAGAAATAGAGAGAGGGACAGAGGTCATATCAGAGATCACATTTAGAAACCACTTCCTATGTCAGCCTGACTTGAAGAGCTGGTTAAAGGTCATAAATCTCCTCTTTAAAGTCACTGGGAAAATTATAGGGGCCAGGTCCAAAATTCCCAAGTGCTGGCAGCCCAGAGAGAAAAACACTCTTGAGATAACACTTCAAATCACTTGTGAAAGAAAACAAGAAAGAGACAAACAAAATATATATAAATATATATATATAGAGAGAGAGAGTATAATAACATGAAAAGGATGATAGATAAAATAAATAAATAAATAATGTTAAAAAAAGTTTATTAAAAAAAATATATATTTATATTTTATATTAATATTCAATAAATACTTGTTTAAAAACACCCTTCAGATCAATGTATTCCATGTATTAAATGTAAAAAATAAATAAAATAAATGATACTAATAAATTAAATCTTGTTTGGAAAAACACTTGAGATACTTTTATTCCAATAAATAAATAAATGTTTTTAAAAATTTAACTGAATAAAATTTAATTGAATAAATATTTGCTTAAAAACATTATTAAGATATGTTTATTCTATGTATTAAATAAGATAATAATATAGTAAACATTGGTTGGAAAAAAACACTTGAGATACTTCCTCCATGTAAGTAACTAAATAAATAAAATTGTTTACTTAATAAATATTTATATTTGTATATAATTATTAAATATATACTTGTTTAAAAACACTACTTTTACTCCATGTACATAAATATTTTTTTAATTTAATAAATATTTATATTTGTATATAAATATTTAAAAAAATTAAAAACACCATTTAGATACGTTTATTCCATGTATTAAATAAAAATAATAATACAGTAAATATTGGTTGGAAAAACACTTGAGATACTTCCGCCATGTAAGTAAATAAATAAATAAAATTGTTTACTTAAAAATAAATATTTATATTTGTATATAATTATTAAATAAACACTTGTTTAAAAAAACACTATTGAGATCTGTTTATTCCATATAATAAATAAATAAATAAATAATACTAATACTAAAACACTTTAGATGTTTTTAATCCATGGAAATAAATAAATATTTCAAATAATATATATTTATATGTGTATATAAATATAAAATAAATATTTGTTTAAAAGACACGATTGAGATACGTTTATTCCATGTATTAAATAAAAATAATCATAAAGTAAATATTGGTTGGAAAAACACTTGAGATACTTTTTACTCCATTTAAGTAAGTAAATAAGTAACTAACTAAATAAATAAATGCAATTCTTTACTTAAAAAAATAAATATTTATATATAAATATTAAATAAATATTTGTTTAAAAACTCCTCTAAGATATGTTTATCCCATGTATTAAATTTAAAATAAATAATAATAATAATAATAATAATAAAAGTAAATACTAGTTGGAAAAACACTTTCTTTACTCCATGTACTTTTACTCCATGTAAATAAAACACAATATACATTTGTATATTTCTGTTCTATTTATTAAAGAAAGAAAATAAATAAATGTATAAATAAATACTGGTTAGAAAAACATTACTGAAAGACAAAAATTAAATTAAATATTAGTTAGAAAAAAATCACTTTAATATAAATCAACTTAAAATAAAATAATAAATGTAAAAACACTTAAAACATTAAGACAAGTTTTCTTAAAGAAAAAAATATTGGTGGGCAAAAAAACTGTTCCATCTGTTAAAGAAAGAACGTAAACACATAAACACCTAAATAAACACAGACTGGTTGGAAAAAGCTTGTTTTGTATTATTCATACCTGTCTTGCACGGCCCGTCGCTCACATTGAGTCCAGGATTTGAAAAAGCTGCTTCTTTATATTTGCAAACATTCATGTAAGTCTGTCCGTCTGAGCCACACAGAGGTTTCTGGGACAAACACACACACTGAGCTTCTGGCTCCTCTCCGTCCGCTCCATCCGACCGGTCCAATTTGCACTCCAGATTCTCTCCGCACAGTCCATAATAGACGTTTCTCTGGCCGAGATCACAGGTCTGCCCCTCCAGGTTGGCGCACTGAGAGCAGCAGCCGCAGCTGTCCTGTACCAGCCCCGCTCTACAGCCCAGTGGGAGCGGGCACAGCTCCGGCACACACTCCTCACACTCCTGCGTCCTGTTCCCCTCATCAAACTCCTCCGTCCCTTTGTAATAGTCAAAGGTGGCCAAGTCCTCGTCCATGTAGTCATCTTTGTAATTGGGGAAACCGTCTGCAGCTCTGATGCTCAGAACCAAAACGGCAAACGTAACTATGTGCGTTAACATCGTGAGAGCTTATGTCTCGTGGCCAGGCTATGCCTGCAATGAAAGCAACTTTTTTCCCAAAGCTGCGGCTTCATCCCCGACTGTCGTTCTGCGTGTCTCTTCTCAGCCTCACAGCCTCAGAAACCATCTGTGGCTGAAAGAAAATAAACAGTTATCCTCCCCCATTCCCGCGACCTCACAGCTTCGTCCTATTGGATGCCAGAAGTGCAAGGGGAAAAAATCATGGTGCATTTTTGTGGTGTATTGAAAGTTTGCGAACACTGGGATTCCAAGAGTATACAGCGGGAGAATACTAACTACCACTAGGTGGCGGTATATGTCTACATTTTTTACTTCAAAATGAAATCTGGTTGTCAGAAAACCAGGAAAATAATATAATTATTTATAATCTATTTATAATTTACATATAAATATGCTTTCCATTGATGTATGGTTTGTTAGGATATGACAATACATGTCCAAGATACAACTATTTGAAAATCTGGAATCTGAGACTGAGAAAATTGCCTTTAAAGTTGTCCAAGTTCTTAGTATTGCATATTACTAACAAAAATTAAGTTTTAATATATTTACGGTAGGAAATTTACAAAATATCTTCATGATAATATCCTAATGATTTTTGGCATGAATGAAAAATCGATCATTTTGGCCCATACAATGTATGTTTGACTATCGCTACAAATATACCCAAGCTACTTAAGACTGGTTTTGTGGTCCAGGGTCACATTAGGAATTTTCATATGAGAAAGATTTATTAGTAAAATAATGGAAAGGGAAAACAATTGATAAATAATTCAATAAATAATGATAATAAAGAAAGAATTCCATTTATTAACAAACATATACATATTTAGTCAGTGTCCTGTCCTGAATATAATCTGCTGCTTGAAAAGGACCTTTGACATCTTGGCACTATTACAACTGATGGCACCGTAAGATCCTGAATAGCCTATAAAAGATTTGGGGATGGCCCTTAAGGTCCACTGTCCTGCAGAGATTAGCATTAACCCTAATGAAACACATGTGAAAAATCTAACCACAGTCTTTTTGGATTACAAGCAGGTGTGTTTGATTAAGAGGTTGGAGCTAAATTGTGCCACACAGTGGATCTTGAGAGCAAGATACTGATTCCATCCAAAGTATTAAAACTATAATGAATATTTTCACTGTTTGCAGCACAGGTAAAAAGATTGGCTATTGTTCATGTTCCTAAAGGTAAATCAGTTTTAAATTACGCTCATGGTATTAATTTTCAAGTGCCTAAGCAACTTAGACAGTGTTGTGAATTAAGAGGGGATCTGTGTTAATGGCATACACTTCTGATTAATGGTTAGAGAACATTTAGAACTATATTTACCACAACTAATTCTTTAACTGGGCAAATAAACCAACTGTAAACAGGCATTAACCGAATCCAGAGATGCTCAAGACGGATGCAAAGAGGGGAAAATCCTGTAACTTAGCAGGCAGAGCTAACTTACTGTTTACAATGCACAAAATACTGTAAGAAAATACTGAATTTCAGAATTTGGGGGTGTGGGTTTATATGAATGTTTCTCTGAGGAGAACTGATTGTCTTCAGAAAAAGTATGTTCTTTTCCTCTTAACTTTTAATGTAGTATTTAAAAACGCAGCACTGCTTTGTTTATAGCATCAACCAAAAACAACGCTGTATTGCTGCTGTTCCATCAGCACCACCTGCTGTCAGAGAGTGAATTTGCGTTCTCATTCAGCCTGTCTGCTGTTTCTGTTTCGTGCAGATATATTTTATATAATTTCACAAAGCTAAAGTCAGACCAATTTGTTTTGCTTTAAATTTTGAAATGCTAGCTACTAATCTAATTTACATCAAAAACTGCTCATGCCACACACTACCAGTCAAAAGTTTTTGAACAGGAACATTTTTGTTTTTTAAAGCCTCTTCTGCTCACCAAGCCTGCATTTACTTGATCCAAAATACAGCAGCAGCAGTAATATTGTGAAATGATTTTACTATTTAAAATAACTGCTTTCTATCTGAATATATTTTAAAATGTAATTTATTCCTGTGATCAAAGCTAAATTTTCAGCATCATTACTCCAGTCTTAATGGTCACATGGTCCTTAAAAAAATCATTCTAATATGCTGATTTGCTGTTCAAGAAACTTTATTATCATTATTATTATTATAAATATTTAAAACAGTTGAGTAAATTTTTTTAGGATTATTTGATGAACAGAAAGATTCAAAGATCAGCATTAATCTGAAATAAAAAGCTTGTAACATCATACACTATAACATCCGACTAGAGTAATGATAAAAAAGTCAGCTTTGAAATCACAGGAATAAATTACATTTTAAAATGCATGAAATCAGTTATTTTCAATATTTCAAAATTTTACTGTTTTTGCTGTACTTTGGATCAAATAAATGCAGGCTAGGTGAGCAGAAGAGACTTATTGAAGGGACTTACTGTTTAAAAACATTTGACTGGTAGTGTAGGTTGCATGTTTGTTTGGATCATATTTAAAATGCAGTGGTTCTGCAACTGTTTCATGCATTCTAATCAAAATAGGTGCAGTCAGGGAAAAAAAAAACGTGATAGGCCGTGAAACTGTCCAAAAAATTCATACATAAAAATTAATACAGATTAATTACAGATCATTGCACACATGTTGGTGACTTTGATGACTATACGATCTTCTGTTCAAATATAAATAAGACATTGCTGCAATTAAACCTAGAACTGCTTGTTGGTCCAAGATTTAGATATATATAGTTTTTATACTACTATCTACTTTGAAAAGCATTTATTTAATCAAGCTCCAAAAATGGCTTGTTTGAAATATGAATTGCCAGATGACATCACGGGGGAACAAACATTTGCATAAACACTGCCTCCAGGTCGGCGCCGATAGCCTTGTGGGCAGCGCGTCGACATATAGCGGCGTTGCGTTCCGGGCGTCCCGTGTTCGAATCCCGACTTGATGACCTTTCCCGATCCCGCCCCCCATCTCCCTCCCACTTCACTTCCTGTCGTGTCTGATCTGTCCTATTGTAATAAAGGCAAAAAAAAAAAAAAAAAAAAAAAAAAACACTGCCTCCAGAGCAAGGCATCGACGAATAGTCATCTTTTCACCATAGGCCCCGCCCACTGGCATTCAGTTACTTAATGGCTGATCACTTGTTTATGCGTAAAGTTGTGTCGCGTCAAAACCAACTAAAAAATTACAATCACTGCCGCTATCTTGCCCACACTGGATGCAGTATACAGATGCGCAATCACTTTCTGACACAGTCCACACGCGTGAGTCAATAGGACAAATGGAGTGAAAGAATGTTCACTTTGACGCATTTGGTTTTGTACAGATATCAGAAGGATCCCATGTTAAGGAATAAGTGGATAGTTTGACATCCTGGATTGTGTCAGAAGATTTTTCAGACTTTGGAGCATGTTGTTTTGTAAACAAGGCACAGTGTCATGGAGAGTTCACAAAGAAACATTTGTTGAAATTTGAAGTGGTACTAGATCTGACTGCAGCTGCATCACAAACGGTAAGTAAATTATTTAATAACGCTTTATCTGGAAATTACCGTTTTATTTTGATTATGTTGTCAAAACACTTACATGCAATAGCAAGGAGCGGGGCATTGATACTGTTTACTATGCAATGAAGTTAGCCAATCGTAACAGTGGCGGATTACTGACTGAATTCCTAAAGTATCTGCCCCTTAAAACAGGTCGTTTCTAGAGAGGGTCAAAATGAGGGTTTAAAATAATAATTTTTCCACATTTTTTACAACTCCTAAAAACTAAATAATAATCAAAAAACATTATATTTCAGGAGTTAAATGTGGTTGAGGTTTTTTAATTGTTGTTTTAGCTAAATGTAATGCTTGTTATGCCTTATTTTAGCTAAATGTAATGCTTTTTATGTCTTATTTTAGATTATTCTATTTCAATTTTGAGGTCCCCATGGAGTTTTCCTGAGGCCTTTGATTAAGAGCCACTGCCTTAACAGTGACTGGAATATCAGATCTTCAGAGTCTCTCTTTTTAAGCCCCATTAAAAAACCTTTTGTAAGTAGATTTGCATTTACCAATATGTAATCAGAATCAGAATTTTTTTGTTTTATTGATATCTACTTGTATTGTATTGCCTTTTTAATGTTTATCTCATTTTAATGTCCTAGCTTTGGCTATATTTTCATTTAATTTTGTTGTATATTTTGGTTTAGAAACTTTTATTTATACTGACTCTCTAAACCTGTGTTCCTAAAACAATTAATCATTTATGAAAAGCATGACCAATACTGATTATGATTATGAAACATATTTACTGACAAAATAAGATGTTTCCAAAATCTCACAGGATTCACAGTAATCGTGAAAAGCAAAGATGCATCAGCCTCTTTCTTTCAGTTCCACGTCCAGAGTTGGTCACTCTTGTTGTAGGTCCTGGACTCTTGGCACAGGTTGTGCTGAATCATGGGATATGGAACAAAGCGTGGCTGGGCGAAAACTGACAACTAATGAAATAACTTTGTGGGGTATCAAAAGAAAAGGGAGGGTAGGATGGCGAGGGTGAGGATGTTTGGCTGGTACTTCTTCAGCCCTCCCAGTGCCAGCCAGTCAGCCTATTAGGACCTGACTATGAGCGTGTTCTGGACACAGACGTGTTTTGGCAAAGTTTCCGCCCCTGAGCTTGCCGTATATATTGAGCCGCTGATGCCAACCCACAGCGACTGGCACATCCCGGATCTGGTAAGATATGCATATTATTGCTTGATTTATTATTGTTAGTGTTTCTTTTTATACATTTTAGCTACTTAAGTATGACATGCAACAACTCAATCTTGTCATTCATGCACCGTTATGCAATATTCAATTACCAACAGCCTGACACTAACATATTGTTTGCTTCCTAATCAATTCCTAATGTTATCTCTGAACAAAGCTCATCACACCCATCCTGGTTCACTATGGCAACTGATCACCAGAATCCTGCAACCAAGCAAAAACAACCAGTTGCCAGTAACTTCAAGGTACAGACATGTTGCCAGAGAACTGTGGTGTGTGTTACTTATCCGTTACTCCTGCTTACCTTCATTTATACTTTTTCTCCCATCTTTTTTGTTCCATAGTTGGTCATCTACGAACAGGAAAACTTCCAAGGCCGCTGTCATGAGCTGACTGGGCCCTGTAACAACATCCAGGAGGCGGACGTGGCGAAAGTGGGCTCAGTACTGGTGCTGTGTGGACCGTGAGTCTGTGTGTGAGACAAAGTAGCACGTTTGCGAGTGTAATATTGCGCAAGTTAATATTTAATAACTTACGTTTTAAACATACATTGTTCAGTTTGTATGTATAGTTTGTTCCTCTGCCAAGGATAACAAATCCAAATACGTGACTTCACCGGTGTTATGCCAAATTCTGACCCCCGCCAGATTACTACCCCCCTAGTATTGGTAGGTTTAGGGTTAGGTGTGGGGGAGGGGTTAGGATTAGGGGTGGGGTTAGGATTAGGCAATCAGGTAGCGATTTCAACGAGAGGGGGTAATAATTTTGCAGGGGTCGAAAATGGGCAAAACACCGGACGCAAAGCATTTGAACTTTGTGTCAGTACTTGCGTACGCGCGGCATTAGTTTACTGTCGGGGATTTGCTGTTTCGCGTCGCGTCGCGCCGCATTCAGAGTAGACAGCATTGCTGAATATAATGGGTTCAATTGTCTTTTGTTGCCAACTGTTGTTGCAGTTGTGTTTTTCGGTGTGTTTAAGGTTTAATAACCAACTTATTTTTTTTCTGTAAGAGCAGGCGTTGCCAGGGTTGCCAGGTTTTCACAACAAATCTCGCCCAATTTCTATCCCAAAACTAGCCCAATGGCATTTTTAAGGAGAGTCCCCCAGTAAAAGTTGCGTTTCGGGGGATAAAGATAACGTCATTGGAGTTGTTTCAACCCGTGGACATGAAAAACCTGCTTTCGCTGCTTGATATTGCAAATTGGTGTGTCGTACCATATTATTTTAATGTATTATCTTAATTATGAACAAAATGTTTTGACGTGCAAACAGTTTTACCATTTATTGCACGTTGTTATTCTTCTACCCTGCTGAAAAAAACAGCTAAAACCAGTCTAGGCTGGTTGGCTGGTTTAAGCTGGAAGTAGCTGGTTTTAGGCTGGAAAAGTGGCCAAAACCCCTCTAAGACCAGCCTGCTGACCAGCTATGACCAGCTAAAACTAGCCAACCAGGCTGGTTTTAGCTTTTTTTTTCAGCAGGGTAATTATTTCCCTATGGCGGCTTATGAACCGTAAGTCTCACTCTCACACATTACCGGAAAACAGCTTACTTCTGCATTGAAAAATAAGATGGATACTGCATTAATTGTATTTGCACCAATATATGTTCTATAATGCATTTTATAATCTAACAATGATAAAACTGTCTAAATGATAAGGTAGTGAGGGTATGTATGGAAGCATTTTTTTCATTTATTCCTAACTTTTATATCTGTTATATCTTGAAAAGTTTATTTTAGATTATAAACTGTAAATAGTATATTTTCAAATAGTTCAAAAGTAAGGATTACCTCCCCACCTAAGGATTTTGTTCACTAGTTGTCAGTCTTGCGCTAAGATGATTACTGCTAAACAATGATTTTAAAGTTGAAATTATGTGTAATGCATAATTTTTTACTTTTTTTCTGGAACACTAAAATATGACTCTGGACCACAAAAACGGTCATAATAAGTAGCACAGGTATATTTGTAGTAATAGCCAACAATACATTGTATGGGTCAAAATGATCAATTTTTATTTTATGCCAAAATCATTAGGATATTAAGTAAAGATCATGTTCCATGACAGTATTTTGTAAATTTCCTACCATAAATATTTAAAAACGTAATATTTGCTTAGTAATATGCATGACTAAGAACTTCATTTGGACTACTAGATTTTATTGCGCTCTCAGATTCCAGATTTTCAAATAGTTGTATCTTGGCCAAATATTGTCCTAACACCACTACATCAATCAGCTTTCAAATGATGTATACATTGACCCTTATGACTGGTTTTGTGGTCCAGGGCCACAAATGTCCAAGTTCTGCTGAACAAGAAGGTATTATGAAGACTTGTCGGCCTTTTGTTCCAGGTGGGTGGGATATGAGAAGCCCAGCTGTAAGGGGGAACAGTATGTGTTTGAGAAGGGTGAGTATCCTCGCTGGGACGCCTGGACCAACAGCAGACGCAGTGACTGCATCGTCGCCTTCCGCCCCATCAAAGTGGTAACTAAAACCGAAAGATCAAATGATTTTGAAGATCATAAAACATTTGAGTCAAGTGTGTCCAAATGTCTATATTAATTTGTTCCAAAGGCGATCTTTCCATATGTTCTACACTTCCTACGTCCTTGCAGGACAGCCAGGAACACAAGATCGTCCTCTATGAGAACCCAAGCTTTGCTGGGAAGAAGATTGAGATCATAGATGATGATGTTCCCAGCTTCCACGCTCATGGATACCATGAGAAAGTCTCTTCAGTTCGTGTGCAGAGTGGCACGTGAGTAAAACCTCAAAAACAGCTGACATGAGTACAGTGAACTTACATTTAAGACAATTTCTAATACTTTCCAGTCGAATCTTTTGATATCTTCCTGTACATTAATCAATTTGGGTTAATTTCTTGTTATCTTGGTTCCAGCTGGGTGGGCTATCAGTACCCAGGATACAGAGGATACCAATACTTGTTTGAGAAAGGAGAGTTTAAGGAGTGTTCTGAGTTTGGGGCCGTGCTGCCTCAGATCCAGTCCGTGAGGCGCATCCGTGACATGCAGTATCACCCAAGAGGGTCCTTCCAACCCTCCACCTAAGTTCCCAGCACTTCTCCTCAAACCCTAAAGCTTCTGAAACACCCCATCCTTTCCTTACCATTCACCTCTGAATGCTTATCCTTGACCCTTTCAGTTGTGTCAGTGATTCCATTTGCTACTGCTGAGAAATAAATAAGTGATTTTGCGTTATAATTGTTTTTCTGAGCTGTTATTTGGGCATTCACTGTTTTGTAAGTAATCAGTCGGCCATACTGTAGGCAGTGAACATTAGCAATGCCACTGCACCAAACAAACATTGCATATTTTGCTGATTATTGCTGCTGAAAGTCAGGTTTTTACCTGTACTAATTGGTCAGACCAGGAAAAACATTTGGAGTACAAATCAAGTAGAAGGAGAAGAGTGTAAAAAAGCTCTCTGAGGAGCAAATGGGTTTTTTTTGTTGTGGTAGGCCAAACTGAACCAGGATTTCCAGGTCAAGAATCTTGACAACATTTTTGTTCTTATCATTTCCGGTCAGGTAGGTGAAATATTAGGCTAATATCTTAATTAATACTGCTCATACATATCTTTAGCTCCTATTAACTGTAGTTTGTCAAAATATTGTCATTTCCTGCCTACTAAGTCCTTCTCTATATGATTTAGCAGCTTCCACACATTTTTTCTGCGGGTTAGACAGCATAAATTAGCAGAACAAAGTATTTAGTACATTAACTGTGCATGCTTTTGTTTACATCCGAGTATTGTCAATATGGCAGTGCTTAATTCATTACTTTTAATAAAAATAAACTCCTGAGAGCCCACTATATATATACTTACAGTCAGTGATGGGAATAACGGCGCTATAAATAAACGGCGTTACTAACGGCGATACTTTTTTCAGTAACGAGTAATCAAACGAATTACTCTTTCTCCCGTTACAACGCCGTTACCGTTACTGACAATAAAATGCGCGTTACTATAACTGAGAACACTGAAGCGGTTTTCATGCGAGCAGCGTCTTTCTCAGCCATAGGACCTCTCTTTCTCTGAGGTGTTTGTGTATGTTCGGGGCTGAGGCGGGACACATAACCAGTGATGATGATTGGTGTGGCTGTAAACGTGGTGTAACTGAGAACGCAATGATTGGCTTACATTGAGTAAATTTCCATTGTTTGCCAATCAGAGGCAGAGTGGTGCGGGTGTTCACACACAAGCACGCGCACGTTTAGTCGCACACACCGACATCCAGGAGTCACAACGATGGCAAGTCCAACAAGTTCAAAGGTAGCTTTTGAAAACTGGAAGTATAAGCATACTTTTCCCTTGCTGAGGTGAAAGGCAAAAATATTTATGTAACGTGCAACTTATGCAGGAAAAAAAGAGTCTCTCTGCGTCTGTGACAAGTAATTCTAAAATGAAGCACCTCACATCGTCACATGCCGCCACAAAATTAGTGGCTTAGAACGCAGGTGATAACGATATTTAAAGTTCTAAACCATCTTTATTTGTGCTTTATTGTTCCACTATAGTAATGATAATATTTATAATAATATGTTGAATCTGATAGTTGTCTTTCACGTTGTCCCACAACAACATTAAACTAGTGTAGATTAGTGTACAATGTTTTATATTTATTTTACAGTTATACTAATTAGATTTTTTAAGTAACGCAATAATTACTTTGACTGGTAATTAGTTACTTTTATAATGATGTAACTCAGTTACTATTTGTGAGAAGTAACTAGTAACTATAGCTAATTACTTTTTTAAAGGTATGTGCCCAACACTGCTTACAGTTAAATATGATTCCCTATAACACCACGTGTGCAAGTGTTCTTGGTATTTATGGCCTAATACAGTTGAAGTCAAAAGTTTACATACACCTTGCAGAATCTGCACAATTTTAATTATTGTACCAAAATATGTTATTTTTTTAGTACTGACCTGAACAATCCAGAGAAAATAATAGTTGAATTTGTAAAAATGACCTCGTTCAAAAGTTTACATACGCTTGATTTTTAATATTGTGTTGTTACCTGAATGATCCACAGCTGTGTTTTTTTTTTTTTTAGTAATAGTCGTTCATGAGCCCCTTGTTTGTCATGAACAGTTAAACTGCCTGCTGTCCTTCAAAAAATTGTTCAGGTCCCACAAATTCTTTGGTTTTCCAGCACCTTTGAGTATTTGAACCCTTTCCTACAATGACTGTATGATTTTGAGATCCATCTTTTCACACGGAGGACAACTGAGGGACTCATATGCAACTATTACAGCAGATTCAAACGCTCACTGATGCTCCAGAAGGAAAAACAATGCATTAAGAGCCGGGGGTGAAAACTTATGAACAGAATGAAGATGTGTACATTTTTCTTATTTTGCCTAAATATCATATTTTTTCATTTAGTACTGCCCTTCAGAAGCTCAACCCCAGCTCTTAACACATTGTTTCCTTCTGCAGCATCAGTGAGCGTTTGAACCTTCTGTAATAGTTGCATAGTTGAGTCCCTCAGTGTGAAAAGATGGATCTCAATCTCATATAGTCATTGCTGGAAAGGGTTCAAATATACAAAAATGCTAAAAAAAAAACAAAAAGAATTTGTGGGACCTGAAGGATTTTTCTGAAGAACAGCGGGCAGTTTAACTGTTCAGGACAAACAAGGGACTCAAGTGGGTATGTAAACTTTTGAAAGGGGTCATTTTTATAAATTCAACTATTATTTTCTCTTCTTTCTTCAGGTCAGTACTAAATAAAAAAAAAACAACATGCATTTTGTATGATCCCTCTTATTTTGCTAAAATAATTAACATTTTGCAGATTCTGCAGGGCGTATGTAAACTTTTGACCTCAACTGTATGTTCAATGACATGCAAGAACATAACAGAAAAGCTCTAAAAAGCACACAAAAAAAGAGGAATAAAATATATATTCATAGTAAATTTTATTATGAATTTACAGTATTGGACACTGGCATTACAACAGTGCAATAAACATCTTTACAGTCAAATTAAAAATAAAAAGGACAAATTACCCTTAAACACACTATAACAACTGTAGGCAGACAAAGAAAAGAAGCTGATAATAGTTGTAAAAAAAAAAAAAAAAAGAACCACATTACTCACATACCGTCAACATACCACCATCACAACGTTGACATCACGGGTGAAGACTCATGCGTTACAAAAGTGACTACCGGTTAGAACCGCTGTTCATTAACAGGTGAAAAGTGCTTGTCAGGTGGGAGTGGCACAACGGCCCTGCGTTTCTTTTTTTCTTTTTTTTTTCCCCCAAAAACACGGTAACAAGTGTGCAATGTAATGTGAAGGTTGTTTACAGTACTTTGACATTCCAAATTTCCCTTAGAGAACCAGTAAACAAAAGAACAAACTCAAGATGTGTGCACAAATGAAACATTTTCCCTTCTGCAATTATTCATTATTATCTTGTGGGGAGAAAAACAGATAGATGCTGCTTGTGCAATTTCCTATCATCATTTTTGGCCCATTGTTAAAGCAAGTTTTGGGATAAAAAGAAGAAAATAAAGTATAATAAAGGGAATGACTGATTGTACATGCGCAATTTTTCCAATCATGATATTATTATGGATTCAAACATGATGCATGTCTGAATGTTTCAAATCTAAAAAAAAAAAAAAAGAGGGTTATTAGGAGTGAAGACATGTGCAAACAATGATGAACTGAATTCATTCAGTGGCCCATCCAAACAGGTTCCCACACGCACATCGACACATACAGGGCCGCAGTTCATAAACAATTGATCGTGAAACAATCACCATTTTCCTTTCAAACCGACATTAATACAAATATAACGTTCTGTGATTAACATTTCATCATAACTAAATACACTTTCTATACAGACAGCTCAGCATTGATTTGTCGACTATTAAAGTTTAAAAATAAATTGTGATCGTCTATGGAAATTCATGTGCAACTGATCCCTATAACTGAACAAAACAAACAAAAAAATAGCATGAAAGCTGTACTATTATAAACATAAAAGGGTAAAAATAAACCAACGTCATACTCCAGTTATATGAAGTACTTCAAGGTTACTTGTAGGTGCGTGTGGTCCCACAGTTCCACCATAAAGGATGATCTCTCGCTCACTAGAGGTTAAAGTGGCTCTATGCAAAAATAATTTTCTTTCTCGTAAGAGCTATAGAGAAACTCCACAACACATACATGGACACACGCTTCACACACAGATCTCTGCTTCGCCCTTTTATGTCAGCCAGAAATCTTTTAGAAAGGCACCATGCACATGTACACGACTCAGGCTGGAGAAGAAGGCGGGAAAAACCAATGAAACGGAATGATGTTGTAGTCAGCAGCAGCAGCAGCAGCAGAATTCCCGTCAACTCCAGGTCAAAGGTTAAGGCTTCTGTCACGAGTTACAGCTACAGATACTGCAGTTATAAGGCATCCTGAGATGAAGGGGAAGAACACATGAGGTTTGTGTTAGATGAGCAGGAGCATTACACCAAAGGGAGATATTGTAATTGGTGATGTTCTTCGGCAAAATAAAATAAAATGAAAGAAAAGAATCAATACAAGTGACAATTTTCCTAAGTAGTACGACTTTAATACTTTACTAGGGCTAAAGTGGAGAGGACACAGATGCAGGTCTTTAGGAAGTTTAATTCATCCACAGGCATCTTCCCATTCTTTTCTCCTCTTCTTATCGCTAGGAAAGCAGTGAAGCCTTACATCGCTTCTCTTGCTGCCCTTAACGTGGCATTGCATCTGTATTTTATTTGTAAAAATAGCAACAGATAGTGCCAGTAGCTCACTGAATGCAACCATTTTATGTAATTAAAATAATGGTGTCCCCCACAGTCCAAAATATTTATAAAAAGAATAATGTAAGTCTTTCATCGATTTTCTACTATATATTTCAGTAAGAGACATCGTTTATGTTATATTAAGCTATACAAGTCTTAAAACTCCCTTTAAGCACAACTAGACCATCATGCTTAAATTGTGGCCCACATACCTTTATTTCTTTACTTATGTTCTTGCATTTTTTTAATTAACAGATTTTATTATAATTATAAGCAAAGTTTTGTATATTTCGACAACAAATTCACCAAAAAAATGACAATTCTGGAGATGTTTTGAAGAATGTTATTATAAGTAGTTTTGGTGACCATTGACTTTTCTGTAAGAGCTGTTCATCATTGGAATAATTTGCCAATTAATATTAGGCAGTGTTCCACTTTAGCTCAGTTTAAGTTGCAATTGAAAATATTGTTAAAGATGAGTCAGATGTGTGACCATTGAGTATTACTGTATCTTAAAGGAAGAGTTCACTTTCAGAAGAAAAATGTACAGATAATGTACTCACCCCCTTGTCATCCAAGATGTTTATGTCTTTCTTTCTTCAGTCGTAAGGAAATTATGTTTTTTGAGTAAAACATTTCAGGATTCTCTCCATATAATGGACTTCTATGGTGCCCCCGAGTTTGAACTTCCAAAATGCAGCTTAAATGCAGCTTCAAAGGGCTCTAAATGATCCCAGCCGAGGAAGAAGGGTCTTATCTAGCGAAACGATCAGTTATTTTCTAAAAACATTTACAATTTATATACTTTTTAATCTACACAGAGTACACACAGAGCTAGACAAGACGAGCATTTGAGGTTAAGACATATATAAATTGTAATTTTATTGTACATGGTATTTATTATATTGATGTTTTTGTTTTGTAATTTGTATTGCTCCTGCCCAGGGACAGCAGATAAAATTCAGCTCTGTAGCTAATTCTGGGGCAGTGTTTAACAGCCCACTGTCCCTGTCAAATAATGAATTAAATTAGACAAGCATTTGTGGTCAAAAAGTATCCTTTCTTATTATTATTTTTAGAAAACGACTGATCGTTTTGCTAGACAAGACCCTTATTCCTCGGCTGGGATTGTGTAGATCCCTTTAAAGCTGCATTGAAACGGCAGCTTGGACCTTCAATCCACTGATCCCTATTGAATTCCACTATATGGAGAAAAATCTCGAAATTTTTCCTCAAAAACCTAAAAAAAATTTTACTGAAGAAAGAAAGACATGGACATCTTGGAAGACATGGGGGTAAGTAAATTATCAGGAAATTATAATATTGAACATTTTTAATAAGTGTAAAAATTTAGGTGTAAAAATATTTATTTTTTGCTATGGTATCAAAACTGGGTTTCAAAAAGTTGTTAAGTTCTAATGTAACTGCACATACAGACACATAAGACCATTTACCTGCTTGTTCAGGCTGTACTGTCGTCATACTGACTCAACCGCTTTTTAGTCTTTAGTT
The DNA here is from genome assembly GCF_049309525.1 of Garra rufa. Taxonomy (NCBI): domain Eukaryota; kingdom Metazoa; phylum Chordata; class Actinopteri; order Cypriniformes; family Cyprinidae; genus Garra; species Garra rufa. The sequence continues at coordinate 13,516,541 of NC_133375.1, forward strand.
CTTTCAGCCACTGAGGTGAGGACTCTTCTCTATGAGGAGACAGAGAGAAAAAAAATCAGAAACAAAAACACCATAATTGTCAGCACTGCCAAACAAGAGACAATTATGAGACTTTCTGGTGTCCTATGACCTAAAAGCACTCACCCGTTCTCTTTGCCGCCAGCAGGAGGCAGCACGCGGGCAGCTCGAGGCAAGAATGGAGATTTAGGTGAACGTGTGAGCTGAAGGGGTGAAGGGCCATCCGTCTGATTGTCTGACTCGCCTCTCTTCTTTAGCTGAGCCTGAAACAAATGAACAAATCTTGTGTCACACAAGCCACAAAACGATCAGCTTCCAAACTAATTTTAATATGAACTGCAGTCATGTATATCATATATGCCTTCAATAAACTGTTCCATGTCATATGTCAGGCTTTACACGGTTAAGAAAATGCAACTGGTGGAAAAACAAATCCCCAAAATGCTCTCACCTTCAGAGCAGACGGATCCATGCCAGGGAAGAGAGCCACTCTCTGAGGCTGAGAAACGGAGGAAGAACGAGATTCAATTCCCTTGGCTTGCTCCTCAGAGTCTGACTCCTCACCCTGCTTGGGAGAGTCTGTCTTCTCTTTTATAGACAGAGAGAAAGACTGGAGTGAGTACGGAGGACTAGATTTTATTGACTTTGCTGCGGTACAAAGGACCTGCAACCTACTTATACCCAACCTCATGGGATAAAATATGCAGGTACACACGTGTCTAGCTGCTAAGATGTGTGTAAGTACCTGTTGTGTCCCTGTAGCGCCATTCATCATCTGCTGCGGGTGCCTCGGGTACTTGTGATAAGAGGGCGCTGTGGCGGGCGGCTCGAGAGGGTGGGGCTCTGCGAGTGCTCTTCTTGTTCAAAGTGACCCTGGCACGTAGCGCACTAGAGTCTAACAGTGTCGTGGTGGTCTACAGAGAAAGACAGAGACATGTCAAACAAATGCCATGTACAGTTTTGCGCGTTTGCATTCAAATTAGAGACAGTTTTCAAAAAAATGAAAATTGTATCATTAGGCATCGTTGAATAAAGTTATTTTGGTTTTCTTTGCGCACAAAAACTATTCTCGTAGCGTTGTAAAATTAAGGTTGAACCACTAAATGAGCACCTAAATGTGATTTTTTTTTTTTTTTTTTACAATCTCTTTGAACTTTTTGAACCCTTAGTTTTGGTTTGATTGACTTTCATTGCCAGAATTCTCTTAAATTTCATTAAAATACTTTTATTTTTATTTTGAAGATGAATGCAAGTCTTACGGGTTTGAACGGCATGAGGGTGAGCAAATAATGACAATTTTCATTTTTAAGACCAACTATCCCTTATTGATGAAGACTGACCTCTGGGAACGGGAGCTCTGTCTGCTTTTGAGGAGACGCGGTCGAGCCATCTGTTGTGTCGATGAGAAGTGGTTGTTCGTTTGTGTGGGGTGGGGTGGGCTTCCGTGGAGATGGGGTGAGGTTGTCATCAGATGAAGGCGTAGCTGGAGTAAGGCTGAGGAGGAGAAGAGAGATATTTGACGGCGCTTTGGAATATCTCCCATTGCTCCCAATCAGGGCCATTTGTATGCACAATAGGTTAGAATATAACTTTAATCTAGTAATTGCTAAGTAGGGTTGGGTATCGTTTGAATTTTATCGATTCTGATTCCGGTTCCGATTCTACTTATCGATTACGATTTTTATCGATTCCTAATTCCGATTCCAATATGATAAAAAAAATCCATTAAAAAGTTTTTAGTCAAACATATTTATTCTGTCTTTTGCCTATGGTTTTACCAAATAATACCACAGAAAACAAACAACTAGTCTAATATAAATTTCAAACATTAAATTGTTAAAGACAAGTAATAAAATAGGAGCAAATCAATTAGCAATAGCATAAATAAATAAAACTGAACAAATGTCAGGTACAGAAATTGAAATCAAAAGTTTAAAAACACTGCATAGTTTGCTTTTCATAAATAAAATATTGATTAGTCCTCATTAAATTTATAAAAGACATTCGGTCAGCTAATGATTTTCTTTTGTTCTTTGATTAACATTTATGACAGGCGGCATGTTTATTAGACGGCTGTCTCTTTAACACCGAACACAGACCTAAGAATACTGTTACACATGCGTTTTCTTTCTTATCTGTTTACGTTCACTCAAGACAAAAAAAAACAAAAAACGCTGTGCTTATGAGGATATGCTGACGTATTTCGTTCATACAGGTCAATAAATGTGAAAGAGAAGTCAGTTCCGGGCCGGAACAACCTTTTCTGCAGTGGAAATGCACGGAACTGTTTCGAGAACGGACACAGGTCGGGAGCCCGCATCAGGACCGCTGTTCTCCGTGCTCGCGTTTCAGATATGTGCGCTGCCTGCAAACAATGCTCAAGTTCTTTTCTTTCCTCCACTTAAATCGTTTGAAAATCACATTAAAATGCGAACGCGGGAATCGTTAAGCGGAATCGAAATGCGCGTGTCTCATCGAATACTCGGTTAATGGAAATTTGGAACCGGTTCTAAAATGGAACCAGTTCTCGATACACAACCCTATTGCTAAATAATTAATTCTCATAATTCTGACTTTATTCTTGAAACATTATTACTTTATTCTCGAAACATTATGACTTTATTCTCGAAACATTCCGACTTCATTCTCTAAACATTCCACCTTTATTCTCGAAACACTCCAACTTTATTCTCGAAACATAATGACTTTATTCTCGAAACATTCCGACTTCATTCTCTAAACATTCCACCTTTATTCTCAAAACATTATGACTTTATTCTCGAAACATTATGACTTTATTCTCGAAACATTCCGACTTCATTCTCGAAACATTCCATCTTCATTCTCGAAACATTATGACTTTATTCTCGAAACATTCCACCTTTATTCTCGAAACACAATGACTTTATTCTCGAAACATTCCGACTTCATTCTCTAAACATTCCACCTTTATTCTCGAAACACTCCAACTTTATTCTCGAAACATAATGACTTTATTCTCGAAACATTCCGACTTCATTCTCTAAACATTCCACCTTTATTCTCAAAACATTATGACTTTATTCTCGAAACATTATGACTTTATTCTTGAAACATTATGACTTTATTCTCGAAACATTCCGACTTCATTCTCGAAACATTCCATCTTCATTCTCGAAACATTATGACTTTATTCTCAAAACATTATGACTTTATTCTTGAAACATTATGACTTTATTCTCGAAACATTCCGACTTCATTCTCGAAACATTCCATCTTCATTCTCAAAACATTATGACTTTATTCTCGAAACATTCCGACTTCATTCTCTAAACATTCCACCTTTATTCTCAAAACATTATGACTTTATTCTCGAAACATTCCGACTTCATTCTCGAAACATTCCATCTTCATTCTTGAAACATTCCGACTTCATTCTCTAAACATTCCACCTTTATTCTCGAAACATAATGACTTTATTCTCGAAACATTCCGACTTCATTCTCTAAACATTCCACCTTTATTCTCGAAACATAATGACTTTATTCTCGAAACATTCCGACTTCATTCTCTAAACATTCCACCTTTATTCTCAAAACATTATGACTTTATTCTCGAAACATTATGACTTTATTCTTGAAACATTATGACTTTATTCTCGAAACATTCCGACTTCATTCTCGAAACATTCCATCTTCATTCTCGAAACATTATGACTTTATTCTCAAAACATTCCGACTTCATTCTCTAAACATTCCACCTTTATTCTCGAAACACTCCAACTTTATTCTCGAAACATAATGACTTTATTCTCGAAACATTCCGACTTCATTCTCTAAACATTCCACCTTTATTCTCAAAACATTATGACTTTATTCTCAAAACATTATGACTTTATTCTCGAAACATTATGACTTTATTCTCGAAACATTATGACTTTATTCTTGAAACATTATGACTTTATTCTCGAAACATTCCGACTTCATTCTCGAAACATTCCATCTTCATTCTCGAAACATTATGACTTTATTCTCGAAACATTCCGACTTCATTCTCTAAACATTCCACCTTTATTCTCGAAACATTCTAACTTTATTCTCGAAACATTATGACTTTATTCTCGAAACATTCCGTCTTCATTCTCGAAACATTCCGACTTCATTCTCGAAACATTCGTCTTCATTCTCGAAACATTCCATCATCATTCTCGAAACATTCCGACTTTATTCTGGAAACATTCCGACTTCATTCTCGAAACATTCCATTGTCATTTTCTACAGTGATGCGCGGGTTGATCCAAAATGAGCGGGTGCCTGCGGCTACCCGCTGTTACCCGCGGTTACGAGTCATCCAAAAATATTTTAATGATATTCGGGTCGCGGTTGGTCGGGTCGTTTGAAATAAAGATGCCAATTAAACCTTTGTAATTTATATAGTACTAGATCATTTTCTATGAAATACATAGACCTACACTTTATTGGCTGAATAATATTTACCTTTTGAATGTTGACAAAATGCCCGATTTCCCTTGAACTGAGCAATACCATTGTACCATTTTAATAGGCTACTTTTAAACACATATAGCTCAGTAATGTCAGCTTTATGTATTTTCTGAGAGGGGGTGGGATTTTTGTTGGAAAAGTCGGGGGAGAGACGCTAGGGCTGGGCCGATAAACGATATCATATCGAATCGCGATAAAATTTATGTTAATAACGATGATAGGCTCTAGACATTTTTTGCTCGATATGGATTAATCTAAGAGCCAATCACACAGTAGAAATATGCGACAACAGCCAATCAGCGTACAGCGTGCGTGTGCACGTCAAAGTACAAAGTTCATTTCCTACCGCACTTTGCGAAGCAAACTTAACACCAGGACGACAAAAAAAAAGAGAGAGGAAGCAGCGACGAAAGTGAAACTAACTTCGAGTTATTATCCAAAGATGTTGAAATTGTCGACAAAAAAGGTAGCACGAATTCCGTTATATAAGTGGTTTGGCTACCTGAAAAGTGACTCTTAGCTCAGCTGAGAGTTTGGCGCGACTGTTAAAACTGAAACCGAAAGCAAACGCGCATTCAAAAGCAATTTTAATCCCCCAATGCACGCAAATTAGGCTACATGACATATCTAGGCTGTTATTAGTATGTAGGCTATGATAGGTTGTGTATGTCTATAGCTCTGTATCATGCTTGAAATATTCGTCTCTATTTGCACTTTGAATATTTAGAGAGTAGACTACTTTGATTATGGCTGAATTGTTTGCACTTAATACGATTAAGAAAGAACCGTGTCGTAATTTTTTGTTATTTATACTGTAGATTGTTTCAAAATGCAGTGGTTGCCTCTAATTTAAATAGCTCAGCCTATAATAGAGAAAATAAACAATTGTGTTAATAATAATAATAAATAAATAAATAATTGTGTTACAAATTATGTTTTTACAATAATTTTAATGTTTACATTTTGTACATTTACTCTCATTTACCATACTCTGTCACAACTTTTATTTTTTTAATTTATTTTAGTAAGTTGTTTTAATTTTTAAGGCCAAATCTGTAATCTGTTTTTGTTAATAAACTATACTTTAAATGTAATTTAATGAACCCTTTCATTTTTGTGGCTTTAGTCATTGTTGGGATACTATTTTAAAGCTGGCAACATCAACAGCTTATATCGAAATATATATCGTTATCGTTCAATATGGGGAAAAAATTTATCGAGATTACATTTTTGCCATATCGCCCAGCCCTAAGAGACGCACACTTCGATTAGACTGGATAAACACATGCAGCATCTGAATTGTTAAGAAAATGGTATTCCTAGTAAATAGCTTACTTTTTTTTGTACAGCTGCTTTGCAACGATTTGTATTGTGAAAAGCGCTATGCAAATAAACTTGAGTTGAATTGAATTTAAATATCTTGAATATTTTGATTATGTCCAATGCTTCTCTTTCTTTTTGGAATTATTAGACACATTTCACTATGTCTTTTCAAATGCCTAGGTCTGTTTAATTTCCTTAATTATAAAATTTCTAGCACTATTTTAAACGTTTATTCAAGCAATAATATATAAATTATCTCATGTATATGCTTGTTTAAAACCAGGGATTAAAAACGAATTCCAGGTAAAAACTGTATTTTTTCTTTACATTTCTAGAGAGCGAAACGAACGAAATTAAACATTAGCCTACTTAATAAATTCAAGGCACTATAATTTCTTTATTCATTTGATACAACTATTATAGCTATACAATTAATATATATAAAATAATATTATTTTGTCATATTTGTGATTCCTGAATTTATATATAAAAACTTCGTTTTGAAGTGTTTCATTATGTTTGCCTATTAAGTTGATTTAATATTCTTGATCATTTTTAGAAGAAGTTAAAGTTAAGAAAAAAGTAATTAGCTTGTAGTCTGTATATTTAGGACTATAGGCTAGTCTTTTTCTTAACTTTTATTACACTGTAGATCGAAATAAAATAATTCTTGATCATGTTTAACATCTGAGAATCACTGATATAATTTAGAGTACTTCGAAAACCAAACTATTTAAATCTGTATAAAGGAAAGACAAAATAAATCACAACAAGAACAATCTGTATTTTTTTTTTTTTTTGTAACATTTTTTGGACAAAATTACCTAATTAATGCCGAATGATGTTTGACAGTGAACGCATCTCCACCGCATAGCTGCATATAATCGCTGGTGTCAGTCGCAAATATTACACATGCGGGTCAGGAAGTGGGTCGGGTACAATATTTACTTTTTTTTTTTGCGGTCCGAGTCGCGGGCGGGTTAGTTGAAAACGTCGGTCGGGTTCGGGTTGTTTATACATTGACCCGCGCATCACTGATTCTCTAAACATTCCGTCTTCATTCTCGAAATCTTTTTATTTTTTTAACATGGCACTAAAACGCTGTCATAATTATTATCATTATGCCACTATTTTTCCCTGTATATTTGTGATGGTAAAAATTGTCATATGAAACACTAAATGAACAAAAAGCAGCAGCACAAAAACACACTTTCTGTTTGTGTTCCTCATATTGGTTCCCTCAGATTTTGTGAGGAACATTTCTCCGGAGTAAAAATGTTTTGAAAGGTAAGTGGTGACATGCTGAAAGTAATTTTTAATCAAAACATTATAACAAGCTTCCTCTTAAATGTCAGACTTCTCTCTGGTGATGTATGCCAGCTTATTTTTTTATTTTTATTTTTACTTAAAGGGGACCTATAATGCAAAAATCACTTTTATAAGGAGTTTGAACATTGTTGTTGTGTGCGAAAAGAACCAGCCTATAATGGTAAAAATCCACACACTCACTTTTTTTTTTAATCCCAATAAACATCATACCCTAAAAGTGCCAATTTTAACAAGCTATAAAAAAGGATCTGTCTGGTATTTTGAGCTAAATCTTTACATACACACTCTGGGACATCAAAGACTTACATTTTATATCTTGTAAAAGAGGCATAATATGCACCTTTAATGTATAATATGACCCTTGCAACTGACTACAAGCTTATCTTCAGATCTTCCTCCAGCCAACTGAAAGAACCAAGTTCCTATCCTACATTTTTATCTTTTTAAATAATCCCGTATACTTGGATGTACGGCAAAATACGGAATAAAAGATCTGTCGCCACTTCGGTTACATCACCAATTTAATAGCAGATGGTTTGTAGCCCAGTGATTTTAATTTGATTTGATTTGCACACGTCACGAGTGTTGGTCAGACTCCCGTTCAAATAATTTAATTTAAACCATGTATAATTTTGCAGTTCCTAATAAAGTTACCGGCCAACTGTGAGTAACTCTGTTACTGGGTGGCCCTTTGCAACATCCCTGTTAACAGACAACACACATCCAAAGATCATCTCAGGACACAGAGACAACCCATCTAACCCAATGATTCAAATATACCAGCTCTCGTTTCATCTGAATCTCTTGCATTAGTCACTGCTGTAACCAAAGCTCTCTGACAAGCCCAGTCTGCTCAGTAATGAAGATGTATCTGCTGTGTGTCTGTCCATGGGGTCATTATAGCATTATAGCTCTGTTACAGATGACCCACTCAATAGATGCAATTGATCCTGGTGTTGAGTTACAAACTGCGACTGAGGGAGTCACTTAGGTATCATGTAGGACAAAGATGGTTGTTTCATGGCTTCATATGGTTTTGGGGAGGTGTGTGTGTTCACCTGTCATCTGTGCGAAGTCCCGTCTCCCATGTGCCATACTGACTGTCGGTCTCCTGCACTAGATTGTCTGTGTCTTTATTCTCCGCCGGTCCACTAACACACTGCTTTACCAACTCCTGTAGAGAGAAGAAAGAAAACAGGATGTTTTTCTCAAACCAAAAAGCTGCCAAATTAATAAGATTGTACAAAGGGATGTCATGTCATTTTTGTTTTGTACCAGTGGCTGTCTGGAGAAGACAGGAAATGACCAAAAAAAAAAGCACTTTCATTTTATTTTCAACTGTTTTTGTTTAGTTTCCATGGAGACCTGTGTTCAGATCCTGACATAATATACTACCGTTCAAAACTTTGAGGTCGGTAAGATTTTTTAAATGCTTGTTTTTTGAAAGAAGCCTCTTAAATGTTCACTAAGGCGGCATTTTATTTAATCAAAAATACATTAGACAGTAATATTCTGAAATATTATTACAATTTATTTAAATAACTGTTTTCTATTGTAATGTATATTAAAATCTATCTATCTATCTATCTATCTATCTATCTATCTATCTATCTATCTATCTATCTGATGAAAATGATTATGCTGAACAATATTTGTGGAAACCTTGATTTATATATTTTTATTTCTTCCTGTGATTCCAAAGCTAATTTTTGGCATCATTAATCCAGTCACATGATCCTTCAGAAATCATTCTAATAATCTGCTTTGCTGCTCAGAAAACAATTACAATTAACAATTGTTGAAAAAAGCTCAGTGGATTTTTTTAAGGTTTCTTTGATGAATAGAAAGGAGAAGTAAATATGAAATAGATATAAAATAATATATAAGTAATATAAAAATGAAATAGAGATCTTTTGTAGCATTACAATTGTCTTTATCATTACTTTTGGTCAATTTAAAGCATCCTTGCTAAATAAAAGTATTACTTTCTACTATTTATTCCCCTTCTAATATTTCTTATACTGACTGAAACTTTATATTTCAGATAAATGCTGATCTTTGAATTTTTCCATTCAAAGAATCCTGACAAAAAATTACTCAAGTTTTAAATATTGATAAAAATAAAAATAAATGTTTCTTAAAAAGCAAATCAGCATTTTAGAATGATTTCTGAAGGATCATGTCACACTAAAGACTAGAGTAATAATTCTTTAAACACAAAAATAAATTACAATTGAAAATATATTCAAATAGAAAACAGTTATTTTAAACAGTAAATATATTTCACAATATTACTGCTTTTAGATCAAATAAATGCAGGCTTGGTGAGCAGAAGAGAACTTTAAAAAACATAAAAAATCTTACTGTTCAAAAACTTTTGACTGGCAGTGTAGTTTCTTAAAATAATAATAATAATAATAATAATAATAATAACTAGATAAAAAAGTTTGTCAAGACAAACTTTAAGTTGGCTTGAGAAAGCCGGACCAGAAAGTTTTAAGAAGTTTTAAGAAGTTTTAAGAAGTTTAAAGAAGTTTTAAGTTTAAAGAAGTTTAAAGTTTTAAGAAGTTTAAAAAGTTTAAGAAATTAAAGTATAAAAAGTTTTACAAGTTTAAAAGCAAGTTGCTAGTATGTTTTTAGTTAGCATGATTAGCATGTCACTAGGATGTTGTTAGCATGACTAGCATGACTAGCAAGTCGCTAGCATGATTTTAGCAAGTCGCTAGCATGATTTTAGCATGACTAGCAAGTCGTTAACATGATTTTAGCATGACTAGCAAGTCGCTAGCATGATTTTAGCAAGTCGCTAGCATGATTTTAACATTACTAGCAAGTTGCTAACATGATTTCAGCATGACTAGCAAGTCGCTAGCATGATTTTAGCATGAATAGCAAGTTACTAGCATGACTAGCAAGTCGTTAACATGATTTTAGCATGACTAGCAAGTCGTTAACATGATTTTAGCATGACTAGCAAGTTACTAGCATGACTAGCAAGTTGCAAGCGTGATTTTAGCAAGTCGCTAGCATGATTTTAGCAAGTCGCTAGCATGATTTTAACATTACTAGCAAGTTGCTAACATGATTTCAGCATGACTAGCAAGTCGCTAGCATGATTTTAGCATGAATAGAAAGTTACTAGCATGACTAGCAAGTCGTTAACATGATTTTAGCATGACTAGCAAGTCGTTAACATGATTTTAGCATGACTAGCAAATTACTAGCATGACTAGCAAGTCACTAGCATGATTTTAGCATGACTAGCAAGTTACTAGCATGATTCTAGCATGACTAGCAAATTACTAGCATGATTTTAGCATGACTAGCAAGTCACTAGCATGATTTTAGCATGACTAGCAAGTCACTAGCATGATTTAAGGATGACTAGCAAGTCGCTAGCATGATTTTAGAATGACTAGCAGGTCGCTAGCATGATTTTAACATCATTAGCATATTGTTAGCATGACTTAGAAAGAAAGATAGATGAGTTTGAATGAGTTTGAATGGATTAGAAATACAGTACATAAGGCGTTTCTCAATGTCAAGGAAGGATCCTCGGAAGCCAGAATTTCGAGGATGCTACGTCATCGACATCCGTCGAAGGACTGTTCCAATGTCGAGGATCCTCGGAATTTCAACCAAGGACTGCGTCCTTCGTTCGAAAAATATCCCATACACAGGAAAGGATGCATAAGTGCAGCCTTCGCGCTCTTCGCGCTCTAAAATCACCCACAATCCTATGCGCGCAGCTTTGCTATCTTGTTCAAAAATACAAATAACGGACGTTAGCGGAGTCGGAGCGCCAACGCGGGCAATGATATGCTTTCAAATGTAAAATTACAAATTACTTAAAAAACATTTTTGTATTAAAAAGTACAGATTACTACCGTATTGATATTATAAATTATACAAATTACGTTATTGATGGCTAACTGAACCGGACCTGTCATTTCACAACTGTTAGCCGTCACCGGCATTTCTTTTGTAAATAACTAACTTAGACCTTTTCACTGACGTAATGACGCAATAATGTGCACTTGTTAGCCTGTTCCATTTACGTGTTCTCCGAATGCTTAAGAGGAGCCTCGCCTAGCCTCTGAAGGAAGTGACTTGGAAGGACCAGTCCTGCCAAGGACGTATCCTTGACATTGAGAAACACCTATAGAAGGGAAGCTTGATTGAGTCTCAAAGGATTCTGGGAGTTTAAGTTTGAATTTTGACAGTTGGAGTTTGAAAAGTCTTGGCTCATTTGAACATTCCGTCAATGTAAGTCTATGGGATTTTTCCTATTTTTAATCAACATTTTTAGGAAAACCGTAAGTCCGATCAGTTAGAAAAGATATAGCAACTCGAGTCAGACCAGACTGAAGATCTGGGCTGAGTTTGGAGTTTGTAGAGTTAAAGCTCTAGGAGGAGATACAGTCAGAAATTTTTGGCTAGGAAGAAAATAGAATATCAGTAAGTTGGCTTTCTCAAGCCAACTTAATAATAATAATAATAATAATTAATTGATTAATAAAATAAGTTTGACCTCAAACTTTATAAAACAGTCTAATAATTAGTCATTTTGTTTAATTTTCTACAAAAAAAAAAAAAAAAACTAGAGTTGGACCTGACAGTCAATGATTATGGGTTTTTTCTGAATGGGTAAGATGCTTCTGATTGTGCAAAGGCATGAATGAAGAATCATCCTGCAGCACTGCAAACAACCACCAGGTGAAGCTAAATCTCACAATGAACCATCCAGTCATAAAACCCAGCCACTCCCTTTGGGTGTGACATCACAGCACCAGAGCTGGACATTAGCCAATCACTGAGTGAAGAGATGCAATCTGCCCAGCGGGGCATAAAACTATCTTGTGTGCATCACAGAATAGAACAGAACAGCAGGACTATTAACCCTGATCACATTACAAACCCGGTCAGCACTAGTTCACCTTCAAGTAACTAAGTATTCTGAAACACCATGAAACTGACATCCTGATGTCCTAACTGGCCAGCTGCTGATATTTTTAAGCAGTAGTGTAATATATAGGAACTTATTTGCAAATAAACCAGAAGCAGAGTCATATAAACTGTTAGTGTGACAGAGTGAAAATGAATGACAAGGAAAACAGGAACATAGAAAGATACTGGTGAGACTCCCATGAAAGTGCTGCGATGACCTCATAGAAATCTACTGGTTGAACTGGTGAGTGCATCCATTCAACCGTGTCTCTTTTAATGAGGAGACTACAGAGGGTACAGTGTATCTAACACACACACAAATAGAGTCATCAGCAGAGTGTGAGCACTGTGTGCATGATTGTCAGGGGTTTGTGCCAATCAGAAATTAACTGAAAATAAAAGTTCAAATCAATTCTTGCATTTGAGTTGAGGCAGCAAGCAGGGTGAAGATACAGTCTAACCACATTCAACAATCACATTATCACAGTTTATTAAAAAAAATTTTTTTTTACCTTAATATTATTACATATACTTTTTGAATGACTTTTTACTTTTATATTCTCAGTTTTATATTTCTCAATTTTAATTTAAGTTTTAGTAATTGTTTTTTTATGTGCATTATTATTATTATTAAGTTTTACTTTATTTCAGCTTTATTTGTATAAATATTAGCACTCTAAATCAAAAGATTTTTTTTTTTTTTCAGTTTATTGCAAAGGCAACATTTCTATTTTGATTTTTTTATTTTTTTTTAGTTTAAGTTTAAGTTTTTCATCTATTTTATTTTACTTCAGCTATATTTCAGTGAAAAAATATATATATTTAACAATAACAACACTAGTATGTAATGTTACTTCTTAATAAATTAGATATTAACAATGGCGTTCAAAAGTTTGGGATCAGTAATATTTTTAATGTTTTTTTAAAGAAGTCTCTTATGCTCATGAATTTATTTATTTATTTGATCTAAAATACAGAAAAAAAGCTGTAATATTTTGAAATATTATTATAGTTGTAAAATAATGGTTTCTATTTTAATATACTATAAAATATGATTTATTCCTGTTATCAAGTTTGAATTTTTAGCAGTCGTTACTCGTCTTCAGTGTCACATGATCCTTCAGAAATTATTTTAATATGCCAATTTATTATTAATGTTGGAAACTGTTGTACTACTTAATATTATTTTTGGAACCTGTGATATTTTTTTCAAGATACTTTGATAAATAAAAAGTCAAAGAGAACAGCATTTATTCAAAATAATAATCCTTTGCAATATACACAACCATTCAAAAGTTTTAAGGTCAGTACTTTTTTATTAATAAATACTTTATTTCAGCAACGATGTGTTAAATTGAAAAAAAAAAAAAAAGTTTTTTTAAAAAAGTATATTTTTAATAAATGCTGTTCTTTTTAACTTTTTATTCATTATTAATCCTGAAAATAGCATTACAGTTTCCCAAAAAATATTAAGCAGCACAACTGTTTCCAACACTGATGAGAACAAAGTATCAAATCAGCATATTAGAATAATTTCTGAAGGATTGAGTGACAGCTTTGCATGAAAAGAACAAATTACATTTTAAAGAGTATTGAAACCGTTATTTAAAATTTTAATAATGTTCCACAATATTACTGTTTTTCTGTATTTTTAGCCAAACAAATGCAGCCTTGATGAGCATAAGAGACGTCTTTAAAAAAAACATTAAAAATCGTGACCCTAAACTTTTGAACGGCAGTGTATATTTATATCAACCAAGGTGGAAGAACACATAATTTTCCAGAAAGCAGAATTGACTTTCAAAATGTAGCCAAATAAGATGCCACAGGTTTACACCACGGACGCCTATAACAGAACAAGTGCTCAAGTGCTTCTTGTTTGATTTGTTGCAGTGCTGGACTAATAAAGTTCCTCTGATGTGTGACTTTCCTCGAACTGCAGTAAATTCCTCTTCCTGCCATTTGAATTCAACATCCTGTGAGGCGTGGCCAAGTCACTTTAAGTTCACATTCATTTATGATTCAAAAGCGGAACTAACAATTGAGCCAGCTCTTAAAACACAGTCCCCAGAGCAAAATTCGGAATTTAAGACAACGGGTATCGACCTGAGCATTAAGTCATTAGTAATAATGAGAGAAAGAGACTGTGTGTGTGTGTTTAAGTGACAGAATGAGAGGGAGAGTGTGTATTGAGGCTGTTTGCATTAGAGAAAATAGCACAGGATGTCATTCATCAGCTCTGCCTTTCCTGTCAGCAAGAGTAACAGGCAACAGAGAGCAGTTAGAATCAGACCGGACAACATCAGAGCAGCGCTCACACCTGACAAACAGCTCATCACACACACACACAGCTTTCTAAAAGAGGACATACAGTTGCAGTAAAAAGTTTACACCCCCCTTTCAGAATCTGCAAAATGTTACGTATTTTACCAAAATAAGAGGAATCATACAAATGGATGTTATTGTTTATTTAGTACTGACTTGGATAAGATATTTCACATAAATGTTTTTTACATATAGTCCACAAGAGAAAATAATAGTTGAATTTATAAAAATGTCCCCGTTCAAATTCTTAATGCTCTGTTGTTATTTGAATGATCCACAGCTGTGTTTTTTTGTTTAGTGATGGTTGTTCATGAGTTCCTTGTTTGTCCTGAACAGTTAAACAGAAAAATCTTTCAGGTCCCACAAATTCTTTGGTTTTCCAGCATTTTTGTGTATTTGAACCCTTTCCAACAACAACTGTATGATTTTGAGATCCATCTTTTCACACTCAAGACAACTGAGGGACTCATATGCAACTATTACAGAAGGTTTAAATGCTCACTGATGCTCCAGAAGGAAAAATTATGCATTAAGAGCTGGGGATTGAAAACTTTTGAATAGAATGAAGGTGTGTACATTTTTCTTATTTTGCCTAAATATCATATATTTTTTTTAATGTAGCACTGCCCTTCAGAGGCTACAAAAGATACTTTTATGTTTCCCAGAAGACAAAGTAAGTTCAATTTACCCTGATCTTCAAATTCAAAAAGTTTTCACCCTCCTGCTCTTAATGCATAGTTGTTCTTTCTGGAGCATCAGTGAGTGTTTGAATCTTTGGTAATAGTTGCATATGAGTCCCTCTATTGTCCTCAGATGGATCTCAAAATCATACAGTCATTGTTGGAAATGGTTTAAATACACGAAAATGCTGGAAAACCCAAGAATTTGTGGGACCTGAAGGATTTTTTTCTGAAGAACAGCAGTTTAAATTCTCAGTTTAACTATCACTAAACAAAAAAAAAAACACAGTTGGGGATCATTCAGGTAACAAAACATTATTAGGAATTAAGGGGATGTAAACTTTTGAACGAGGTAATTTTTATAAATTCAACTATTATTTTCTCTTGTGGACATTATGTAAATCTTTTATGTGAAATCTTATTCAGGTCAGTGCTAAATAAACAATAACATGCATTTTGTATGATACCTCTTATTTTGGTAAAATAAAAATTTTGCAGATTCTAAAAGGAGGATGTAAACTTTTGACCTCAACTGTACATGAGTTGTTTTTTTTTCAAATAATGCTAATTATAATGGTTGCTTCTGCAAAAGCTAATGCCAGAAACAGCATATTTTGATAAAGCTTCTCTTAATCTTTGTGTTAAGTTAAAAAACTGTAAGTTCTGAATAACTAATCCAAATCCAAAACACAGGGTGGAATTACCCTTTATTTTACACTAATCACTTGACCAGAAAAGCCGAGAGGAATGTCTCAAACAGCTGGTGGCTGATTAACCTAAAGCTTTTAGCGTGTATTGCAGCGCTAATTCATTAGCTTCGGCTACGAACACAATGCATCAGCAAAATGCCCGTTTGAACTTTTGCACATCTTTGCATATGTCTGCCCTCAAAGACGTTGAAATGGATGTGTTTGCTAATAAATGCTTTCATTTTTGGCTTATCCAAACCATTTGGGTTTATTTGTGGCAGGCAAATCTTCCAAATCTCAAACAAAACTTGCTAATAACAGCAATGCACTTCCAACGAAGACACACCTTATGAACTGCTTGCTCACCTTGGAAAGCGACTGATATTCTGTGCCTGCCGACCACACATAAATAAACACACACACATACATTCACTCAAACACAGACTGGGAGGGAGTGGTACTCAAAACTAACATTAGTTGTAATGGCCTAAAGGGCCACACTGACAACATAAGGGTGTAGGTCTAGATAGAACAATATCTTATTTTAAAGGGCAAAGCCCTGGATAAGAACACTCTTATCTGAACCTTTCAGTGTGAAAATAACAAATACACAGCAACAGCAGAGAGAGAGAGAGAGAGAGAGAGAGAGAGGACTTGAAACCTCGTCATCTCACTACATGAACAGGAAGAGTGCGTCAGGGGAAGCAAAGAAACAATGAACGGATGGAAAGAAGAGATGAGAGGTAGAAAGAAAAGGGTAGCCGTCGCTTTAACACCAACACGCTGATGTTTGGCCTTTTAAAGAGATGCTATGCCTTTCTATTTACACTTGTGAGAGTCTCATCTCTAAATGTGAATCTCCTATTAGTGTCTTCACAGTGAACAAGCGATTGAGCCTTTCTTCATTTCCAACAGTGCATTTACTCTGTGTGTTTATTGGTGTGTGTGTGTGTGTGTGTGTGTGTGTGTGTGTGTTCAAAGACTCATTTCCATCTACTGGCATTCGCACAAAACATTCCCACCAAAGGTGTGGCTACATTCACCTCAGGGAACATCAAACATTAACAGCTGATATTCTTGGGTTGTGAAGGAGCAGTGTAAGATGCTTGATAGACTGAATTTAGATGCTTAAATACAACTGCAGTAAGACATTGCCAATCTCTGGCACTTGAAAAAGAATGACTGCTAATTTTAAAATTGAACCTGCATTGCACATATTTATCTAACTGAATATAGCGTTTGTAAATTCACAATGGCATTGTGTTTTTTTATGATTTTAAATTGGTTCAATATATCATGCAGCCTAGGAAACGGTCTATTAATGCGTTTCATGGACTCTCATCTGTGAAATGCGCTTCTTCAGGTATTATTCGACACGGGCAAAATGCAACTGAGGATTTGTTTTTTTAATCAAATACTCAAATTGATTCGAGAAATAGTGACAACACTAGTTGTGATGCTTACTATTTTTGTGGAAATGGTGACACTTTTTTTCTGAATACTCTGATGAATAGAAAGTTTGAAAGAGAAACATTTATTTAAAAAAAGAAAGCTTTTGTAACATTATAAATGTCTTTACAGTCACTTTTATCAATTTAATGTGTCCTTGATGAATAAAAGTATGAATTTCTTACAATAAAACAAATCTAACTGACCTTAAACATTTAAATGCAAAGTGTTTTATATAAACTACCAGTCAAAAGTTGCATTTATTTGTTTCAAAATACAGTAGAAGCAGTAATATTGTGAAATATTTTTACTATTTAAAATAACTGCTTTTTTATCTGAATATATTTTTAAATGCATTTTATTTCTGTGATCCAAGCTAACTTTTCAGCATCATTACTCCAGTCAACATGATCCTTCAGAAATCATTCTAATAAGCAGATTTTTTTAATTAATATTTAAAACAGTTAAGTACATTTTTTTAGGATTCTTTGATGAATAGAAAAATCCAAAGATCAGCATTTATCTCAAATAAAAGGCTTTTGTAACATTATATACTGTACCATTCAAACCCTTTGAGTCAGTATAATTTTTGGGGGGGAAAAAATATAGAAATTAATACTTTTATTTAGCAAAGATGCTTTAAATTGATCCAAACTGAAGATAAAGACCTTTATAATATTACAAAAGATTTCTATTTCAGATAAATGCTGTTCTTCTGAACTTTCTATTCATGAAATAAACCTGAAAGAGCTACTGTTTTTAACATAATAATAATAAATGTTTTCTGAGCAGTAGGGTTGTGCCGATAGACGATAGTATCGTGTATCGACGATAGTCAGAGATATCGCCTGTTGCTGATGCCTTTGACGATAGTAAGACGATTATTATTATTATCCGTCAAAAAGGCACCGAACTTTAGCGATGCAGCGTGGAGAGTCTGTTCTAGGATGCCTCAGAAACTTGCCGTCGTATAAACACAAGCACAGAGTAGCCGCGTCGCGCCGCAGATGTGTGCAGTGAAAATGGGTAAGAGATTTATTCATCATACAGTGTACATAGATTAAGTGTAGACAGTCATTAGGATAACAGAGGTAGTAAAATGTGGTTTAGGCTGAATTAAATACGATATATCAGAATCCGTCTGTATATAGGAAACATAAACATTCACCTCAGTAACATCTGTATGCGTTAACCAGAATTACGATTAGGGATGGCGAAAACTAAAAAATTTCTTGACCGACCACCGAGCCTCATTAGCCGGTTGAAACCGGTTAACCGATTAGTTTAATATGGTACGCTATTTGAAATAACAGCCATTTCGAGCCGCGCCTGCAATTTCGCAACTCTGTCGCATCTCTCTGCCGCTCTGCCTCCCGCACACACACACACACACACAAACACACACACTGCCACTCACGTCATTTTTTTTAAATCCACTACAGCGCGAAACATGAGTCCCGCAAACGCGGCGCCGAAGAGCTTGTTGTATGTAATCGTAGGACAAATGGCTCCTTAGTTTCAAATGGTTTGGATACAAGGTGATCGCTTTGAAAATAAAGACGTTTGTTTTGGTTAGAAGCTCATTTGAAACATTGCCACGGCTCATTTAAGAAAATGACAGCTCCGAAGAGACGCCGCTTTAGTTGAGGTAGTGCTAACCATTGCAAGTATAGGTCTCTGCAGGAAAGTAATGGGAGTTACTAGATCGGGGCGTTTTTAGACCATGGTACCTGATTGGCTGACGTCATAGTGACGGTAGGTTTAGGGGTGGGGTTAGGTAAAGGGAATCATTTCGATATCATGATTTAGAAACACCCAGCAGTTTGAAAACACCCACAAAATTCAGAAACGCCCACGTTTGCTCTGCAGAGACCTCTTCCTCAACCATTGTCTCAGCCTCAGACGTCACGCCCACGGAACGTCAGTCTGAAGGTCTGGCTACGCGAGACTATGCTAACCATAATAAAGAAAGATGATGATCATCATCACCTTATCGGTTACCACTGAAATGTAGATGTAATGTATTTCCAAATCTAAGCCCATCTTATGCGGAATGTTGCCTAATAAACTGCAACATGATAAAACCAATGGATAAAACAGGCACCTTCAGAATGCGTAAAAGACGCACCGGCACTTTTTTTTTTAACCGACTACCGACAACTTTGACCGGTTAACGTTGATACGGTCAACCACCGGTCAAACGGTCATCGGTTAACATCCCTAATTACGATGCGATAAAATGGCGCCAAACATACGCAGGTGATTTACATGTGCACCGTTTCTCCTCATTTTATATGAGCTGAACTACAACATGAACTGATGACAAAGATCAGACATACAGCGGTAACATTATTGCAATATGACGGGTATAGAAAGATACATTCATTTACATTCAAGCACGCACATTCACCACTCTCTGAAGATAGCAGAGAATGAAACCGAAAGTAAACTTGAACCTCTCCGACAGAACTAACGTAACCGTCAGCGCTCTGTTACACGCACAACTGTGTCAGTCACATGAACTACCCTTAATCGAATAAGGAATTTATTACATATTGACACATTTACATATTATTAAATAAATTAGCACGATAATATCGTGTATCGGCGATCTCACAGGCTGACGATATGAAAATTGAGCATATGGCCCAACACTACTGAGCAGCAAATCAGAATATTAGAATGATTTGTGAAAGATCATGTGACTGGAGTAATGATGCTAAAAAAATCAGTTTTGAAATCACAGGAATAAATTACATTTTAAAATATATGAAACAATTTTAAATAGTAAAAATATTTCAAAATGTACTGTTTTTGCTGTACTTTGGATCAAATAAATGCAGGCTTTGTGAGCAGAATAGACTTCTTTAAATAAAACCTTTTGACTTGTATTATATATTTTATTGGTAGACCCATTATTAAAGAAAGCAGGCCAGTCAAAGCAATTATTGGTGTCGTTTTAACATTTTAATCCGACTTCACTGCAGCTTTTGTCTCAAATAATACGCTTACAGTGCTCCTAATGTACACATTTACTTTCAAACATGCACAATTCTGTGCCTGTAACCCTGAGGCATTGTTACAAAGTTCAAACTATTCCAGGCAAAGTGTTCATATCTCAGCTCATTCGTGTGAGACAATATAGTACGGCTGAAGGGGAAATGGAGCACTCTGCCTGTGTATGTCACAGAGAGCGTGGTGACGGCCGAAGGACACAGGAAACACCCTATTATAGCTGGTTAATTCTGTTACAATGATTACCTGTTTTGACTGTTTCCTGTGACACTGAAACCAAGGATCAATGTACAGTACAGTTCTTCCTTTTGTTCAATCTTTTTGACACACAGGCACACAAATAGTCTGAGTGATGGAGGAAAAACCCTTGACTGACAGCAGAGTGAATGAGCATTATGAGATGTGACACGAATGAAACTCAGCTATCAGGGGTATATAAACTAGTTGAAAACCTGCCCACCAGCATTCTCTGATTTACTCCACCTCGCGGTTTTAGACAAACAGCAGATTCTTGCTTTTCAGATCACTCCGTGTTTTGTTGAACATGCAGGACAACACCCATTTAATCTAGTTTATACATACCTAAACACCAATAGGCATTGACAATGAGGCTCAAACAGCAAAACAATACTTATGTACATGATCTTTTAGTATAAAAGTGAAAATGCTGAGAAGATGCATGTAAATGTTCAAGAAGTTTATGCAAGAAGTCCTTGCAATGTACTGCCAGTTTTCAATATGCACGAAACACTACCCACCAGACGATGCCTACATTTTGTGTCAATCGTGCTGACCTAGCTCTCCCAGAATGCCCTTCTGGGCTCACTGTGCATCTCAAAGCTTCTCTCATGTGACTGCAAAGGTCAAGCCAGTAACAAACACAAACAGTGTAAGAGATGGAGAGGTCCCAGGTGCAACAGAAAGAAAATGTGCACATTAGCAGTTGCTAGAGCTCTAAATGTGAAAGTTATCCAAATCAAATGACATAAATTCTCCAAATTCATCTCCTATAAAAATCCTGCAAGCCTAATGTTTTCCACCCCTGTTCCTCAAGGCATACCAACAGTAGACATTTAGGATGTGTCCCTTATCTGACCCATCCATTTCAGGTCTTGCCCTGCATACGAATAATTCTGTACTATATTCGACTCTGGACCACAAAACCAGTCTTAAGTAGCAATAGCCAAAAATACATTGTATGGGTCAAAATTATCGATTTTTCTTTATGCCAAAAATCATTAGGATATTAAGTAAAGCTCATGTTCCATGAAGATATTTAGTAAATTTCCTACTGTAAATACATCAAAACTTAATTTTTGATGAGTAATATGCATTGCTAAGAACTTCATTTGGACAGCTTTAAAGGCGATTTTCTCAGCATTCTGATTTTTTGCACCCTCAGATTCCAGATTTTCAAAACGTTGTATCTCAACCAACACCATACATCAGTGAAAAGTAGAGCAGCAAAATGATTAGTCGAGATTAATCGATTCAAAATAAAAATTTATGTTTGCACACTATGTGTGTTTGTGTAATATATATATATATATATATATAAAATACACACACATATGTATATATTTAAAAAAACATATTTGTATGTGTTGTATGTATTTGTATTTAAACACTTGTATATAATTTATATTATAAATAAATATAAATATTTTACATATAAACCTAATATATTTTTTCTTGTGTGTGTATTTATATATACATAATAAATATACACAGTACACACATATAGTAGGTAAACATAAACTTTTATTTTGAATCGATTAATTGCGACTAATCGTTTTGCAGCTCTAACTGAAAGCTTATTTATTCAGCTTTCAGATAATGTAAAGATATAAAGATAAAGGTAATTTAAAAATCTCAATAAAAAAATAAAAAAAAACTTTATGACTGGTTTTGTGGTCCAGGGTCATATACAGTATAGTAGGTGGAAAAAAGAAAAAGAAAAAAAAAGTATGTGAATTGAAAATTCACAGTATTCATAAAACAGTAGGCCAAAACTACCAGGATTACCTAACACATCCACTGAGATTCTGAAGTGAGCATCCAATAAACACTTTACTATCCCATTAAGCCACGACAAAGGAGTTGTTAATGGGAGTGAAACGCCGCAACTGACAGCGCAAGTCATGTGACCATGTCAACTTGACTGATATAGCATGTCTGGATTATAATAAGACTACACACATTCATTATATATAGAATATACTTTAACATAGTCAGTCAGTATGCAATTTTGGATGGACTATTGTAATCTCTACTAATAAGATGGTGGAATCAAATGCGTTTAATCGGGAAGAGTTTGAAATTGTTTGCGTTTGTGTGCCTCCAGGAACAGGGATGACAAACAATGCCACCAAACTACCACCAGATTTATCGTTTTGAAGACAAATAACTTTAGGGCACTTTTGCCTGTTGCGAGACATGTTATCATTATTGTGCATTACAGTATTTGTATGTTTTTTTTTTTTGAAGACTGAGTTTTGTTAAATTCATCTCTGATATCTGTCACCGACCGTATCGAAAAGCTGTGCTTATGGTCAATATATATCATTTATAGGATGGACATGTCCCTCAACTAGCCTAGTTTTATGAGGAAACTTGGTTAGTCACTCAGGCAACCCACCAAAATTGTTCAGTCTTCAAAGTCTCAGGGGATTTTTTTTCTTGCAAATGTTACTATAGGCCAGGGGTGCTTGTTCGTGTTCCTGGAGATCTACTTCTCTGCAAACTTCAGTTCCAACCCTACTCCAACACACCTGTTTGTAATTAACTTCCTGACAATCTTAATTAGCTGGTTCAGGACAGGTGTTTTCTTTTTTAATTAGGTTTGGAGCTAAACTTTGCATGAAGGCAAATCTGCAGGAACAGGATTGAGCAGCCCTGCTTTAGGGGCTCCATAAAGCACACCTGCCTGTAATTTTTAAGCAATTCTGAAAGGATTAGTCTATTCCTGAATTAAAAATTTCTGATAATTTACTCACCCCCATGTCATTCAAGATGTTCATGTCTCTTACTTCAGTCGAAAAGAAATGAAGGTTTTTGAGGAAAACTTTCCAGGATTTTCCTCCACAAAGTGGACTTTAATGGGGATCAACAGGTTAAAGGTTAAATTTCAATACAGCTTTAAAGGGCTCTATACAATCCCAGCCGAGGAATAAGGGTCTTATCTAGCAAAACTATATATCATTTTCTAAAAAAAAAAAAATGAACCACAAATGCTCATCTTGCACTAGCTCTGCATCCTCAACTTTACGCATTACTTAGTCGCGTTGGAAATTATGGAAATTATTAATTTTTTTATTTAGAAAACAACAGATCGTTTCACTAGATAAGACCCTTATTCCATGTCTGGGATCATGTAGAGCCTTTTGAAGCTGCATTAAACTTGCAGTTGGGACCTTTAATCAACTGATCCCCAATGAAGTCCACAATATGGAGATAAATCCTGGAATGTTTTCCTCAAAAACCTTCATTTCTTTTCGACTGAAAAAAGACAGACATGAATATCTTAGATGACATGGGGGTGAGTAAATTATCAGGAAATTTTAATTCAGAACTAAACTAATCCTGGAAGACTTCTGAGGTTAAACTCTGTAGGATGGTGGGCCACCAGGACCAGACTTGTCCACCCCTGCCATAAAGCTTGAGATAACTACAAAAGCAAGCTCAGTTTCAGGTTCAGACAATGACAAAAGAAAGACTTCAAGCAGTTTTGTTTAAATGGAAAGTGACCACCTAGACAAAGATTGAGGGCTACAGGAGGGAAATCAGTATGTGCACTACTCTGTATTTGTGGTGGGCGTGTGAGATGGTTTTAGAAAAGAGGATTAGAAATTAGAAATTGCATATATTTCTCTTACAGAGGGAGTGCTCGGTGAAGCCAGCGAGGTGGTTCGTCTGCGCAGGGACAGGCGCTGTTGGCTGCGCAAGCTGAATCTGCGAAAAGATTCTCTGCTGCGATTGGCCAGGCTACGTAGAGAAGCAGCCCTCTTAAAGCCACTTCCATCTTCTCCACCTCCTCCTGAAGATCTTCTCTCAACACTGCTGGAGACCAAGTTGAGGGCGCCTTGAAGGGAACGACGCACATTGCCCATCCAGCCTGACACTTGCGTATGGGCCACTGACAACTTGTCGCCCAGGTACTCCATCTCTCAGGATTCAGGAGTAAGTAAATTTAATAGAGGTTGGCGTCCTTTTAGAGCTCAATGTCAAGATGACAAGTTTCAGTGAGGTTTTTCAACTGGGGACATCCAATCAAAACTGTCAAATGGAAGCTCTAAGGTCCGCTTAGGGAAGTGGCCTCAATTTACAAGGGAATCCAATCCAGTCACGTCTAGCTGAAAGTGCATCTGTGTTTAAACACATTGGTTGGGTTGAGAACCTTCCTCTTTAGTCCAATCCAGAAATGTAAGTGTTGCTCTGGTACACCAAGTCTCCAGAGCAAGGCCAGGACAGATTGTGCTCCACTCTGCACTGCAGTACGAAACAAACTCCAAGCAGTTGACCGTGAGCTTGATTTAACTTCCAACAATGTCTGACCAAAGTTTGGGGACTATTTTAAGTAGCATAACCGCAACAGCTACATTTTGTACTGCGAGTCAGAGATATATAATAACATAACGTCTCTCAGATACTTCTAATTTAAGATTTCTCGAAAGCGATTCTTCAAAATTACATGGACCTATTAAGCTCATTTATGACTCAATGTTGATAGAGTCATCCCTGTCCAGGATATCATAGCAAGAGCTAGAATGGAAGACACTGGACTGTCCCAGAGATCACAGCAGTTCTGCAATGCCTCATGCTCAGTGACAAAGCAACAAAGTTATAGTTATTATGTAACCACAGAGGCACCTGCAATTACGTCCCTAAACAAAAATATAGAGTGGCTTGATGTCATGGAATCTTATTCAATATGCCTTACTAACTAACCTGAGCAACTCTTTTTAAATAGTTACGTTTCAATCAATCGGTCAATGCATCACTGAACCAACAGCATGCAAATGTCATTCACATTTCATAAAGAAACATATTGTCGCTTTAAGCTGCGTCACTACGTGAATGTTTGAGCGTCTTTTGAGTGGATCTGTCAGCAGAGTCACATACTCAAACAAACGCTAGTCAACTCATGAATCAGAGCTGTCAAACACACACACACACTTTCCCAGTCACGTCTCAAACCTGTCAGGCAGCGCAAGCTACTTCAACACAACTGCATCTCCCGAAAAGCATCAAAACTCTCCACCTGTCAATTCGGAAAGCATCTGTAACTCTCAACGTAGGGTCAAACGGAAACTGGAGACCAAGAAAAATGTTTCCTTATTTCTCTGTAGCTACAATGCTCAGTACACAGAAGTCCAGGATGAAGTCTGTCCGTAAAACATGGAAATCCCAAGCCAGAAGTATCCAGGTGGTTTCGCAGGCACTGAAATATAACTACTGTTTCGAGGTGGTCTTGTCCTTAAATGTGTCCCTGCAGGTACTGGCAGGTAGAACAGAAATGCGTCAGCTTTCCTGCCTCCGTCCCCCGTGTTACAGGACTTGTGCTCAAGGAGAAAACAGAGGGAGGAGGAAAACGAGAGCAGAGACAGAGAGGGAGGGGTAGGGAAGCCAGTGATACGAGCACGAGAGAGAAAGAGCGAGAGAGAGAGAGACAGAGAGGAAGATATATGCACTGCAGTGTTCCCCGCTACTGTTCCAGTGTTGAGAGAGAAAGCAAAGGAGAGAGAGACAGATGGAGAGAGGTGCACTGGTTATGCAATACTGTCAGCAGCTCATTTTGCTGAGAGCAGAAGAATCCTGATGAAAGTAGCCAAATAAATAAGTACAAGAAACTGTTAACAGACAAATTAAA
Source organism: Garra rufa (assembly GCF_049309525.1). Classification (NCBI taxonomy): domain Eukaryota; kingdom Metazoa; phylum Chordata; class Actinopteri; order Cypriniformes; family Cyprinidae; genus Garra; species Garra rufa. The sequence continues at coordinate 13,542,666 of NC_133375.1, forward strand.
AGGCATCGGTAGAAAATATCTGTGCTATGTTAGAGTACATCACTCTGGGTTGAAAGGAGTTTAAAGCACATGGTACCATGAGTTAGTTTGCTTTGCAAATGCACACAATCTGTCATGCAAACATCACTGACGAGCAACCAAACCTTGCTGTCCTTTTATGGCCCGATGTTTATTTCCATATCCGCTTCAGAATCCGCTTCAGAATCTGAAGTTTTTGCAATCAGCACAGATCACAAGTAAACATTAAAAATCTAAATCATTAAAATCTTTCTGTACTTTTTAATATGTTATTGGATTCACTGAGGTATGAATTAAACATCATGAGTTCAAATGGGGGAAAAAGGAGAAGACAGAGGCAGTCAAAGGCTGAGGTGCAATTTAGCATCCACTAGTGGACATAAAGTGAATTACACTGTATCATGTATATAAAGAAACAAAATCTCATAGTAACCTCTCCTGAGACCAAATCTACATCTAAATCTCTCTGTCACATTATTCATAGCTTATTTAAACGATTAGTTCACTTCTAGAATAAAAATTTCCTGATAATTTACTCACTCCCCTGCAATCCAAGATGTTCATGTCTTTATTTCCTCAGTCGAAAATAAATTAAGGTTTTTTGAGGAAAACATTCCAACAGATTTTTCTCCATATAGTGGACTTCAATGGTGGCCAACGGATTAAAGGTCCAAATTGCAGTTTCAACGCAGCTTCAAAGGGCTCTCCACGATCCCAGCCAAGAAATAAGGGTCTTATCTATTAAAATGATATGCAATTTTCTAAAAAAATAAAAAAAAATCATCATCTTGCACTAGCTCGATGCATTATGTAGTCACGGTGGACATGCGTGACGTAGGTGTAAGTACCCGACCTAGTTTTTACAAAGAATGTAATGTAATGTGAATGTGCAAAGAAAGTAAAAAAAAAAAAAAAAAAAAAGTGAAAAAATTGTGGATGTGCATTGCAGAGCTAGTGCAAACAAACATTTGTGGTTAAAATTATATAAATTTGTATGTTTTTAGAAAATGACCAATCGTTTCGCTAAACAAGACACTTATTCCTTGGCTGGGATCGTGTAGAGCCCTGTGAAGCTGTGTAGAAACTGCAATTTGGACCTTCAACCTGTTGGCCACCATTGAAGTCCACTATATGTGACCATGGACCACAAAACCAGCAAAAAATACATTGTTATATATATCATTGTTTATGCCAAAAATCATTAGGATATTAAGATCATGTTCCATGAAGATATTTTGTAAATTTCTTACAGTAAATATATCAAAACTTAATTTTTGATTTGTAATATGCATTGCTAAGAACTTTATCTGGACAATTTTAAAAGTGATTTTCTCAATATTTAGATTTTTTTCGCACGCTCAGATTCCAGATTTTTAAATAGTTGTATCTTGGCCAAATATTCTCCTATCCTAACAAACCATACATCAATGGAAAGTTAATCAATTAGGATTTCGGAGACAAAAAGGCACAAACATCTTGGATGACATGGCGCTGACTGTAAATTATCAAGGAAATATTTATTCTGGAAGTGAGCCAGTTGAGTTTTTTACATGTGTAAAAGCTAAGATTCAAGATAACATGAAAATATACATGAAATAAAGTATGTTTTAAATATTGTGACATGAAATTAATATCAGATATAAATTTAGATCACTCATCTAACAAGAAAACTTGAATGTGAATAATAATAAATGGACACTAAAACAATTTCTGCTTAAAAAAAAATACAAAGACTCCAGTTTCAGCTGGCACACAAGACACAAATCACTAAGATTAGATTAAGGAAGAGCAAGACAAGTGAGTCTTATAAATGGCAAAAGCCAATCAATAGCAAATGAGTTTTTGTTCCTTTTATAGAGACAGAGCAATAGTTATGTAGGTGGAATCTGCTTTCCATTACAGTCGGTGCACACATCTTATTACAAGATAATCAGCATAGAAGCACAGATTTTAAAACACAGCTCCAATATACACTGACATGAGGAGGATCTGGCTAACATCCATATATTGATTAAGTGCATACATTAGTGAGTGGTAAAATGATGACCATACTTTTATGAATGTATCATCACTAGAAAACCATCATGTCAGTCTGGCATTCAGATGAGTCACAGAGGCACTGCTCATGATTCAGTCATCTGCCTGATGGTAAAACCACCTCAAGAACCAGAACCTCCTGCTTACTGCATTTTCTATAAATACTGTTTTGATCATACAGTATATTTATTTAGTCATCACTCACAGTTAGTGCTGCACTGAAAATGTATATCATACATCACCAGTATAGTTAATAGAGAGGTTTACTAGTTTCGGAAACCTCATGACCTAAATAATAGACCTAAAAGCCCTTTACCAAAGTAATCATGTTAGACAAAAATGTACTTGTTGTAAAAAGTAATGTTGTGTAACGTAAATGTCAAATAAATCTGACCCCAATATGACAGTTCTGTGTATATGCGTACACTTTATGTGTGGTTCCATCAGTGTATTAAACTTAAAATAACATGACCCCATTTTTGGTTCCACCAGTCAAGGTTTCAAAGAGCCTTTAGCATTTAACAACAAACAACAGCATATTAAGGTTATTACTGAGTTACATCCTATTACTCTGACTACATCAAGATAACAGAGTAATTCTAAAGTCCAAACAGAACAAGTGGTCAAATTATTTCGATGTTCCTCTTTAAACCACATGTGGCCTATACAGGAAGGGTAACACTGACTGAAGCTACTTCCTATGTGTCAACGCCTCACACATCAAAACTGAAAATTACAGTATACACAGGTGGTGGCACGAGCTAAAACTTATGTGAATGTTTTGGCTTTTCATATATTAGGCAATGTAAAAAAAGATGAGATGATTCATTTTATTTGAGCCCAGTGTTATGACTCAGCACAAGCTGACCGTTCCTCTGACACAGCAGCTTGGCAAAGCTGTGTTAAAGCAAGAGATTTGTTTTCTCTATATAATGCTCAATTAGATTTGGGAAATAAACAAATCTAAATTCCTCAGAGTTTAAACTCCCTTTCTCACCACAGCTAGCCCATACAGTTCATATGACAAACAAAGAGATGCTGTTTTACGTGCAGATGATATAGAAGGGAACTGTACATGGTTGCTTGAATAGGTTTATTGTGCACTTTTTGAGACTGGTTTGGGCATTTTCATGAACAGATCTGTTTTATACAGCTGCTATGCATACTAAAATGATTGAAAAGTGGTAAGACTAATAAAAATGCTACAGAGGCATATGCTTAAAATAGAGGTTTAAAATTGTACATTTTGGGGTACAACAGCTTGTCGCTGGAGCAGTACCCTTGAAAGGACATCTTTGTACCTTTTTTACCCCTAATAGGTACATATTGGTACCTCAAGGGTACATATTACTATTCTGAGGTACTAATATGTACCCTATAGGGGTTAAAAAGGTACAAAGATGATCCTTTTAAGGGTACTGCTCCAGCGACAAGCTGTTGTACCCCAAAAGGTACCATTTTAAACCCCCATTTTTCTGTGTGTAGGGCTACTGTAGTTGGATGATGCAAAGTCAGTCAATGGGCAGTGCTAGCTGAAAAAAATGTGTACTCAATTGTTTTAAAACCCTTAGTTCATGATATCTATCCATATGTAATGCTTCTGATACTGCATATGAGTACTAGGCCCATATGAGATCCTGGACCACAAAACCATGATTAAAAAAAAACTAAATAAATGAGCTTTCCATTGATGCATGGTTTGTTAGGATAGGACAATATTTGGCCGAGATACAGCTATTTAAAAATCTGGAATCTGAGTGTTAAAAAAAAAATCTAAATATTGAGAAAAATCTCAATCTGGCAATGCATATTACTAATCGAAATGTAAGTTTTGATATATTTACGGTAATAAGTTTACAAAATATCTTCATGAAACATGATCTTCACTTAATATCCTAATAATTTTTGGCGTAAAAGAAAAATCTATAATTTTGACCCGTTAACTGTGTTTTTGGCTACTGCTACAAATATACCAGTGCTACTAAAGACTACTTGGTTTTGTGGTCCAGGGTCACATATTAGCGCAATACAAGCAGAAAATACTACTATGTTTCTAACAACATAATAGACATATATATTCAAACTGTACTACCTGAGCCCAAAACCCATATCTGATTCATTCAAAGATGCATTGGGCAGACAGGAAACAAAAAAAAGTACTTTTAATGGAGAGTGCAATTCGAACACCTGAATTCATCCTGATTGAATTCAACCTGAAGTGAAAGCAATATCTATTTAATCAGCCAGACAACAGGAACCATCTACAGAGGCCTCACCTTGGCCACATAAATATATTATTGAACAGAATGATACGCACAAATCACAGGGGAAGAAACAACTTCAAAAAAAAAAAAAAAAAATCAATGTGCTATAAAAAACTGAATGCATCTATGCTAGAAAAAACATATCTTTTGGCTTCATCCAAAAGTCAAACATCAGTCAATCTTTGACAAGAGATGTCATACACCTCCACCTAGCATTTCTTTGTACTTATCCCAGATAGAATGAAGTGTTGTGGTTGTGTAGTGGTTGCATTACCATCTTTAGAGTAAAATAAAGTAAGCTTACCCACGGCCACCAACAGCAGGAAGGACAGAAGTGATAAGCCATGTTTCTCTGAAGCGAATCCTTCTATTTAATCCGAAAGAATGTCTTACAGTTTTTACTTCTGTGAAGTTTATTCGAATGTTCATTACTTGTCTGCCTCTCTCAGTGTCTGTGTAAATCTTCTTTGCCCGTGAGCACACAGTGATGTAAAAATGACACTTCCTATGATGACCAATACTGAGAAAAGATGAGAGCAAGAGAGAGAGAGAATGCTTCCTCTTGAAGCCCACATGTAGACACCCACATAACAACAATAAACTCTAAGATTAAAATAAGAAACCAACTATCAGTCCTGGAAAGAGTTCAGATTCAAACTAAATTAAAGGTTAAGAGGATATTCTCGGCTGTCAGGTTAGCCATGTTTTATAGCCACAGCTAACTGTGAAGCAAAAAATCAACACTGTAATAACTTAATACATACAGCAGATGGCACTATGTATGCATTGAGAGGAACTCATCAAAAAAAAAAGAAGCCTAAAACTGCCTTGGAGTCTCTAGGTGGAAAACATTCTTCTTTTCTGAAAACACTTCATCATCTAAGAATCTGTATGAAATTTCAATTAATCTGTCAATCAAAAACAAGGTGGCGATCAATTATAAGCTCTTCACACCAATGTTCACACCTCTCCACACAGTAAAAACAGACTTAATCATTATAATAACAACTTTGATTTACACATTCTTACTCACTGCTAGCAGTGTAGCCAGGTTAGAAAAAGTTCTGCCATTACACAGTAACTTTAAGGCACTCCTTTCTGTCATCAGACTGCATTCCTGCACCACCCACTCTTAACACACAAAGCACAAGCTAGTTAGCCTCCATACCAGACAAGCATGCATATAAATATAAACATTCAGCTGTAATGACCCTCAGCCTAAATAACTAGTTCAATATGCGTTTAACAAGTCTATTACGTCCATCAGATACGGGCAAACATCATTAGCCAAGCACTGCATGCCAGAAAGGGTCATATGACAGCTGTTATTCACATTGTCAGGGAACTCCTCCAACATCTGCTCTCTAAAAGCTGGTGACATCATCAAGAAGTCAACAAGCAAACTCTCCATCCTTCATTTTTGTACACTTTTCCATTAGAACATGGTGAAGAACTCAACTCTTATGTAAGATGTTTGCTGGACCATGTGCAAAGTCGGGTTGGGCAATTTCATCTACATTTTTTCAGCCTTTTGAGAATATCTGAAATATAGCTCAATACTGTGTGCTACCTTACAAGTTTTAGGTTAGGAACTGAACAAAAAAACAACAAGCATGTGTACGAGAAAATGAGTGACATACAGACGGAGAAAAACGCACAAAAGTTTTAAGCCAGATCATGGTTCTACTTACAGAGCTCTCTTCACTTCTATCTTTGTGTGCACTGCGACTTCTGCGAGTTCTCACGTGGGTAGACGGGCCATCAGCAGAGCTTTCCGTGGGGGTAGGTCTTCGACACATACTCCTTGAACGTTTCTACACAAACATAGAAAGGTCTACAGTCAAGCTTCTTCAATGAATTCAAAGGAAACGCAATGCAACACAACTAGGGATACGCTGACAGAATATTTGAACACTCCAAAGAACTTTTCAATACCAACAGTTTGGTGGTTCTGCAATTCAATTGACCAATGTCAATACAGTGCCAGATCTATCCTTACCTGTTGTACTTTGTCCCTGTGCGAGGTACGGTTCTCTCTTTGTCCCTGGGATGCCAGCTCCCAGTTTGGAGTCCATCTTGGATCGGTGACAGAGAACGTTGCAACCTGATTAGTGGGTACTGAAGTCTCTTTCTTAGCTAATGGCGTTGTGGGAGAAGGAACCAAACCTCCACTTGACCCCACATTCAAAGGTGCTGATGTCCAGGATTTGTCCGGGGTCAGTATAGTGGCTACTGCAGGCCTAAGACCTGGTTGTGCAGTCGGCACAGGAGTTTGAATTGGCCCAAAATCTGGTCGCGCAGGAATTTGAATTGGTCCAAAACCTGGTTGTGCAGTCGGCACAGGAGTCTGAATTGGTCCAAAACCTGGTTGTGCAGTCGGCACATAAGTTTGAATTGGTCCAAAACCTGGTTGTGCAGTCGGCACAGGAGTCTGAATTGGTCCAAAACCTGGTAGTGCAGTCGGCACATGAGTTTGAATTGGTCCAAAACCTGGTTGTGCAGTCGGCACAGGAGTCTGAATTGGTCCAAAACCTGGTTGTGGAGTCGGCACATAAGTTTGAATTGATCCAAAACCTGGTTGTGCAGCCGGCACAGGAGTTTGAATTGGAACCATGGGTGGTGCAAGAGTGGGATGCTGTATAGGAGTAAAGACTGGACTCATGGAAGAGGTCGAACTGGGTGTCAAAATGTTGCTTAAACCTCTATCCTCATGACGCGAGAATTGCTGCTCTGGGCCACCAGGTCTGGTGCTAATTGGTCTTCTGGATCCTTCCATGGAGGATACCCAAAGGGGCTCATCTACAGCCAATTCTGTTTGAGTATGTCCCCAAGCATTAGTTTGCGCATGGGGCAAAGATGAGATGGGAAAGGGCCAATCTGAGGCCTCAATTAATGAGTGGGTTTGTGGCCTAGGTCTTTCTGTAGCAAATGGCAGTGAATGAGGTTGGGTTTGATGGAGAATTTGAGGTTGTAGAGGTGGCGGGAGTTGAGTTCTCATACGTTCTGCTGGGGGGTGCTGGAAGTAAGTCTGGGACTGAGGGTAAAACTGGGACTGAGGAGGAGACTGAACTTGAGATGTTGTTTGGGGTTGGAGAACATTTGGTTGTGTGGCCTGTGGACGAGTATGAATCATTGAACTAACACCTCCTGACTCCAAACCACCTAATCCCGCTAAAGGGAAGGCATCAGGTTGGGTTTGACTCCTGAATGAATCAATGTCTAAGATGCCAGGTTTGTAATGCTCATCAGGACGAAGTGAGGGTGGCTTCCATCGGGCTGTGGGGCTATTATCATGGCTGTCTCGACCAGTCTTCAAACCAAGTGACACTGCATCCAGATCTAGAACTTTAGGCCGAAGTGGAGATGTAGGTATAGACTTCTCTGGCTCGGTCTCCATCCGATATCGTTCTGCTCCTCGCTGCTGTTGTCTCTCTTCTCTCTCTTTTTTTGATCTCTGTTTCGGTTGCTCTTGCTGGAGTTGCCTTTCCCGCTGTCTCTGCAACTCAAAATCAAGAAGCATCTTTCTCTCAGACTCCTTTATCCTCTCAAGTTCATCAAGCTCTTTCTTGGTCTCCCTCTCCTCTGCTTTCTGTCGCTTCCATCTCTCAATCTCCAGCTCTCTCTGCTTCTGTCTTTCAAGTCCTTTTTGTCTTTCAGCCTCCCTCTGTCTTTCAATCTCCTGTTGTCTCTCCAACTCTTGTTGCCTCTCAAGTTCCCTTTGCCTGTCCAATTCTCTCTGCCTTTCTAACTGTCTCTGTCTTTCCCTCTCTTTCTCCAACTCTCGTTGCCTCTCCAATTCTCGCTGTCTTTCTAATTCCTTTAGCCTCTCCTGCTCTCTTTGTTTTTCAAGTTCTCTCTGCTTTTGTCTTTCAATTTCCATTTGTCTCTCCAACTCCAGCTGTCTCTCTCTTTCTCTCTCCATCTCCTTCTGTTTTTCAAATTCCCGAAGCCTAAGCCTCTCCTGGTCAAACATTCTCTCTTTCTCTCGCTCAAACTCTTTTTGTCGCTGCCTCTCAAACTCTCTCTGCTGTTCTAGTTCTCTTTCTGCAGCCTTCATTCGCTCATATTCAATTTGTTTCTGTCGCTCCTTTTCTTGCTTCTGTCGTTCCATTTCCCTTTGTCTCTCCAACTCCCTCTGTCTTTCCAACTCTTGTTTCTCTTTCTCTTTCTGTATCTCAGCTTCTCTCCTTTTCTCCCTTTCATTTTTTTGTTTCTCAAACTCCAAATCTCTCTGTTTCTTTAGTTCTCGCTGCCTTTCCAATTCGATCTTCTTTTCAAACTCTGCTAGTCTTTGTCTCTCTATTTCCATCTCCTCCCTGACTGCCTTTTGCCGTTCCCTTTCTTGTAATCTGTGATCTGTTCTTGGTCCAGTGTCATTGTTATGCAGTTCCTCTTGCAAATCTCTCTGCATTGCAGCATCCAATGAAGGATTTCTTCTAAATGGAGCAAGTGGATTCTGAGGACCCCACTGTCCTGATCTAACAGTGAAATCGTCAAATGGAACCTCCTTCACTCCTCTGTCCTCTCCACCCCCCATACCTCGTTTAACTCTCCCTAAGAATGCTTCCTCATCCACTCTCTCACCTTGATGCACAGGCTCTTGAATCTGACCAGTCAGAGCAAAGTAGGTGGCTCTAGGTTTGTTCGGTTGCTCTTCGGCATCTAGCATCTTAGGGCGTTTGGGTGCTGCAACTTCCTCTCGTTCCCTTTCCCTGTCTCTTTGTGCTTCTAACTGTTTCTTCCATTCTGCTTCTCTCTCGTCCTCTTCCTCCAATGCTGCTGCTGCAGCCACGTGCAATTGCATTTGCCTCTGTATCTCTTCTTCCATCTTTCTCAACATCTCTTTCTGTTGCTCCATCTGAGATTCTATCTCTCTGCCTGCCTCTGTGATAGTCCATTTCTGTAATGCCCCTACTCTGAGGTAACGTGGAGTGGTTGCTTCATCTTTTAGCAGGTTACTTATCTCATGGGTAGGTCTGTCCTCTTTACCGTGAGGAGCTGATCGCCGAGAACGCAGTGTGTGAGCTCTGTCCTCAAGTGAAGCGGTTGGCAAAACCTCACTAACAGCACGGTTCTCTCCAAACAAAGCCACAGTGTCAAAGACATGCTCCACACGCAGAGGGCTGGAAGGAGAAATTGGTTCTCTATAGGTTGCTTTGACTAAACTAACAGAATTATCCTCTTCAGGAGCTTTAAAGGAGTTATCTAGAATACGCAAAGAGTGGTTTCGCCTGGGCATGGGTTTAATTGTGCTTTCCTGCTGTGCTCTTGGTTCTTGTGAAATGTTATCCTCCATCACTTGAACATTATGCCTCTCCACCACATGCTCAAACATAGATGCTCGTACTGTTTGCACTCCATCCTTATTGTTGATAGGCAAGTCTTGAACTCCAAGTGATGATGCATTCTTGTCCTCCTGTTTGGTGAACTGTCCTTCAATCGTGGAGTAATCAAACTACAAAATAAATACAAATACAAATACAAATAAGTATATTTTTACATGATTTCACTTGCCATTCATTCCTTTCTTTGTCTCAGGTTCTTTTTAATGAGTAAGCAAGAACCCAAAACTTGGATTGACTTTCAAACAAACAAGGTGAGCTCTGTCTACAACTGTGATCCTTAAAGAAGCAACCCCCATGTGTAATTACAGCTTTCACTGACAGGTATGGCATTTAGAGGTAACATTTTCTTTGCGTAGATATGAGCTATCATTACAGAGCACGTCTGTGTATATTATGTGTATTACATAACTGATTTCGGGAATAGAATGCGTTTCTACTCCAAAGGGCAAATCAGTCAAAGAAAGAATGCAATACAGACTCATTTGAATAAACAACAGATTATCAAATCTTGCAAATTACTTATCCAAGTTATTATTTTACAGAAAAGGGTATAAAAAAGATAACAAAAGGCGGAAGTACAAGATAATCACAGATGAAAAAGTCTGATATGTAAAGGACTGACTGTAAAGGCTATATTAACCAGAGAAAGTACTACAAAGAGGGGATGGAGACAGGAGCAAACATTAAGAGCATGTGAAGGGAGATGAGCTTGACGCGTGTGACTGAGAACAGTGAAATGGGATCTGTATGCTCTTTGTCAAAGCTCATAAAGCAGGGTGGGGCATGAAGGGGCTATAATCAAAGCGTCCTCTTCTCTTCCAAACTGACCTTTCCCACCCCCACTCCCTTCGAAGCGTGCATGTTTCATAATCACTATATGACTAACGCTACAACTCAGGTTACAAGTCTTTGGAGTGCCGCACCTTCTGTGACATCAGAAGCGCCTTTTACAACCTCATTTGTTATTCCTCTATGCCTCTCTCTCTCAAAGTGAAATATCTCTTTTTTTTTTTTTTTAAGAAGTGATAAACATTTATTCAGCAAGGGCAATTACACAAATGTCCTAAAGGCCATTTTCAGAAGGATTTTTCTATTCATTTAACAATATTGTTTTACTGCAAACAATTTAACAGCAATTTATTAAAAGTTGTACAAAAATGTAATTTTAAAGGCCCTATGAAATTCTTTTTACCTCATTCTGTGTTTTCCATTAATTTTCTGGATTTCATGTTAATATAAAAACAAATCTAATTACTGTGTTGTAAATTTTTCTGGTAAATTCTGGTAAATATTTTTTTATCATAAATATTCCTTAAAAATGTTTCAATAATAGTTTTATTAGTAGTACTATCAATACATTACGTAATATTTTTTGTCAGTTTCCGAAAACCGAACTTTTATTTTAACATGTTGCTGTGAAGACCTTTATCTGTTTGTATATGATATGAGGGTAGTTTTCTTAAATGAAACACTAAAATGCTGATGAAGTGACTCTCAGAGCAGTTTCTAGAGATTGTGGTTACGTGTTCATGTACTCATATATTGTGGCAGCAGGGGATAAACACACCATGAGCGTCACGTGCGCTTCAGTATGTGTGAAGTAAACGAAACTGCAGAATATGCAGTATTATTATTTTGCAGCATAATATTCACAGACCCTAGTAGTCTATATGGGTCATTCCAGCTGGAATCATCAAATTTTGGAAAAGTTCCCCACCTGACCTCCTCAGATTTGCCTGAAAAAAAATTCATATGATGGGTAATATGCCCAATCGATCATATACAAAATTTCACATCTCTACTGTGCGTACTGTTTTCAAAAAAATCTGTAAAAAATGGTCTGATATGTACCATGTCTTTCACATCCTTTGACATCAGACAATAGAGTCTTATGGGTGTTGAGATATTAAGGTCCAAAAACTGAAAAACCTCATTTACAGCAATGTTCAGAGCAATATTTCCCATGAATGACACCAGGTGTGACCATGAAACTTTTTTTTTGAAAGAGCATGTTCTTATTGATAAAATATCAAAAAATTGGGATGGGGTTTTGCCTTTATTTTTCTGTAATAATTTTTAAAGAAAATCATTACAGAAAAATGAGGCAAAACCCCATCCTAATGTTTTGATATTTTATCAATATTTTTGGACCTTAATATCTCAACATCCATAAGACTCTATTGTCTGATGTCAAAGGATGTGAAAGACATGGTACATATCAGACCATTTACCAAGTTTGATGCTTTTTTACCAAGTTTGAAAATTGAGGTTTCTATGGACATCTGAAAACCCTTAAAGTAATAGTTTCGAAGAAAAGTAGAGGGCCAGCATTCAGGTGTAAATTCAGTAACAATGCTGTGAGTTGTAATTCATGCAGTTCTGGACTAGGACTCTTAGCCCCGAAAATTTCACGGACCTGGCACAACTAGTTCTGGAGATATTTCAGTCTGAACATGGTCACTCAGACTGTAATGCCAAAACGGGGTAAAAAAATGATTTTTTTTGTAAAGAAAAAAAAAAGTATGCAATTTTGTATATGATCTATTGGGCATATTACCCATCACATAGATTTTTTTCAGACAAATCTGAGGGGGTCAGGTGGGGAACATTTGATGATTCCAGCTGGAATGACCCATATGACATTTTGATTTAACAGATGTACTTTTGATTTCGATCTGGTGATTAAAAAAATGTTTAAAAAAAATTAAACATTCGATTTTATAAAAAAACTAAACTTTCAAACACAAAGTCTAGCTTATGGCACGTTGCAAAGATGCTTTATTTATGGCAGTATGTTTAATAGCAGTAGTTCACATTCACATACCTTTTTGCTGACATCTTCTTCAACCTGCTGGGGGCCTTTGGGCTCATGGCTTTCAAGCTCTGCCCCAAATCTGTAAACAAATCAGATTAATTAGAAACAAATACTAGCTTTGATTTTCAGAGTAGAGAATGTGAATCACGACGAATCTGTGGGACCTGAAGGATTTTTCTGAAGAACAGCTGGCAGTTGTTCATGACAAACAATTGACTCTACTACTATCACTATCACTAGCTGTGGATCAATCAGATAACAACAAAGTATTAAGAATCAAGTGTATGTAATGTTGAAAACCACTAGACCTTACCTTTTAGTACGGTCAGATACTAGTGTGCGTGGCTTATATTGTGGCTTCTGGGGTGGTGACAGCGTAGTAGGCACTTCTTCAGTCAGTTCTTTGATTCGCTGTTTCACCCCCACTGCTCCATCAGTATCAGAGACAGGTGAGCGAGGCTCAGTCCCTGGAGTATCCACACGTGCTACTGAGAAGGACGAAGAAGAAGAGTCCAAGAGCAGGCTGATGCGTCTCTTTATACTGCTACCTCCTGAATCCTCAGGTTTAGAGTCTTTCTTGGAGTCCTCGTCTTTCGATTCAATCTTTTGAGTCCTGTTCTCAAGCACAGAGGGCCTATTTAGCCCTTCTGCTTTTTCAGCACCTTGTTCTTTCTCTTGAGTTGCAGCTCCAACACTCTTTGGCTTTTCAGGAGTGTTTTCTTTGCCGTCCTCCTTGGCAGGTCGCCGGTTTAGGGACAGCCCAATTGACTCAAACTTTGAGGTAAGGTCAGATGAAAGTGGTCGTCCTTTTCCCCAACGAGGAGCAGGTGTAGGGGCTACAACCTGAGGCTCAGACTTAGCAGGGTTTGGTAGAAACACAGCTGAAACCGGTCTGGGTCTTGAACCTTTAGATTGGGAGCGAAGAACAGTGGGAGGACACTCATCCTTGACAACAGAATCCTCTTTGGTGTCCTCATTATTCAGTCCAATCTCTGATAGGAAGCCCATTGATTTAGCACGAGTGATTGAAGGGCCGGGTTGTTTTTTCCGAGAAGCAAAAGGCCATTCAGCACCAGGAGTGGAGGCCTGAACATCGGTTTTGGGTCGAGCTGGTGTGGCTCCAAAGCTTGTTCTTCTCAGCATGTCCCCAGTTTGGGTTGTTCTAAATTTGTTGAAATCAGTAGAGGCGATGGTAGGTGCTGGTTTAAAGGGTTGTGCCACAGGTTTGTTTGTTTGTCCGCTGGGCTTTGGGCCCGTTTTGTAGGCAGATGGTAGACTGGGTTTACTGGCTGGCTGTGGTTTAGGTATGCTGGGCAGGTCTGGTTTGGAGGAAACTGGTTGACTGGATTCAGGTTTTGGTTTTGGTTGTGGTTTGGGAGCAAGAATGGGGCGTATAGTAGTGTTTTTCTCCACAGTGAAAGGTTTTGGGGTGAGTCTAGGCTTCGGGCCCAGAACAGGTTTGTTAGGCTCCGAGGAAAAAATAAGTGACCCCTGGGAGCCACCTGAACTCTCCATCAAGCTCTTGTTGCTAGAGTCTATGAGAGGACTAAGGTGCAGACGACTCCCAACCACACATGGCCGCCCAGCATCAACCTCAACCTGGGCAGCCATCGCACCACCTGAAACAAGAAAATAAAATCTAGTGTAAGCTAACAATCACTTAAATTTTCTTGTCAGTAAAAAAAAAAAAAAACTGAAGATCACTAGGCTGTTAGTTTGTAAAAGGCAGTCCAAAACTTTCTAGGGCTGGATATCGAGTTTGATACTTTTTAGGCATGTGTCTTGTTCGGTACCAAATTTCAATACCTAAGGGATTAATCTTGTCAACGACGGAGAACCAATAAGCATGCAGCATGCATTATGTGCCTAAATCAAGTGATGGTGATTGGCTCTGGTGAGGCATCAAGGAAAAACACCAATTTACGCAATTCTGACTTTTTTCTCAGAATTGTGAGATATAAATTCTGCATTTATTTCTCGCAATTGAGTTTATATCACGCAATTCTGACTTTATAACTAAAAATAAATGCAAGGAAATAGTTTTAATAAACACCAAATATTTTTTTAGATTCCATATCTTTTAGACAGAGTCAGAATGGTCGCAATAACCTTTTTAAAAAGCCACAATAACCCTTTTTTATTTTTACATTACTAAACTTCAAATAGTTTTCAGATTCCATATCTTCTAGGCTGCATTTTTATAATAATAACTACACCTGATCAGCATTTCTAATGTAAACATCCTGTATTGTTATGAAAAGTCAGAATCTCATTAAAAAAAGAAATCACATACGAGTCATATAATGTCTTAATCATGTGTTCATTAGCTTCATGTTTCATTCGTAGAAATGTTTTCCTGGGTTTACAGAACTAAGCACGTAAGTGTAATAGGCGTTTGTCTTCAGAGACAGGGCGGGTTATGAACGCATAATATGATTGACATATGAGCAGCGGATGAGCTTTCTCTGAGTCAGAAAAGCGACCGCAGAAAAGAAAACACAGGCAGAGTTATGCATTTTAAAATGAAAAGCACTTGTGTTAACTTAGCCTGAAAGATGTGGCAACTGAAAACTATTTGTAGGGGTCATGACAAGAGAAACCAAACTTCCCTTGACTTTTTGACACAGA
Organism: Garra rufa; assembly: GCF_049309525.1. NCBI lineage: Eukaryota > Metazoa > Chordata > Actinopteri > Cypriniformes > Cyprinidae > Garra > Garra rufa. Next base: position 13,557,773 of record NC_133375.1, read on the forward strand.
AGAGGTCTTTGCATTCAATACATCCTGCAAGTTTCATAACTTAAAATGTCCTCATCATAAAAAAAGCATTTATGTAATAACCCTTAGAAAACAGCTCTCTGGATCCAAGGTGTGAGGTGACGTCACCAGGGTGTAGTCGTTTGCATAAACACTGCCTCCAGTGCAAGGCATCGATGAATAGTCTTCTTCTCACCATAGGCCCCGCCTACTGGCATTCACTAGCTTAATGGCTGATCGCTTGAATATGTCGAATGCAAATGTTACGTTGCATCAAAAGCAAATAGAAATTATAATCACTGCCACTCTCTTGTCTACACTAGATACAGTATACAGATGTGTGTTCGCTTTCTGACAGAGTCCACACGCTTGAGTCTGTCGTCAAGGACAAATAGAGAACATTCGCTTTGACGCATTTGGTTTAAACAGCTAATTCTCATCTTTGTACAGATACCAGAAGGATCTCAGCATATAGAACAAGTGGATAGTTTATTTTTAATGGCATCCCGGAGTGTGTCAGAGGATTGATTGCAGCATGTTGTTTTGTAAACGAGGCACAGTGACATGGAGAGTTAACAAAGAAACTTTTGTTGAAAGATGAAGCGCTACTAGATTTGACTGCAGCTGCATCACAAACGGTAAGTAAATGATTTCATAATGCTTTGTCTGGAAATGACCGTTTTATTTTGATCATGTTGTCAAAACACTCACATGCAATAGTGAGGGGGTGGGGCACTGATACTGTTGATAACAGTGGCCGATTACTGAGAAGCCTTAAAGGACACACCCCCTTAAAGGGGTCATATGATGCAGTTTCTTGTTTTCCTTTGTCTTTGGGGTGTTACAAGCTGTTTGTGCATACATAAGATCTGTAAAGTCGCAAAGCTTCAAGTCTCAAAACCAAAGAGATATTCATTATAAAAGTTAAGACTCCCTAAAACGGCTCGTTCAAACACGCCCCCACTTGTCCACGTCACGGGGTGAGTAGATTAGCATAACACCACCCATATGTATATGGAAAGAAAGAAGGCGTAACTTTTACCGGCTGTAGTAGTGTTGCAGCCGCCATGTTGTGGAGATGCAGTTTCATTGCGAAAGCACTTTGTTTGGCCTTCTAAATGAGGACACAACTAGAAATCAGTGGTTAAGTTATATTTACAACACTGTTCTGAAACAGTACAACGCAAATGTTCGAGAGGGTGATGCGCATTTCACGGAGGACTGTTTCCTGAACCTGGGAGAGCAGCTTACAATGCCAAGTGTGCACAAAAGGGTTAAGGCTATAAAGTGGGGCAATTCCAATGTTGCAAGGACAGTCTGCGCTTCTGACTGACGGCCTACAAGTACGTTTTCATATTTAAAGAATTCAGTATTGACTATTCAAACGCGAGCTTTGAGCAGTATAGAGTAGTGCTTGTTGTTTCTCGTTCTACGATCAAAAATGCAGACATGGTGTTATGTTTACGCGGCGTGACAAGACGCAACGCGTAAAAAGACAGTATGAGTCATTCTAATCAGTAGTTATGTCTTCACTGGATGCAACAAATGCCTCGTTTATAATGGGTTTTATTGTTTCTGTCTCGTCGAGCCAAGAAACGGCATGGTAAGGGGTGTAACATTTCCGTCACGTGCTTGAGGTTTTTGGCCAATCACAGCGCACCGGATAACGGGCCAATCAGAGAACACCTCGGTTTCCATCAACGATGAGTTTTGCAAAAATGAAAGCGTTTCAGAAAGGTGGGACAGAGAGGAGCAACAATAATGTACAGTTTGTGTTTTTTGAACCTCAAACTACATAAACACATTGCATTACACCAAATATACAAAATAATGCTCTTTTTAGCAACATCATATGACTAGGAGTGGGTATCGTTTGAATTTTATCGATTTCGATTCCGATTCCACTTATCGATTCCGATTCTTTTCGATTCCCAGTTTCGATTCCGATTTAGTAAAAAAAAAAAAACAACAACAAACACAAAAGTCAAACATTAATATATTAAACATGTTTATTTTCAGTGCTAGCTTGCAACATATTATTTTATTACAGGTGGGCGAGCGCAGGACTAAAATCCGTCCCTTGCAGATCTCTAAGATGAAGTTTGCGTGCAGCGGTAGATTTGTCTTCGGTTTTTACAAAGCGTAGACACACTTTTAAACGCTTACCGTGATCCATCTTTTCGACTGATGTTTACATTACCACGTAAAGTCCTGGCAGATTGCACGCGCGGAAGGTCCTGGCAGATCACTAGATGGAAAAAATGCAACCAGGAATCGAAACGAGGAATCGAAATTTTAATATTATAACAAGTATCCGATTCTTTATCTTAAGTATCCGATTCCAGAATCGGAATCGATTTTCGATTCCCAACCCTACATATGACCCCTTTAAAAACAGCTCGTTTCAGACATAGAGTCAATGAGGGTTGAAAATAATCATTTTTTTCACATATTTGATTTTTGTGCAAAATAATTTATTAACATAAGTAAACCTCAAAGAACATATTAAAATAATTAAGGAAATTCATGTCATGACCCCTTTAAAGTTTATAAAAACTATTTTTGTGTGTGTGTGTGTGTGTGTGTGTGTGTGTGTGTTTTTGTGACATATCAGGACACAAATTTGTGTAATAACATGGGTATGACATAGGTATTACAAGGAGAGGGTGACTTATGAGGATATTGCCCATGTCCCCACTTTTCAAAAGGCTTATAAATCATACAGAATACGTTTTTTTGAGAATGTAAAGATATGCACAGTCTCCTGTGAGGGCTAGGTTTAGGTGTAGGGAAGGTGTAGGGTGATAGCAAATATCGTTTGTACAGTATAAAAACCATTACGTCTATGGAATGTCCCCACAATTCACAAAAACAAACATGTGTGTGTGTGTGTGTGTGTGTGTGTGTGTGTGTGTGTGTGTGTGTGTGTGTGTGTGTGTGTGTGTGTGTGTCTGTGTGTGTGTGTGTGTGTGTGTGTGTGTGTGTGTGTGTGTGTTGGTCACATTTTGTTCCTTTGTGCAGTGGCTCAGAAGATCTCAAGTCTTTGAGTCAACAAGCTTAAAAAATATAAGTATTTTTTGGGGGTAATGTGTAATGTAATCTTGTTTTTTTGTCTCTTATGCTTTATTGGATAGGACAGTACAGAAATGACAGGAAATTATTGAGAGAGTGGAACAGGACTGGCAAAGGACCTCGAGACAGGAATCAAACTCTGGTCGCCGCAAGCACAGTCGTGCTTTGTATTGGCACAACCACAAGGCCATTGGCACCGATGTGCACTGCAAAAACTTTTCTTTTCTTACTTGGATTTTTGTGTCTTGTTTCCAGCCAAAATATCTAAAAACTGTTAAATCAAGAAGGATTTTTTAGACAAGTAAAAATTATTTTCTTGTTTTCAGAAAAAAGAAGTCAACATGTTTTAAAATAATCAAAATAATCTGGCAATGGGGTAAAAAAATAATCTTGTTTTCTTACCCCATTGGCAGATTATTTAGCTTGTTCTAAGCAAAAACTCACTTAATTTTGACTTGTATTTTCTGAAAACAAGAAAATAATTTTTACTCGTCTAGAAAATCCTTCTTGATTTAAGAATTTTTAAATATTTTGGCCAGAAACAAGACAAAAATATCCAAGTAAGAAAACCAGTGCTAAAACTGGTATTGAAAAAAATATATCTTTCAGGAACTGGTATAGAAGTCAAGCTATTGGTACCAAAAAATTTTTAATGACACCTAGCCCTAACGTCGTCAGGTATTCAACTTTATCTTGCTAACGATCACTGTCTTCACTCCATTTCGTTGCCAAATCTCTTCACTGCTCATTTCCATAAAGTCAACCTCGGCTCAACACTGTTTCACTGCCAACTATCACCAGAAATCCCGGGCTCTCACTGGAAATGATATCCAGTTGACTTATCACAGCTTAGCTTTCAGTGTGAACCTTCCTTTAAAGCATAACTATTGCAAAAATGCAACCTGGGCTGTTTTTTTTTTTTTACTGTAAACGAGACAAACATATATCGTCACCTTAGAATTATAAGGTTCTATCTGACATTTTTGTCAAAATTGAGTTATTCACATATTCTTATTCTGTGACAACTTATTTACATTATTTGAGGTTTCTTTTGTAAGCTATGTACATTTGGGGCCTTATTTTAGAAAACAAAAATGGTTCTGTCTACAGAAGTCTATGGAACGCAAAAACTTTGAAGCTCAATTTCTCGAAAGTGCTCAGAATGCAGATAGAACCTTATAATTCTAAGGTGACGATATCTAAAAGCATAATTACGGGAAACGAGCCATTTTTGAGATTGACCGTGATTTTGTTTTGTTGTCAATGGCCGGTGAATGGGAGTACTAGGGGCATAAATTTGAGCGCATCAAAATCGATATTTTAACACTAAGAAGGCTCGACACACCATGACACTTTGCTCGAAGTATCGCCTGGGTCTCTACACATGAACTTGAGCATTGAGAACATTGTTTGTGTACACAGAGTTTACTAAAAAGAAAGGTTTTGAACAACTCACTTTCACTGTTTGAGTTTCCGCTCACAGCTGTGTCGATCTCCGAATGCGAATGAATGGACTCCATAGGACGAAATATTAGGTTTATATGAGGCTCTTTTTACAACTAGAAGGTTAATATTGTTTTTCACTTGCGACAAAACAACGAATTAGCCGTGCATTTATATGGAAATATGCTTTAGGAGCCATCCATCCTCGCATTCGGAGATCGACACCTCTTGACTGGCAAGACGGCGGCGAGCGGAAACTCAAACAGTGAAAGTGAGTTGTTCAAAAACTTTCTTTTTAGTAAACTCTGTGTACACAAACAATGTTCTCAATGCTCAAGTTCATGTGTAGAGACCCAGGCGATACTTCGAGTAAAGTTTCATGGTGTTTCGAGCCGCCTTAGTGTTGTAAAAATATCGATTTTGATGCGCTCAAAGTTATGCCCCTAGTACTCCCATTCACCGGCCATTGACCACAAAACTAAATCACGGTCAATCTCAAAAAACGGCTCGTTTGTCGTAATTATGCTTGTAGATATAAGTTTGTATCGTTTTCAGTAAAAAAAAAAAAAACAGCCCAGGTTGCATTTTGGCAATAGTTATCCTTTAAGTTGGCGGGAAAAGTCTGTAGTCAGTCAATACCACTCGCCAGCTTCAGCACTGTGTAAAATCCAACATGCTGAGTGGAATTACCGCACTATCATTTTATATTGCAAACAAGCACAGTATTCTCAGAAATGTTGTTGTAGTGGGGTGTGTCTATGAAGCTGAAGAAAATCACTCTCTAACCCTCTTCTGTGGACTTTGCCTTGGCAGATACAGAGCTCACAAGAGCATCGAACGCCTTACTGACACATCATTAATCATGCCGTGAGAGTGTGTGTGTGTGTGTGTGTGTGTGTGTGTGTGTGTGTGCGTATGGGTGTATTAAATCAGCATGATTGGACATTGCCCAAGAGGGAGGGATCAATTTGCTGAATTAAGAGTCCAGACTGAGACTGGGGCTGTGCGTAAAAATCCTGCTACTACAGGCAAATACACATCAAACAAAAGGAATTCACAGGAGGATCCAAAGAGCCATATTTGCTAATGCAATACACATGTCGCTCTTGGAAGCTGCGCGCTAATACAAACACGTGTTCACACTTAGACGGGCACGCAGACTTTCACAACACACACACACACTTGCATTTTACACAGAAAGCAAGCATGATTTATAACACATTCACATGCCTGTGTAAATGCACATGCGTTTGCCATGCTGCAGCTATTAAATTGTGCTTTGTCTGCAGTTTTCCAACACCACAATAATAACTCACCTGCTTGGCTGTCAACCGTCTGCAGTGGAGCCCTGGTTTCTGTGGTAACCGCAGAGTGATGTCATATCATATGGAGAGGAGGTGGAGCCAGACTCTGTTGCAGGGAATACAGCATGGTCAGACACCGTTACTTCTGCACAACTAAGGTATCAGTGTCTCCAGACATGCACACATATGCACATGTGAACTTGTTGTGAATGGTACAGCTTGTTAAAAGTCAAATAAGATTATTACAAAGACTTTTGAGACACTGACTCAAACTAACAAACGCGCATCCGAAATCTACACAATTTTTGCAACATGCAAACAAGGCTTGATCTCTCTCTTTTACAAACAAATGAACACACACAAAGCAGTCACACGGATCGAAGCCAGATATTTACCAGCACGATTGACCTACATGTACAGATTACCAAGCAAACCAAAACATCTGATATGTCTCCGGTAGTGAAATCTTAGCTGTGTGGTTGCGCAAGGGGGACAGAAGTAGTGATATGGAAGCAGGGGGAACGGCGAACAGAAAGAGGGAGAACGCCTGCGAAGGAAGGAAAGGAGGAGGATCCTGGTCGGAGTGCATGGACTGGCGGTCGCTTGTTGACAGGAAACGCCTCCGCAGCTGGAATGTTTAATATCTACAGCTTCAAAACCAGAGTGTTTAGGGAAGTCGTTTTTCTGGCATCCCGCAGAGACACATTTACACACAAACATGATCTAGCCATTAACCTAGACACTTTAAAACAGATCATTACACCTCCATATTCAAGTTAGAAGCACTTAAGTCACACTGCAAATCTTGAAACTTGGAAGGTTTCTTTGTAGCAGCGAATCTGACACCTCAAAGGCCATAATATGTTATATAATGTGTCTTTAAAAAAGACATTTTATAGACAAGTACTTTATATAATATCTACACTACCAGTCAAAAGTTTTTGAACAGTAAGATGTTTTTAAAGAAGTCTCTTCTGCTCACCAAGCCTGCATGTATTTGATCCAAAGTACAGAGAAAAGGCAAAATTTAGAATTTTTTTACTATTTAAAATGATATTTGAATATATTTTAAAATTTAATTATTCCTGTGATTAAAACTAAATCTCAGCATCACAATGATGTCACATGATCTATCTGAAATCATTATAATATGCTTAATTGCTGTTTTATGAAACATTTATTATTATTATTATTAATATTTAAAACATAATTTTTTTTTCAGGATTCTTTGATGAATAGAAAAATGGGGGGTGGGGGGGGTTATAGAAATTAATACTTTTATTTAGCAGGAATGCTTTAAAGGTGATGATAAAGACATTTATAATGAACAAAATATTTCTATTTCAGAAAAAAGCTGTTTTTCTGAACTTTCAATTCATCAAAGAAAAACAAAAACACTTCTACTCAGCAGTTTTTAACATAATAATAATAAATGTTTTTTGACCAGCAAATCAGAATATTAGAATAAGATTCATGTGACTGGAGTAATGATGCTAAAAATTCAGCTTTGAAATTTTAAAATATATTCGAAGAATTAAGGAATTAATTATTATTATAATTGTATAATATATTTAAAATATATGTTGATCTGCCTCCTTAGGATGAATCACTTGTTGTATTCCCAATTGTAAGTCGCTTTAGATAAAAGCGTCGGCTAAATGAATAAATGTAAAATGTAATATTCTAATATAAAACAGTTGTTTTAAATAGTAAAAAATTCTAAATTTTAGTAGAAGAGAATTCTTAAAAAAAAACTTTCTGTTCAAAAACTTTTGACTGGTAGTGTTTAAATAATAAATCTAAAAAGTTTCCTTTTTTCAGCCTATTTTAAGATAATTATTATTCATGTTTAAATTTTAAGTTTTTTTTTTTCATGTTTTCACATTACTATAATAAGGAATGTGAATGTCAATAATGTACAACAAGCACCAAACATACAGTCAAGCTTCAGGAACATAAAGGCTGTAAAAATTCACTCAATCAAATCAGATTCCAGTGAAAGATAAACAAGAAAACAATTCTCAAGCACTGCTGTCCTTCACAGAGCTTAAATTAACAACTGTCATTCAAAGAAGCAGCCAAAGTTCCTGTGAAAATCATATCATGGCTATTAAACGTGCTTTTCAACTAGGAGTGGCCGAAGAAAAAAGCAACGTGGGTTCACACCGATATAAAAGACAGACATTACTCACTGTGTAGTTATCAAATGGAATTTACTGTTCAATACAATAAAGATTTAATGGTTTTAGGAGCCCTATACAGAGAGATAAAAAAGAAAAATGATCAGGAAACATGCTTGCAGGTTATTTACAATTAGCCAGTCTTAAACACAACAATCCTAGCCAGTTTTTGAAGAAGAAAAAAACATAGCAGGGGTGTACTGTAAAGTATCCTTTGTAGGTCCTCAAAAATTTAATTTTTAATTTATAATAACATAAAAGTGTAGGAACGTACACCATGTACACCACCCATGTCACTTTGTATTCTTTTCAGTTTAATTTAATACTCAAAGTTCAAGGTACACATGCCACTGATCATGACGTAAATCTATCATCATAAAATTAATTACTTTCTTACTAAGCTCACCCCTCATGTTACAGTGAATGTCACTACCTAAGTAAAAGGTAATTGGCCGAAAGTATGGTCATTAATGCTTGTAAAGAGACATCTCATCAGTCTCACAACAGTCTTTGTCCTACAGCAGTTTATTGTAACTGTGTTAAATTAACCATTGTTAAGGACAAACTTGCCTTAATTCTTCGGTTTTCCAGCATTTTTGTGTATTTGAACCCTTTCCAACAATGACTGTATGATTTTGAGATCTATCTTTTCACACTCAAGACAACTGAGGGACTCATATGCAACCATTACAGAAGGTTTAAACACTCACTGATGCTCCAGAAGGAAAAAACTTGGAGTCGGGGGTGAAAATATTTGAATTTTGAATGAAGATCAGGGTAACATTAAATTATTTTGTCTTTTGGGAAACATGGAACTATCTTCTGTAGCTTCTGAAGGCCAGTACTAAATGAAAAAATGTATTATATTTAGGCTCATTAAGAAAAATGTACACATTTCCATTCTGTTCAAAAGTTTACACCCCCGGCTCTTAATGCATAGTGTTTCCTTCTGGAGCATCAGTGAGCGTTTGAACCTTCTTTAATAGCTGCATATGAGTCCCTCAGTTTGAAAAGATGAATCTCAAAATTATACAGTCATAGTTGGAAATGTTTCAAATACACAAAAATGGTGGAAAACCGAATAATTCGTGGGACCTGAAGGATTTTTCTGAAGAACAGCAGGCAGTTTAACTGTTCAGGACAAACAAGAGACTCATGAACAACTATCACAAAAAAAAAAAAACACAGCTGTGAATCATTCAGGTAACAACACAGTATTAAGAATCAAGGGGGTGTAAACTTCTGCACAGGGTTATTTTTATCCATCATTAAGACATTTTTTTACTTCAAAACATTGCTTCCAACTAAAATACTAGTCCTTAATCCATAATACGGCTTTCTCCAGTAAAAACTTGTGTTGTCTGAATCAGGAGAGAAATATGCACAGATCAAGCACTGTTTACAAGTAAAAACAGTCCAAAACGGTTTCAAACAAGTATGTCGGTGGATTAATAGACGTTTTCACTGGAGGAAGCATAATTATGGATTACTGACCGGTATTTTTGCCAGAAGCGATGGTTTAAAGTTAAAACGCCTTAATGGTAAATGCTTCTTACAGCTTTTAAGACATTAATTGACGGACTGTAGCTGTGTGGATTACTTGTGGATTATTGTGTGTTTATCAGCTGTTAGGACTCACATTCTAACAGCACCCATTCGCTGCAGAAGATCCATTGGTGAGCAAGGTGTGTAATGCTAAACTTCTCCAAATCTGTTCTGATGAAGAAACAAACTCATCTACATCTTGAATGGCCTGAGAGTAAATTTTTAGCAAATTCTCATTTTTTGGTGAACTGTTGGTTTAATGTGATAAATCTTCACTGTTGATACTGGTAAGATACTTTGACTTTTATTGAGTATATTTCGGACAAAGTATCTACACTTTAAATTATAAGTTAAAATTTTTTCAGTACTTTTACATGGAAGCGGTTCTAACTCAACAACAACTCTTCTAACCTCACCCTCTTTCCAGCTAACTTTGCAAAGAAAATCTCTGAGCTACAAACAATTATTAAAAAAAATACAAACAAGCTTAAAACTGCTTACAAGGCCAACTGAATACTTCTGTGTCCATAAAAATAAAATAAAAATCATTATAAAAACAGTAGTGAGCACCGGTGATTGACACACTACGACAGAAACAGGTTTTTGTATAATTTTAGCATCTTTCAACTAAGCTGGCAAGAACCCAAGTTGGCAAGGACCAACTGACTGCCCTGAAGTCTTTTTATGCCACTTTGTTTCCTGTATTTTTTTTTTTTCAATGTGTGTGTACGCACAACTAGTTCAACTCTGGTTCAGCCAGTTTTGCAGAGGGAAAATACTTTCCAAGCAGTACTGGCAGGACGTCAGTTCACACACACGTGAAGCTCATCACCTGAACACAAACACACAGATGACGCCATTCATCGTATGTATATGTGTGTGTGTGTGTGTGTGTGTGTGTGTGTGTGTAAATCACCAGCAGAAAATCATTTAAAGCACACCTGCTAAGAAAGACTACTGGGAAAGTGGGATCACAAAAAGATTGTGACCCTGGACCAAAAAAAGACTTAAGTAGCATGGGTATATTTGTAGCAATATAAATACATTGTATGGGTCAAAATTATCGATTTTTCTTTTATGCCAAAAATCATTAGGATATTAAGTATAAATCATGTTCCATGAAGATATTTTATAAATTTCCTATCATAAATAAGATTAATAATATGCATTGCTAAGATCTTTATTTGAACAACTTTAAAGTTTATTTCTCAATATTTTGATTTTTTTTGTCCCCCTCAGATTCCAGATTTTTAAATAGTTGTATCTTAACCAAATATTATCTTATCCTAACAAACCACACATCAATCAAAGCTCCTTTATTCAGCTTTCAGATTATGTATAAACCTCAATTTCAAAATATTTACCCATATGACTGGTTTTGTGGTCCAGGGTTACAAATGTGCATGCCAGAAAGTGAAAAGGTATATAAATATGTCATATTCAGTTAAATTCATTAGGATTCAACTGAATTTACTTTTATCAACAGCTTGAACACATACACTAGCGTTCAAAATGTGTTTTTGAAAGAAGCTGCTTATGCTCAAGCCAGGCTGCAATTAATATATGTTAGAAATAGTAATAATGTGATTTTTTTTAAGTCACTGTTTTCTATTTTAATATATTTTCAAATGTATTTTTTTCCTGTGATGACAAAGCCATATTTTCAGCTATTACTCACATGATCACATGATCCTTCAGAAATCATTCTAATATGCTGATTTGCTTTTCAAGAAACATTTCTTAGTATTGTTATTATTGTATCATATCTTTGTGATTTTTCAGAATTCTTTTATGAAAAACAAAGCATTTGTAACATTACAAATGTTTTCCCATTCACTTTAGATGAATTTACAGCAACCTTGCTGATCAAAAGCACTCAAAAAACTCTAACTGACCCTAAACAGCAGTGCAGAGGATACCGTCTCCTTTAAAGACCAACTCACGTACTGTGTGTGCAAATGTTTCAAGACAGAGCAAAGCTGACTGAGAAACTTGTAAGACCTGCATACAATGTTACAGAGAACAAAATCACAAACCATAACAATAGATCTACAGCTTGACAGACTGGAGAAAAACTTGATTAACAACTCCCAGAAATAAACAGCTACAGTAAAACTCAACTAAAGCTTATTCTGAAAACATTAGCAGCTGGTATTTCGAGCTTTATAGAAATGTCTATCTATACAATGGTGACCCTTAAAATACAAAAATAAAAGGTTGCAAAGAAAAAAAAAAAAAGAGCTACTTATGATTAAATTACCTGATATTCTATTATGGTCCTTTCTAACAACGTAAGAAGAAAACTTCAGTTTTGCTGTAGTAACAATACTTTAAGTAACTTTGGCGTAAATGTTGGTTACCATGGTATTTTGTAATGGTAAGAAATGTAAATAGCTCGCGTGTGAGTTTCTTTGTTAGCTGATTTGACTAGCCTGCTTCATTATTCCCATTAGTCCGGAGATCAACAAAAGCAGCGTGACATAAAGCAGGTGAAATACATACACATGTAGAAGCGCAACGTTTCACTTTACGCACCTTTTCGTCAACTTCAAATATCCGTCTGTCTGCCCCACCTGTGTGTGAGTTGTTTGGGATCCGAGCTCAACCAAACCTCGCTGCTGTCTGTCGGGATATACCGAACCGAGCGTCCTGTTGATCGCGGGTCAACGTTCTGTGAGTCGCTCGTTATTTAGGTGCTCTATCCCGCATGAGTCGCACCGGGACAGCATTCCTCACACCTGTACCTCTCAATAAACTTCAGCCTTTCTATGAACACTATCACAGGCTGGCTCACACTAACTTGCTGAGAGAGCCGGAAGGTGGTGTGGGATCGCATTGCACGGAAGGATGGAGGATTTGTTTTGGTCCGCCAGACTGGGACAGTGTCGAGGGGGCGAGTGAGTCCTTGCGCCTCCTTGTGGAGGATGATAAAATACTAGGCCGAGACAAACTGGATTAGAGAGAGGATACTGGTCACGTGAGAACGTGAGAGTTTTCTTTTCCTTTAACCCTGTTGCGTGGTTGAAGTGCGAACGTGACAACTCCCATATACTGTAGTCAGGTAAGACCAAATGCAGTAGTTTACTTTACAAAGGCAAACACACATTTATATAGCCTACAGGTACGCTACCAGTCAAACGTTTTTGAACAGTAAGATTTTTAATGTTTTTTTTTTTAACTCACTAAGCCTGCATTTATTTGATCCAAAGTGCCGTAAAAACAGTAAAATATTTTTACTATTTAAAATAACTGGTTTCTATGTGAATGTATTTTAAAATCTAATTTATTCCTTTGATTTCAATACTGAATTTTTAGCATCATAACTCCAGTCACATGATTCTTCAGAAATCATTCTAATATTCTGATTTGCTGCTCAAAAATTATTATTATTATGTTGAAAACAGCTGAGTAGGTTTTTTTCAGGTTTCTTTGATGAATAGAACGTTCAGAAGAACAGCGTTTATCTGAAATGGAAATCTTTTGTAGCACTATAAATGTCATTATCATCACTTTCATCACAGGTTTAAAGCATCCTTGCTGAATAAAAGTATTGTATAATGTTACAAAAGCTTTTTTTCAGATAAATGCTGATCTTTAGATCTTTCTATTAATCAAAGAATTAACTGTTTTAAATATTTATAATAATAATAATAATAATAATAATAAAATGTTTCTTAAACAGCAAACCAGCATATTAGAATAATTTTTGAAGGGTCTCTGAAGACTGGAGTTATGATGCTGAAAATGAAGCTTTGATCACAGGCATAAATAACATTTTAAAGTATATTTAAATAGAAAACAGTTATTTTAAATAGTAAATAGTAAACCTGTAATTATGACTGTCAACACAGATATAATGACCTTGATTACATTTACACTTACACAGTTTAAACACAAATTACGTTTACACACAAAACAGATTTGAACTGTGAAAACAGTTTTGCAAATAAAGATTTAATTTGTGATCTTTTGAAAGTAAAATATTGCCTTGCTTGTAATTTTTTTTCCCATGTTTTAATGTTATGGCAGATCTCCTTTCGGAGTTTGAGATTGCAGATGTTCCCTCACCTTGACCAATGAATTTCCATGATGTTTCCACAACTTTTTCAGCCTTATAAATTTCGTAACATTTGGGAATGATAAGCGTTGTGCATCGAGAGCAAACTAATCATTAATATGTTCAGTGAGACCTCAAATCAAAGGGATTCTCCCTTGTTTTCTTCTTTAAATAATGTCAAAACACTGGACTTGTTTCAAATTACACTAACAAACGTTTTTAGACAGTAAGATTTTTCATGTTTTTTAAATAAGTCTCTTCTGCTCATCAAGCCTGCATTTATTTGATCCAAAGTACAGCAAAAGAGTACATTTAAATATTTTTACTATTTTAAATAACTAAATAAAATAAAATAAAATATATTTTAGCATGTGATTTATTCCTGTGACATGATCCTTCAGAAATCATTCCAGGCTTTTGAATGATATAGTGTATAGTGTATAAAAAGCTTTGATCACAGTAATAAATTACATTTTAAAAATAGAAAGCTGTTATTTCCAAAAAAATTTACAGTTTTTGCTGTACTTTGGATCAAATAAATGCAGGCTTGGTGAGCAGAAGAGATGTCTTTATAAAAAAAAAAAACATTAAAAATCAAAAACTTTTGACTGGTAGTGTAAATGTCTGTAATTTCAGCTAAATCTTTATTTTATTGCATTATGCCTACCATGCTTTAAAACATGGCTGTAGATACACTTGTGAATTTCAGTTATCTTAAGACATTTTTCATATACTTAGATAATTTTGCTTCCACACTCTACTTCCAGTTGAACCAGTTTTTGGTCAAGGAAGTATGTTTTTTTCTGTTTGCATTTTCTTTTACTTATTGCTTAACTCATTCTAAGTCAAGTAACACCTCTCTACTCATAGCAGTGATGAGAATTGTGCCAGAAAAATCAGGTAAGACAATTTATATTACATTACCTAACAAATCCAAATTCATTTCATATGTCAAATGTTGTGCCAAGTTTGAGCAGTGGTATAATTTTATGAGTACCTGTTTAGTTATTAGTAACAGCTATTTTTTATGTCTTAACTTACACTAATTAAGTACTTTAAATTACAGCTAGATTACAGTCATAACTTACACTAAAATACTACACTTAACCCTCTGAGGTCTGAGGGTGCTTGGGGGGGCTGGAGAAGTTTTGACATGCCCTGACACTTGTGCTTTTTTCAGTTGCTTATAAACATATAAATGGCTAAAGTCTTATTGGCTAAAGACATCTTTTAGACATCTTTTCAGAAACACAGTACAGTGGTCTGAGGTTCGCAGTTCAGCAGTGTGTGAATACACAATGGCACAAAAACAGCACAATTTCTGTTGATTAGAGAGTGAATTTATTTGTATCTTTCACAGCACACATAGTTTCAAAACAGAAATCGCTAGAGGAGCTGAATGACAGAGGTCAAAAGCTAAACATTGATGGCAGAGAACATAAATGTCAATGTGACAGAATACAACAGACAGAGCAAAGACACTACTTTAGACTGTGAGTCTTACAACACATGAAAGTAAACCTGTTTATATTTAAGTCTTTTAACTGTACTGTAGTTCTTCTTTTCTAGTCAGTGCTGGGAACACAGCCGGGAACACATCAGAACCAATAGGACAAGACAGTATTTCACATGAGAAATTTCAAATTGTAATGCTATTTGATGTGTCGACTTTATTAAATTAACAAGAATTGACATATTCATATGTAGGATTATGCATTATTAACTGTATTATGAATATGTCTTATGAATTATTATATTTATATCATTATTAATCTTTTTAGAATATGTATTCAATGCTCTAACAGTTTTGCCCTGACTGACCTTTTGAGACATGACATGAGACTGTATGCCCTATGTTATTTTCGTACATTTTATCATGTCTATCATGACCTCAGACATAGACCGATTCTTGGAACAAGAAGTACTTCTTATTAAATGTGCCTTTTTAAAGTTTGGGTTGGTGGACAAATATGCAAATTAATAACACTTTAGATCACGAGCTGAGACATGAGTATTGCGTTCTTAATCAAAATATAGAAATATTAACACATATTAATAATCATCTTGAAATATTAGAAGTTTGGTTGTCTTATTGATTAAGCTACTCAATATAGTGCTGAAAGCTTTATTCATCCTTCGAAGTATATGTTTCATCTGTATTTTCCATCATCTATGTATGTGTGTGATGTCCGAAGCACAGTTCCGCAAAACGGTTATTCTTGGTACTTAATGAAGACAGTCTAGATGGACAATTAGATTAACATTAACACGTCTCAATGTCTCAAGATATAAATTAAACTAAAAAGGAGAAATGAAACTGCACGTC
The DNA here is from genome assembly GCF_049309525.1 of Garra rufa. Taxonomy (NCBI): domain Eukaryota; kingdom Metazoa; phylum Chordata; class Actinopteri; order Cypriniformes; family Cyprinidae; genus Garra; species Garra rufa. Next base: position 13,573,697 of record NC_133375.1, read on the forward strand.
CACTCAACTGAGTTTATAATTACTAATCATGAGTTTACTCACGAGATGATGTATTGATGTATTTTCAACTGACTTTGACCTTCAGACTTCCTGAGTTGTCTGGTTTTAGGGTATAAAAAGTCTTGCAATTTTATTCTGGACAGATCGGAGACTTCAGACTTCTCAACCTCCTTTACTCCGATCTCAACTTTCGTCTGAGTGCACCTGAAACGGTCTAATTTTCTATTAGACTTATTTTTCTCAGATTTGATCATATTAATAGACTACTTAACTAAATTTGACTTTATTAATTGCAATTTGGCTTTTATGGAATTCTCAACTTTTGAGTAAATATTATTATTGCAATATTTCTTATAATTTCTGCATTTGTATATCTTCTTCAGATTTGAATTGGCTTATTAATATAACATTGAAACTAATGTTTACTCCTCCTGATTAATGGATTTATGGACTCTTAATTGTGTTAATCTTTCATTTATGACTATTGTTTGGATTGTGTTCTACATTGCCCTTCTGAAATATATGAATTTTATCTGAAGAATATTGAATAAATTGTATAATCATTTTTAACCCCACCCGTCTGACTTCGAATCAATCATTTTACGCATCACTATTAAATAAATACAGTAGATTGTTGGTGTTCAATGAGGTGAGTGAAAGGTGAGTAACAGAATTAATGTATTGAAAAAGCATATTTAAAAACGTCATTGACAATCAAAAATGTCCACACCAAACCAAAGACAAGAATGACAATTAAAATGTTTTCATGTTTTGGCAACTGTTTTGTATTGACCACTATAAACGAACTGTTCCGTCATGCTAATTTTCACTCTGCTCTTAAATACCAAATTTAACACTATAAGTGTTCATTTTAACACTTTAATAAAAGTCAATAGACAGAATTATTTTTCATGTTTTTCAATAGCGTTCCATTTATATCTGCTCGGGCCAGAGCCGTTAAGCTCAAGTACTGCTCACTGCAGAGCCAAATGGCCTCCAGCTCCACCTCTCTTGATGTCCAGCTCCACCTCTGAGTGAACAAATGGGTGGAGTTAAGGTTAGGGATAGGGTAAGGGGTACGGTTAGGGTGTGGTTAGGTGTCTATCTCAACCCCTTACCTCCAGTGAGGGGGAGCTGGAGCTCCAGCTCCTCCCATATGGCTCTGCAGCGAGCACCCTCTCGTTAAGCTTGATAAAGCCGCATTTGTAGCTTATGACAGCCACAGACTAATAAATTACCCCACAGATTCAATATGAAACTCCTGCTAAAATAAAATAGTGATCATAATCATGCTGAGGCTGTGTAGTTTAATACATGCCGATCGCACATATGAGCGCATATGATCTGCTCCGTGTATTGCGTCTCTGTGTAGGTACGGTGGCCGAGAGAGGCCAACGCGCTGCAAACAAGAAAACACATGCAAACAGAAAAAACGACAACAAATTAAGAAAACATCTTCATCAGTTTGACAACACAGGCGCTGCAAATCCTCGCAACGCAAACACAAATACGGAAACGCGCTGCAAATTCTCACAACACAACCAAACTCAGAAACGCGCTGCGAACACACGAAGGCGCTGTGAACACACGAACGCGCTGCATATAGCACGGTCCACAACGGAAATGTTTCAGGGGGACCTCAAAAAGTGACGAACTCATCTGGGACCTGATTATTTTTTCAGTGGCTGTTGGTCAGAGCAGAGGTGTTATCGGTGAACTATCGCCTTTTAGTGATAGTATAGTATCACTTAAAGGTGATAGTGATATAAATAATCAGGTAATATAGTGATATAAATAATCAGGTCCCAGATGAGTTCGTCACTTTTTGAGGTCCCCCTGAAACATTTCCGTTGTGGACCGTGCTAAATGCAGCGCGTTTGTTAGTTTGCAGCGCCCTCGTGTGTTCGCAGCGCGTTTCTGAGTTTGGTTGTGTTGTGAGAATTTGCAGCGCGTTTCCGTATTTGTGTTTGCGTTGCGAGGATTTGCAGCGCCTGTGTTGTCAAACTGATGAAGATGTTTTCTTAATTTGTTGTCGTTTTTTTCTGTTTGCATGTGTTTTCTTGTTTGCAGCGCGTTGGCCTCTCTCGGCCACCGTATGTAGGGGGCGGGACACTACGGATTCTAGAGAGCATTTGATTGGACAGAACGTTTGATGAGAAACTGAAGTGCACGGTGATATCATCAAAATCGAATTTTGTCGTTTTGAAGCACACTAGCTCATAGATAATCTTAAAGCTAATATATTCATACTAAAAGCCAAAAAACTTTGATTTCAGGGGGACTTTAATATGCGGTTTGTTGAATCTGCCGTTTTGAATCGTGGACAGTTTAGTCTGATTACTGTGATGCATGTGCTCTCAGTGTTGCCAGATTGGGCGGGTTTCCGCCCAATTGGGCTTCTTTTGATCGGCTTGGACCGGAGAATAACGCATTGGGCGGGTAGACAAAATTTGGGCTGCTTTAAAAAAATAAAAGCCGCCCAATCAGCTGCTTTTTTCTTCGCTTTTATCATTAGTGATTGTTATTTTAATACCTTCAAGCTCAAAGTATCACAGTAATATAATGTGTAGTGCAGTCATCAACTCATTTTTGCTTAACGCAACCCTTACTGGTTTAGTTTAACAAAGACCTGTCAACCAATTTACGTCTTTAACGTTAGTGAGATGTGATGACTTGTGAGTGACGGAGTTTTAGCCCTATAACGGGCAAGATTTTGAATATGCAGCTTATTCATTTATTCATTTGAAGTAATTGCGATGGCAAAGTGGCCTAAATATAAGTTACACGATAAAAAGTCTAAGTGGATTACACGTGGTGAGAGATGAATAGAAGACTTCTAAATATAATTGTAACTGAAATAAGAAAACGTGGGTGTGTGCATGAACGTAAATGCCAGCTACATTACATTTGTTTCTCATCACTTTATTGTGCACTTTTTGCACAGAAATTAGCATATTTTTACATATTTTTAATTTCCACTTTGAAAAGAAGACATTTTACGCATATTTTCGGACTTTTTTGATCCATATTCCTGTGAAATTGATTTATCTTTATTTATTTTGTCATTATTCTTTTTTTTAAAGAGATAAAAATGGTCCTTATCAACCTTGACATGGCAATAAAATTATCATTATTTTGGCAGTTAAAATTTGGGCTGGTTTTTGTTGAAGTGGGCGGGTTTTGGTGAGCTTTTGGGCTGGAAATCGTCAACCCGATCTGGCAACACTGTGTGCTCTGTGTAAAGTTACAATGCAGAGACACAAGTGCTTACCACACAAGTTGAGCAGCTCGTCAGTGATACTCGGGATCTGTAAATCATTCGCCATCATCAGGCAGTTATTTCTCCATCATTCACCATCATCAGCGCAGGCGTCTCTCTGTTTATGTGGTAAGTGAAATCCTATGTATTGCAATGTAACAGGCTACCGCTAGCATTAAGCTAACCGTGTCCCTTCTGTGGCTTGCCTTGTTTAAACGGTGTGCTGACGTTACCGATGATTGGGCGATGCAAATGTTGGAGGAAATGATGAAATGTTGTAACAACACTGACTGTTTCGTAACAGTTGGTGTTATGTTGGAATTGACCTATTTTTCGGTGTTTTTTGCAAATACTAGATTTATATAAGAAGGAGGAAACGATGGTGTTTGAGACTCATGGTATGTCATGTCCATGTACTGAACTGTTATTTAACTATGCCAAGGTATTCTATAGTCTTTGGCTAAATTCAGTTTTCCATTCTATGGCACCTTTAACATTTTCCACACAGAGAATATAAATGAAAGCCAGAAAGCCAGTCAAAATGCAAATTGAAATAGAGACATTTCTGATCAAACCACTGATCTATAATAGAGAACATTATATAGATCAGTGGATAAAACACATTTAGTTATATTTAATTTTATAATGTAGCAGTGTAACATTGCATTTAAATTACATTAAAATGATCAATTTCACACCGAATTTCTGCCTAAACTCTACTCAGTAGGTGGCCCATTTTAACTAAAATTTTGAAATTATTGGCTCATTTTATCTTAACACATTCAGGTAAATTGGACCAGTAACTACAAATTGCTTTTTTATATATAAAAATGTAGATTATTTAGCAAAATCAGCATTTTATTTCACAAACGCCATTAAGACATAAGTTATGAATCATTATTTCTAAATGTGCATTAGGTTTTATTGATTTATCATTCTTGTTATTGAGAAGTAAGACAGAAGTAAGAATATGTCAGAATATACAGATTTGTGGAATACAACTGTGCTGTGTGTTGTAAATGGAGGTATTTCCTGTAGCCAGCAGAGGGGGCAGTTGCACTTTAAATAAAGTTTTGCATTCAGTGGGACGTACTGTATAGAACCCGTTTCATTAATTAAATGAAATTATTGTATTTAGAAATTATTTGAATTATATTCTTACAAAAATTAACTTTTGTCTTACCAAAAATGTTAAAGAAAACTGGAGCTCATTGATCTTATGTCACGCCGATTTGAAGGCTGTATAAAATGTGAAAAAGCATCAATAGTCCCAGCTCAACATCCTGACACAAGTCTTTGATGACAAATAAAGCTCTTGGGATTAACAGATTTTTAAAAATACAGTTTTAAAAATGTTTCATAATATGAAACATGGAAACAAAAGTTGTAACCTCTGGATAAAGACAATGAAGGCAGACAGGCCACAGAGCTGTAGATGTAGTAACAGCATGAATTTCCATAAAAAATAAGCTCAAAGCATAGTGATTTTTGTTTTATTCTGTGTCTGTATGTCTTTTCTTTCTAGTAAGTAGTAAGACTAAGGCAATGACAGTATCAGAAGCCAGTTTTGAACCTCAGAAAACACAAATTTGGAGTAAGATGGGATGAGAGAATGTCCAGTGATATGAGTGAGGATTCAAGTAACCATGAAAAAAATCAAACGTGAACTGAGCACAAAGGAACTACTGGAGAAGTTAAAACAGCAACACACTGTAAAGTTTCAGGAGTGAGAACCTTATTTAAATACAGGCGTGAATCCCAGAAATGACATTTTTGTGTGTGTACAGAGCAAAATTGGCGCTAACAACATTGTAAAAAATGTAATGTTAATTCAAGGAGTCACCATAGAACCAGGCATGAAAAAGCTTATCATAAGTCAAGTCAAGTCACCTTTATTTATATAGCGCCTTTTACAATACAGATTGTGTCAAAGCAACTGCACAGTATTTAAACAGCACAATAGTGTGTAAGTAACGCATTATTGTAACAATCAATTTTCAGTTAAAGGCAGTTCATCAATGAATTCAGTGATATCATCGTCAGTTCAGTTCAAATAGTATAGGATATCGCTGGAAAATGTCCCCAACTAAGCAAGCCAGAGGCGACAGCGGCAAGGAACCAAAACTCCACAGGTGACAGAGATGGAGAAAAAAACCTTGGGAGAAACCAGGCTCAGTCGGGGGACCAGTTCTCCTCTGGCCAGACCAAACAACAGTTTGTACCAATGTCTGATCATACTCATTATTTTTGTTATTTTGTTTGATTAATAGTGGATATTACCACCTAATTAGTGGATGAGCACATTATTTAAATTAATTTAATCTTTAATTTATTACTGTAAACAAGAATTATATTGTGTGTCGCTAAGTTTTTTTTTTTAAATGACTGAATTAAAAAAACAGTGCTTTTAAAGATAATATGGATATATTTTTTTGTTTAGTCATTTTTCTTCTACATTTGTTGTAGAGATGTATTTCTGTAATAAAAATACAAATGTTCTACAAATTTACACTTTTTTAGTTCAATCTTTGTTATTAATGAAAATAAAAACAATACAACATAGCGTCCAGTATTGTTAAAAGGTGTATTTCTATAATAAAAAATACATATACATATTAAATATTAAGATACCATTTAGATAGCTTTAAAATTTTGTTGTAAGTTAATGTAATCAGGTTAATAACTTTTAATTTAAATGTAAGTGTATTTTAGCTCACCTGATGTTACATTTATACAGTCTGCTCAAATAGATTTTGTTTTGATGTTTTGCACTGTGGCTTCCTGCTAAACCAGTATCGACGTACGAGAAGGAAGTTTAGTGTTTTCTGCTAGTATTTCCCTCTAGGCTACTTGTTGCTTCGTCAGTCAAGTAACATCTCTCTACTCAGAACAGTGATGGAATTATGTTATAAAAGTCAGGTAAGACATTTTATATACATTTTTGCTTACCAAATACAAAAACCTTTCATATGTAAAAGATTGTGCCAAAAGTGAGCAGTGGTAACATTCTGTCCATGAGTACTTGTTCAGTAACAGTAACATCTATAGTTTGTATGTGTTAACATACATAAACTTTTGTCATACAGTAAATGAAAATGTTATGAGAACATAACTGTACTGTCTAATCTGCTGTACATTATAATCCTTATGAGGACTATATTTAGATATCCATATATTTGGAGAAATCGGTGATAAGGTTAAAAGATATATGTTAAAACAAATATATTGTACCGTTCACAGTACACATTGTTTCAAAAATCGGATTTGTTAAAAGAGCTCAAAGATCTGAAGAATGAGGACATGATGGCAGATAACACTGATGTTGATGATACAGAAAAGCTCAGGCAGAGCAAGGACTATTCTTATAACTGTGAGTCATACAATACCTAAACGTAAACCTGTATTTATAAATGGCAGCCATAGTGAAATCTTCTCTTTAAACAGTCATCTGGTCTGTTCTTCTTTTCTAGTCAGTTCTAAGAGACTATCAGTGCCAATAAAAGAAGCCAGTATCTCAGATGACAATGAGGTATTTTGGGGTGCGTATGACAAAGCAAAATATTACGCCATTAAGTATTAACAGTAATTATAAGCTTATGGTGTTGTTCAAATATCTTACGTCCTTTATATGAGTAACAGAATGAATGTGAAGAAAAGGTATTTTTGTACATTTTCACAATTTTTTGTAATAACCAACAATATTCACCCAGAGAATATAAATGAAAACCAAAGACAGGCGTGACAATAGAAACACTTTTTATGTTTTGACCATTATTTAGCATTTCAACCATTATACAGTACCAGTCAAAAGTTTTGATGAATCAGTAGTTGTACGATGTAATTTACATTGGAAAAAGGTTTGTTCACAAAAGTACTGTTTGTTTACTATTATTTAAGCGTTAAAAGCGTTAAAAAACTTTAGCAGTACTTCATTTACACTATCAGTCAAAAGTTTCTGAACAGTAAGATTTTTAATGTTTTTTTTTTTTTAAAGAAGTCTCTTCTGCTCACAAAGCCTGCATTTATTTGATTCAAAGTACAGCAATAACAGTAAAATTTACTATGAAAAATAACTGTTTAAAATATATTCATATTTTAAATAGTAAAAACATTTAACAATATAACTGCTTTTGCTGTATTTTGGATCAAATAAATGCTGGCTTGGTAAGCAGAAGAGACTTACTGTTCAAAAACTTTTGACTTGTAGTGTAAATTAAGTACTTTGTCCTGCTACTCTAAGTTAAATTGTGCTCAGGTACAATTCATTTTAACAGTTTAGTTTATGTTTCTGAACAAACCTCTTTCCAATGTAAATGACATTGTACAACTACTGATGCATGATTTATTGCATTGTGAAATATTCATTGCATTGCGTTGTGTGTGTATCTCTTCTTTTCTAGTCAGTCCTGAAAGCACATCAAAACCAGTAACAGAAGACAGTATATTAGATGACCCAAAGTTTAAATGCTGGTGTCATGGTGAGTGAATGCATATCCCAAAAAACCAAAAGATGGAAAACCAAAGATGGGAGTGACAATGAAAAGAAACAGTATCTTAAATCCTTTGTCCTTCGTTTACAGAATTGATCTGTTGAAAATGCACCTTAAAAACATTATTGACACAATATTGTCACAATTTGCATTCAGTAATATTTTTATAATCAATAATTTCCACACAGAGATTTTCCCTCCAAACAAAAGACCAGAGAAATGCAGCCCTGCATTGGATGAGACACCATATGATAAGCGTAAGTTTTCAAATGACCAAACACATCACTTAAACTGAGTTTAAAGTGATCCTTTCCTAACAATAAAAGCTGCCACAAGATCCTAAATCTAAACTTCACAAGGTTTCATACATTAGACTTTTTACTCCAAATTTGTAACAAAGAAAAACATTAATCTGAACATCTTTCCTTCACAGCAAGAAACTCTGTGATCTCCATCAATTCATGTGACTCAGGATATTCTTCAAGAAGATGCACAGGCATTTTCGCCATCTCTGAATCTGAATAATGGAAAAACAAATAATGGTGTGACAACTTCAAACAAGACCAGCAGCACCGACATTAGCCACAACTGAAGTTTGACTGTCCACTCCAGGTGCCACTTCAAATATCTGAAGGATGACCGGCCATGAATTGGTTTATGATTCAGTCAGAATCATTTGGAAAGTTCATTTACACACTGAATCATTCAGGACAGTTTTTCAATCAATAAACAGTAACAAAGTACTTTACACTGAACAGATTTGTCAAATGATATTCAGCTATGAATATCCATGATATGACTATGAATATCCATGAATTTGTCTTATGTCTTATAATGTTTGTGAATGTTATTGAAGTTGTAAAGAGCTAATCAGTATAACTTGAAGAGCATAAACTACCTCACATTTCACACTGGGGTCTCTAAATTGTCATTTAGAAGTTCAACTAAGTAGGCCGAAAAGACAAATATCTAAAAAAGTACTTTTGGATTCCTTTAATTTTAACTTTTGTTTGTGTGTAGAGAAGTTATAGCTTATGGTTTTGAGGAAACCACCCATTAACATTTAGACCTGAGCTAGTCAGGCCATGAACATTGTCAAGAAATTAGTAATCCGATAGTCAACTTGGGGGGGGGGGGGGGGGAGTGCATACAGACATCTGAAGTGAAATACTGCTAGAGTGTGCAATGAAGATGATGCTGCATGTCACACAAACACCCTTCTGTTGTAAAGACACCAGCTTTGTTAGTATAGAAAAGTACCTGTTGTAACTTCGATTTTTTGTTTTGTGTTTTATATGTAAGTATATACCGTATGTCTAAGCTATTGTCCAAGTTTGGAAATTTTTTTGAACTGTTTGTCTTTATAAAGACGTAACGTCGAGTTGGTAGAGACGCAATGCTGCCTTTACATTTTTCTAAATAAAACGCTCTATTAAAACTATTATGCAACTATTGTGTCATTTTGTAAACAGTGTGATTAGTGTGAAAAAGTGATGCGTAATGATGCATTTAATTAACAGAAAAACAAAGTGTGGAATATTGGACAACTCATGCACTCAACTATTGCAGCTTTAATGAGGGTGGAGGGCTATGAGCCTCTGATTATGACAACAATTTATGTAATTCATTCATTGATGAGTACATAGCATATAGATATTGAGTGTTGATGGGAAGGTGGCTCTATACTGTGACTTGATTAGTGTTGACAGGTAAAGTGCATCAGAATTTGGTTGATTGTGATCAGATGGGTGGACCTGGAGGATCTGGCTTGGCTGAAGACACTGTTTGATCTGACATTTAAAGGCTAATGTAGTCAGGCTGTTTTTAAGATATTAAAATCTATTTTTGACTTGTAATTAAGAGAAAGCATATTTTAGGTTACCTGATAAAACATTTGTGCATTGTACTTCAAAAGCTCTTTTGGTTTTGATTTTTGCACTGTTCATTCTTGCTGAACCGGCATTGGTCATATCAGGAGGTGGTTTTCTTTTCTTTTTTTCTTTTAGCTTGTTACTTACCTCTGTGTGAAAGTACCTCTCTCAGGGGAATGCTTTGAATTGTATAATTGAAGAGAGGTAAGATATTTTATATTACCTTTGCTTGAGAAATGCAAAATCGAATAAAAATAATGTGCCAAATGTGAGCACTGGTGACATTCCATCTATCAGTAGCTGTTTATTAATAGCTATAGTTTTTATGTCTTGACTAATACATCACTTGAAAAGGTAATGAAAATATACAGTATGGAAGTAATTTAGTTTAGATGCACTACATTGTGTTGGATAGTTAAGACTCTGTTGAACATTACAGCTTGAAAGAAACAGACTTAAAAGAGCTAAAGAATATTGTTGTATAAAATGAGTTCTCAGTTCAGATTTGCTTACATGTAGATGTATTCAGTAACTCATGAGATTCGGACGTTACTATATAAATCTATTGTCTAGTTTAGCTTAGTTTCAACCCTGCTCCAGCACACATACCTTGTAGTTTGTAGATAAGCTTTAAGAACTTGTTTAGCTGGATCAGGTACATTTAAAACTTTGCAGGGCTGTGGCCTTTAAGGAACAGAGTTTTGCACCCCTGGTCTATGAAATTCAGCCTGTTTGTACTCTGGAGCTCTAAACTTTCCCCTTTAGTTATTCTTCACTGTTTGTGGTTGTTCCTGGTTTGTTGGGTTCAATAACACCTTTGTATATTCTTCTAGTATGTTCTTCTAAGGCTTTATTTTGATATCCATATATGTTGCAAAATCAGTGATAAGCCCAGAAATTTTAGTTAAAGTCAAATTTTTGTACATACTGTTTCAAAACAGAAATTGTCTAAGGAGCATAATCACAGACCTCTCAGAGCTAGAGAATGTGGACATGATGGCAGAGAACACTGATGTTAATGTGACAGAAAAGCTCAGGCAGAGCAAGGACTATTCTTTTGACTGTAAGTCATAAAAGTCTAAAAGTAAGCCTGTATTTATAACAGGCAGCCATAATGAAATATTCTCTTTCAACAGTCCTCTGGTCTGTTCTTCTTTTCTAGTCAATGCTAAGAAACCATCAGCACCAATAAGGGAATCCAGTATCTCAGATGACCGTGAGGTATTTTGGGGTGCGTATGACACAGCAAAGTTATTATAAGCATTCACAGTAATTATAAGCTTATGATGTTCAAATATCTCAAGTCCTTAATTCGAGTAACAGAATGAATATGGAAAAAAGTATAATTTTTGTACATTTTCGCTAATTTTTGTAATAATCAACAATATTTACCCGTAGAATAGAAATGAAAACCAAAGTTGGGAGTGACAATAGAAACACTTTATGTTTTGACCATTATTTAGTCATCATTATAAATGAAGTACTCTGTCATGCTACGTAAAATATATTCTCTTTCATCAGTCCTGTGTCTCTTCTTCTTTTCTAGTCAGTCCTGAAAGCACATCAATTCCAGTAACAGAAGACAGTATATTAGATGACTTTAAGTTTAAATGTTGGTGTCATGGTGAGTGAATCTGTATCTCAAGCCCTTCATCTTTCAGTTATATACTTGAAATGTTGAAAAGGCATTTGTTAAAAAAAAAAAAAAGTTAATTTTTTGCATTCTTTGTAATGAGTGAATATTTCAAGTCCTCTGTGTTGAAGATGAAGATGATAGGGTTAAAAAAATATTGTAAAAACTTAGTGAATTTAATTTGCATTGAGTAATATTTGTGTAATAATCAACACATTTCCACATAAAGAATATAAATAAAAAAACAAATATAGGAGTGACAATGACAATAAACAATATCTTAAGTCCTTCAGTTATAGAATTGTTGAAAAGGCATTAAAAACATTATTGACACAATATTGTCACAATTTGCATTCAGTAATATTTTTATAATCAATCATTTCTACACAGAGATTTTCCCTCCAAACAAAAGACCAGAGAAATGCAGTCCAGGATGGGATAAGCGTGAGTATTCAAATGACCAAACACATCACTTAAACTAAGTATAAAGTGATCCTTATCTAACAATAAAAGCTGCCACGTGACCCTAAAACTAAACCTCACAGGGTTTATGCTTTAGACTTATTACTTAAAATTTGTAACAAATAAAAAAAGTTAATCTGAACATCTTTCCTTCACAGCAAACTCTGTGATCTCCATCAATTCATGTGACTCAGGATATTCTTCAAGAAGATGCACAGGCATTTTCGCCATCCCTGAATCTGAATAATGGAAAAACAAATAATGGTGTGACAACTTCAAACAAGACCAGCAGCACCGACATTAGCCACAACTGAAGTTTGACTGTCCACTCCAGGTGCCACTTCAAATATCGTAACGATGACCGGCCATGAATTGGTTTATGATTCAGTCAGAATCATTTGGAAAGATCACTAACACACTGAATCATTCAGGACAGTTTTTCAATCAATAACTTTACACTGATCACATTTGTGAAATGATATTCAACTATGAATATCCATGAATTTTTCTTATGTCTTATAATGTTTGTGAAGGTTATTCAAGTTATAAAAAGCTACTGTAATAGAAATCACAACATGGGCTCAGGAATACTTCCAGAAAACATTGTCGGTGAACACAATCCACCGTGCCATTCGACGTTGCCTGCTTAAACTCTATAGGTCAAAAAAGAAGCCATATCTAAACATGATCCAGAAGCGTATGCGTTTTCTCTGGGCCAAGGCTCATTTAAAACGGACTGTGGCAAAGTGGAAAACTGTTCTGTGGTCAGACGAATCAAAATTTGAAGTTCTTTTTGGAAAACTGGGACGCCATGTCATCCGGACTAAAGAGGACAAGGACAACCCAAGTTGTTATTAGCGCTCGGTTCAGAAGCCTGCATCTCTGACGGTATGGGGTTGCGTGAGTGCGTGTGGCATGGGCAGCTTACACATCTGGAAAGGCACCATCAATGCTGAAAGGTATATCCAAGTTCTAGAACAACATATGCTCCCATCCAGATGTCGTCTCTTTCAGGGAAGACCTTGCATTTTCCAACATGACAATGCCAGACCAAGTACTGCATCAATTACAACATCATGGCTGCGTAGAAGAAGGATCCGGGTACTGAAATGGCCAGCCTGCAGTCCAGATCTCTTATCCATAGAAAACATTTGGCGCATCATAAAGAGGAAGTTGCGACAAAGAAGACCTAAGACAGTTGAGCAACTAGAAGCCTGTATTAGACAAGAATGGGACAACATTTCTATTCCTAAACTTGAGCAGCTTGTCTCCTCAGTCCCCAGACGTTTACAGACTGTTATAAAAAGAAGAGGGGATTCCACACAGTGGTAAACATGGCCTTGTCCCAACTTTTGAGATGTGTTGATGCCATGAAATTTAAAATCAACTTCATTTTCCCTTAAAATGATACATTTTCTCAGTTTAAACATTTGATATCTCATCTATGTTGTATTCTGAATAAAATATTGAAATTTGAAACTTCCACATCATTGCATTATGTTTTTATTCACAATTTGTACAGTGTCCCAACTTTTTGGGAATCGGGTTTGTATTAAGAAATGTTTTAATTATATGTTCAGAAAAATAAACTCTTGTCTTACAAGAATATTCTGAAGAAAACTGGTGCTTATTCATCTTCTAAATCAGTGGTTCCAATCTAGTTCTTGTAGAATCTCCAACTTTGCACATTTTGTATGTCGCCCTAAAACATACAAAGGTCAGTTTGGTTGTGCCACACTGAGCTCCACAGATTAAAAGACATATTAAGATTATGACCGCTATAAAAATTCCTTAGGACTTCCAAATGCAGCAGTAGTGGGTGAAACAAAAAAGATCACAAAATCCATTTGAATTTATTCATTACAATGTTTTCAAACCTTAAAACTGATGCAAACCACAACACACATGTCTTATATTTATTCAGAGAAGTGGTGCAACCTCTTACACAAATTAAGCTGTTAATGGACAAATGCATGCATGATAGTTCAATCTTTTTCCATCATGTTTGGACTTGCCCAAAAGTACTCTGTTTGTGGTCTGGAAAGTGAGAAATGGATCGGTAAAACTTTAGTGGCACTTTTCTAAATGTGTGTTTGGACTATGTAAATAAGTTCCACAGGAGGAAAGAAGGGTGGGCCACACCTTATTCCCCCACCAGAAACAGCCAATCACAGCACAGAAATGAAGAAGTGCCAAATTGCAATTTCCTCCTCATCGGAAAGGGATAAAGGTACCCTCCCAAAAGACACTCCTTGTTCTGAGTCTCCAGCCTGTGTGGTAGGAGATACTAACAGAAAAAACAATGTTCTGAGTCTCCCGTCTAGAGAGACAATATCAAATACACTGTTCTAAGTCTCCAGACTGTGTGGTAGATGACAGAACCAGATCAACCAATGTTCTGAGTCTCCCGCCCAGAGAGACATGAACAGGTCACCAACGTTTTGAGCCTCTGAAAGAATGTTCTTTGTTCTCTGGCCGTGAGGGAACTACGTTCTGAGCCTCCAACCTGTGAGGAAAGAGATGTTCTATGTTCAGAGTCTTCATCCAGCGAGTCAACAAGAGATGCAGCTCCATCCTTGAGAGACAAAGCGGATTGACCAAGTTCTGCGTCTCTAGCCTAGAAAAGCAGAAGACATTCAGACATTTGCAACAAAGTTATTCTTCGGCAAGCAAACCGTAACTTCAAGGTACTTTTGTCTGCGTTTTACAGATTTTAGGACCCTCTGGTGCTCCAGGAGATCAGCATCCTACAGCGTTTCGTGTTCAATGCTGTCGAAACAAATTTAACTGCATTGTTACCAACCAGAGGAAGTCACCACTACTCACTCGACCACAGAGAATGTAAATATCACTTATCTAAATCCTCTTCCAGAGACTGTGGTATTATTGCGCATTATCAGTATATGATTTTGTAATTTACAGATTTTATGCATCTTATGCACTATATCTTTTGTTAATTTTACTGCACTCGTGTCTTGTGTTGATAACACAGAAAGAGGTTCCACAAGTCAGATAGCCAACCAGCATTTTTTAACCTAGTGTGCTCATAACCACACCTTAAGTGACACGAGATCCAAAATTCATAAGATTATTGATGACGCAAATATACTATTTCCCCTCCCTAGGTACGTGAAAGCAAAATCACTATACGTTTAAAGGCTAATGCAGTCAGGTTGATTTTGTGATATTAAAAACGAATTTTGTCGTCTAGTTTAGAGAAAGCATGTTTTAAGTTAGCTGATGAAACATTTGTGTTTTGTCCATCAGTAGCTCTTTTTGCTTCAATGTTTTGACGTGTTTATACCTGCTGAACCGGCATTGGTTATATCACGTTATTTTAGAATGTAGTTAGTTTTATGTTCTGCTTCTTAGCTTGTTGCTTGACTATGAGTCTGTGTGAAAGTACCTCACTCAGAGGAGTGCTCTGAATTGTGTAGAGTCAGGTAAGACATTTTTTATCACTTTTGCTTGACAAATACAAAATCAAATGAAAAATGGTGCGCCAAATGTGAGCATTGGTGTCATTCCGTGTATCAGTACCTGTTGAATAATAGCTATAGTTTTTATGTCTTGACTAATTTTGACACATTTTACATCACTTCCATATATTTTCATTTATGACATGAAAAGGTAATGAAAATATATTGAATAGTAGTTTCAATTTAGTTTAGGGGCACTACTGTTGGGTAATTAAGAGTCTGTTGTATATTACAGCTTGAAAGAAACAAACTTTAAAGAGCTAAAGAATATTATTGTATAAAATAAGTCTTTAGTTGAGTTTTATGTAGATGTATTCAGTAATTCGTGAGTTTCGACACTATCTATTGTATATATCTATTGCCTCGTTTAGTTTAGCTCAAACCCTGCTCCAGCACACATTCCTTGCATTTTTTCAGAACAAAAGAAAACTGGAGGTCTTGTTTAACTGGATCAGGTGCATTTAATTTTTAAGCTAAAGGCTGGGGCCTGCAGGAGTTTTGGACCTCTCGTCTATGAAATTCAGCCCGAGTTAAAGTTTGTACTCTGGGGCTCTAAACCTTCCTATAGTTATTCTTCATTGTTTGTAGTTGTTCCTGGTTTGTTAGGGTCACAAATTAACAAATTAATTAACCTCAAGTCTTTACAGCCTCAAGTGTTATTGGGTGTTATGCAATAAGATTTGCACATCAACATTTGGCAATTATCTGCCATTCTTCACCTCACCTCTCAAGCTCTGTCAGCTTAGATGGGGTCTGGCAGACATTTTCAGGTTTCTCCAGAAATGTTTGAATGTTTGTTCAAGGCCCAGGCTCTAGCTGTATCACTGAAGGACATTCACAAAGTTGTCTATAAGCCATTCTTGCTGTGTGGAACGTGAACCTTCGGCCCAGTCTAAAATTCTGAATGCTCTGGGCAGGGTTTTCATTAAGGCTATCTAGATATTTTGGTGAATTGAGCTTTTCTTCTACTCTGAGTCCATAAGTTCCCACCACTGAAAAAAAGCCCCACAGCATGAGGCTGCAACCACCACACTTTACTTTTGGGATGGTACTCTGCAGGTGGTGAGCAGTTCCTGGTTTCCTTCAAGCAAGATGATTGGAATTGAGGTTTATCAGACCAGAGAATCTTGTTTCTCACAGTCTGATGGTCGATTAGGTGCTTTTTTTCAAATTCCAAGTGTGTTTTCATGTGTCTTCACTGAGAAGAGGATTGAGCAAGGCCCTTCTTCATCAATTGCTTAGTTTGGTCAGGAGGCCAGCTCTAGAAAGAGTCCTGGTTGTTTCAAACGTCTTCCATTAAGGGTAATGGAGACTACATGCTTCTGTGAACCTTTAATGCAGCAGAATATTTTCTGAACTCTTCCTCAGGCTTGATGCAGTCCTGTCTCTGAGCTCTACAGGCATTTAATATATTTTTTAATAAATTCGTTTTTTGCTCTGATTTGCATTTTCAGCTGTTAGACCTTTTATTAAGATGTGTGTGCCTTTCCAAATCATACACATTCAAATGAGTATGGAGAGTAGACTGATGTGGAAAAAAGTAATTTAAAGCATTTTAATATAAGGCAGCAACATAAAATGTGAAAAAAAATGAGGGGGTATGAATACTTTCGTAATTTCGTTACCATTCAAAACTTTGGGATACTAGAATATTCTTTTAGCATGTACGTCTATAACTATATTTTTATTCAAGTCAATTTATTTGTACCTTTCACAATATATGTTTCAAAACAGAAATTGTCTAAGAAGCTCAATTACAGAGGTCACAGAGCTGGAGAATGTGGACATGATGGCAGAGAACACTGATGTTAATGTAACAGAAAACAACAGACGGAGCAAAGACATTACTGCTAATTGTGAGTGATACAATACCTGTATTTATGACAAGAAGCTCATACCATTGTGAAATATTATCTTTCAGCAGCCCTGTGGTCTTTTGTTCTTTTCTAGTCAATGCTGAGATAACAGCAGAAGTATTTCATCCTCCAGGAGCTCAATGTGGTGCGTATGACACCGCAAATACTGGCTTTAAGTATTAACGGTATTACATATAGTGTTGTTTTGTGTGGCAAGTGAATATCTCAAGTGCTTCATCTGAATAACAAAATAAATATGGAGTATGGATTTCTCTTAAATAATAGTTATTAGACAGTATATTACATGTTTCTGAACAAACCTCTTTCATAAGTAATGGACATTGTACAACCACCAAGTGTTTTCTTTTCTATTCAGTTCCGAAAACACATCAATGCCAATAACAGAAGCTAGTGTCTCAGATGACCCACGCTGTCATGGTGAGTGAATATGGAAAGAAATAACATGGAGAAATAGCATATGTATCTCAAGCCTTTCATCATTCAGTTATAGAATTAATGTTGAAAAGGCATATTACTGACGTTGTTACAATTTTGATTCTGTAATATTTTTTAAATCAACAATTTCCACACAGAGGTTTTTAGTCCAAACCAAAGACCAACGATATGCAGAGCAAGATGGGGTGAGAGAGCATACAATGATATGTGTGAGTATTAAACTGATCATGAAACACATCACTTAGTATAAAATGATGCTTAATAACAAGAATAAAAGCTGCCACATGATTCTGAAACTAAACCTCACAGGGTTTATGCAGTACATTTACTACTCATAATTCAAAATAAATACAAAAAAGTTAATCTGATTGCCTTTCCTTCACAGTACCTGAAAGAAAGACCTCTACCAGCTCCATCAATTCATTTGACTCAGGATATGCTTTGAGGATATGCAAAGGTATTTTCTCCATCCCTTGAAAATGATGCAATATTGTCACATTTTGCATTTAGTAATATTTTTGTGATCAACAATTTCCACACAGAGTTTTCCAGTCCAAACAATAGACAGACGGTATTCACTGCAGAATGGTGTGCGAGAACATAGTGATATGAGTAAGTATTCAACTGATCATAAAACACATTTAAACTGAATATACAGTGATCAGGCATAACATTATGACCACTGACAGGTGAATTCAATAGCTCTGATTAACTCTTCATGATGGCAGCTGTTAGTGGGTGAGATATATAAGGCAACAAGTGAACATTTTGTCCTCAAAGTTGATTGATGTTGGAAGCAGGAAAAATAGGCAAGAATAAGTATTTGACCAAGTTTGAGAGTGAAACTGTGATGGCTAGACAAATAGGTCAGAGCATCTCCAAAACTGCAGGTCTTCTGGGGTGTTTCTGCTCTACAGTGGTCAGTGTCAAAAGCAGAAATGTCGTGCATTTTAAACGTCTGACGGACCACCCACTAACATTTTCGTCTATTCTCGTCTCGCCAACGAAAACTCACACACGTCTCGTCATGTTTTAGTCATCAACGAGCCATTTTTATCTCGTCATCGTCTCGTTATCGTCATGAAAAAAAGTTGCGTCAACGAAATGATTTCGTCATCGTCATCGTTGACGAAAACAACACTGTTGCAGGGTCATGAAAAGCACTGGCATGTTTACATTGTTTTTCAAAGGGATCAGGGCTAAAGTGGAGAGAACAAAGACGCAGGTTTTTAGGAAGTTTTAATCGTTCACAGGCATCTTCCCATTCATTTGTTCTTAACGCAAGTAAAGCAGTGAAGACTTACATCTTGGTGCCAGATACCAGAGCATAACTTCAGGGGTCTAGTGGAGTCCATGCCTCATTGGGTCAGGCCTGTTTTGGCAGCAAAATAATATTTGGAAGGTGGTCATAATGTTTTGCCTGATCAGTATAAAGTCACACTTAATACCAATAAAAGCTACCACATGATCCTGAAAGTAAACTTCACAGGGTTTATGCATTTCATTTATTACTCAAAATTTGTAATGAAGACAAAAAAGTTAATCTGATTGCCTTTCCTTCACAGTACCTGAAAGAAAGACCTTCAGCAGCTCTATCCATTCAGCTGACTCAGGATATGCTTTAAGAAAATGCACAGGCATTTTCTCAATGCCTAAAAATGCAGAATAAAACAAACAAAATAATGTGTCAACTACGAATAAGATCAGCAGTACAGGCAAAGATGATTGTCCACTCCAGGTGTCACTCCAAATATTTCAACGATGACCAGCCCTGAATTAGCAGATCACTACACTGAATTATCAAAGAACAATTTCTCAATCAGTAAACAGTAATGAGCTACTTTACACTGATCAGATTTCTGAAATGATTTTTTTTAATTATCCATGAATATTTATCATAATATGGTGTATATATCACATTTAACATAACATCTATAATTTTTACATTTATCTTAACTAATGATCTGCTAAGCATTATATGATGTTTGTTAATGTTGTAAAGAGCTGTCAGTATAACGATAAACTACCTCACATTTCACACTGGGGTCTCTATACTGTAATTTATTTAAGTTCTACTAAGGCCAAGGCTTAGTTCATGAAAATTATTTGTATGATATTCATTCTAACTTATTGCTTAAGGAATTTTTTTGCTATGACAACATTACTGAAAAACAAATACTAAAATGTATTAAATGCACTTATTTCATGCTAAGTTTGCATATTATGATTGTAATAAAAATACCCTGCAGTTGTACTTTTAGTACTAAACTGGTATATTTAAAGTCTGCTAAATTGGAACAACAAATTTTGTACTTAATGTACTTTAATTGTGCTGAATTCTAACTAAAGATATATTTAAGTATATTTGATTGTGCTAAAGTGAAACTATTGCAAGTATACTTTAGGTACACTTTAAACTTAGTATAAAATAAATTTTAAATCCATTACTTTTTTACTAGGGAAATATGTAAAAAAAAAAAAAAACTTTTGCATTACTTTTTCTAACTTTGAGTTTGGGTAATTTTGTTTAGAGCGGTTATCTTACCTAGCTATTTTTTTTAAGGAAACCACCCATTAACATTTTGACCTGGGCTCTGTGAATGTAATCATAACCCTGATAATTGTCCAGAAATTAGTAATCTGAGAAAGGGGGAAAAGCATGCAAAGACATCCGAAATGAACCATTGCTAAAGTGTGCAATTAAGATGCTGCTTCATATCACACACAAACACCCTTCTGTTGTAAAGACCTTGTTTTACCTGCTGTGTTGGTATAAGCTTTTTATGTAAATATTTACTGTATGTTTATGTATGTTTTTGAAAAGCTTATGTATTTTGTACAGTACTTTATAAAAATAAAAGCATTTTAAGTTTGACTTGAGCTCATAAAATAATTTTCAGTGTAAAAGTCATTATTCTGACTATATTATTTAAAAACAAAATACCAAAGGAGCTGGATCACAGACATCCCGCGATGGCAAAAAAGACCAAACAGAGCAAAGACCCTCTTTTAGACTGAGAGTCACATATAAGTAAACCCGTACATATTTACAACAATAATGATGCTGAAAATCGGAGATAAGAGAAGGTAGGACTGCTTGGCTATTTAAAGGGACTGTAGTGATTAGATAGCTATGGAGTGTGATTGCTGATGGAGAATTGGCCGTGTTAATTATCTGCGCGAGCTCCCCCCGAAATTTGTTAACAAAACATCACAATGTGAAGAAATTGTATTACTTTGCTTAACAACTACAAAACCCAGTTTCATATGTAAAAATGTATAAGTTTTAATGTCTTTCTAAAGACCATCTTAATATTACTGCCATTTCCATTATAAAAATCAAATTATGTATCATAGAAAATGACACTGATGTCACAGTAAATCATACCAGATTCTAGTTTACATTTAATGGATGGGTTTTCAAGATCAATGAGTTGGAGAAGCTCAAGTTGATTCTTTCATTTGTGTTGTGGAGCAAGTATTTCCAGAGGCCAACAGAGGGGGCTGTTTGATTTTATAAGTGAATACTCGTGTAGGATGCTATATTTTGATATCAATACTGACAGGGACAAAAATCTTAGTAAAAATTGAAACAGACAAGTCATCACTCAGAATATGCTTCAAGAAAAGACATACCATTTACTTTGCAGCTTCTCTAAAAATGATTTTTAGCTACACTGACTTACAAGACTTGCAAGACTTACTTTGTAAACACTTTTTGCTCAGAAAGTAGACACTGAAATAGACTTGAAAATTTGAAGTAGAAAGAATAAAATAATATTTTCGTAAAACATATTACAATCATTTTTGTTTTATTTACAATGTCATTTTAATTTCCATTTAATTTAAACAGTAATGTTTTCCTACCATTTGAGTCATTTAAGTTTATTTGCAAACATCATATTCCACACATGCATTACGTAATATTGTATAGTACAACATTTCTAAAAGATGCATCAGCAAAAGTGAGTAAAAATCGAGTCAAATTCTGTAACCAGCAGAGGGGGCCCTTTTACTTTTGGTTCATAAAAAAAAATATAGCACTATTGAATATCAAATTCTACATATATCAATAAAAAAATACTGTACAGATGGCACAAAATCTCATCTTAGAACTGTTGATGAATGGTTATGGTAATGCTGTTATTCTATCTAAAACATTTGTGAGATTTAGTCACTTGAAATAGTTTTTGAGGTTATTTGATCTAATTTTGTGTCTCTGGACAGATGAATGTTTTTATGTGGATTTATTAAGTGAAAAGATAAAATTAGACCTTTTGGGTAAGATGCAAAAGTGGTGTTTTTTTATTGCAATTAGTTTTAGACACCTTTGCTTTTCATTCAAATCTATTGGTGTTTAGGCATGTAGACTTGATCAAGACAATCTGCTGAAGCTCAAACTGAGCTTTAGAATGAGGACGAAAATTGATTTAAGTGACTTTGAATGTGGCAATTTTGTTGGTGCCAGACAGGCTGGTATGACTATTTTAGAAACTGCTGATCTACTGGGATTTTTGCGCACAATCATTTTTAGGGTTTATAAAGCATGGCACGGAAAAAGAGAAAATATTCAGTAAGCAGCAGTTCTGTGGGTGAAAATGCCAGGGGTCAGAGGAGAATGGCCAGACTGGTTTGAGCTGATAGAAAGGCAATAGTAACTATTATATGAGTTGCTAAACACATTGAACCTTAAAACAGAAGATCATAGGGTGCTTCTCAGCTAAGAACAAAAAACTGAGGTTACAGTTCACAAGGACTCACCAAAATTGCACAATTGAAGACTGGAGAAAATTTGCCTGGTCTTACGAGTCTTAATTTCTGCAAATTGTAGGGTCAGAATTTGACATGAAAGCATGGATCCATCCTGTCTTGTATCAACGGTTCTTTCGGTGATGGTATTTTGGGCGACCATAGTGCACCCATCTTGTGATGGCCACTTCGAGCAGGATAACACACCATATCACAAAGCTCAACTTATCTAGAACTACTTTCTTGAACATGCCAATGGGTTCACTATACTCAAATGGCCTCCACAGTCAGCAGTCTCAATCCAACAGAGCATCTTTGGTATGTAATTATATGGGAGATTCACATCATGGATGTTCAGCTGACAAATCTGCAGCAACTGTGTGATGCTATCATGTCATTATGGACCAAAATCTGTGAGCAGTGTTTCCTTGTTTGCTGAATATGCCACAAAGAATTAAGGCAGTTCTAAAGACAAAACAGGGTCCAAAACAGTACTAGCCAGGCGTAGTGGCGGGTGAGAGTATGTTACAATTTAAAAGTAAATGAAGTGTTTTTAATGGAGAGCATCTTCCCTGTCTTACCTTATAATGGACATTCTTTTTTCCAATGGTCTGTGGTCTCAGACATTCAGCTCCTACTTCACTTGATTCAATTTCCTATATAAAGTACATGCACTCTAAACAAAAAAGGTGTTAAATAGCACCAAAAGTGGTTCATTGGCTTGTAATCATAGGGGAACCACTTTAAAGAATTAGTTCACTTCCAGAATAAAAATTTCCTGATCATTTACTCACCCCATGCATCCTCATATCATCCAAGATGTTTATGTCTTTCTTTCTTCAGTCCAGAATAAATTAAGTTTTTTGAGGAAAAACATTCCAGGATTTTTCTCCATATTGTGGACTTTAGTGGTGGCCAACAGGCTGACGTGACGAAGGTGAAATTACCGACCCAGGGCTTACAAAGCAAACGTGCAAAGAAAGTTAAACGCACTTTACAAAAAAAGGTAAAAACGATACTGGACGATTTTGAAAATGAGATGTAGTTTTTCGCCCTACCCTACATTTTGGAACCAAAGTACACAGATGAAGAACTAACCACTGACCTTTCCAACGTGATTCTGTAATGTGTGAAGTTGTAGACGCATTATGGTGCGTTCACACCAGAAGTGACTTGCGCGAATAAATCGCGCTATTCACGCTTAAACATTTTGAGTTTACTCGTTTCATTCGCGTGTGAAATTCACTTCACAACAGACGCGAATTAGCATCATGGGAAGGGCTTCTGCCACTCGTCAGTGGGAAAGTAGTTGTAAAATATGGCGAATAAGCTCAATTTGCTGGCTTTAACTAGCTTGTAGTCTCAATATGTATATATACATAGCTCAAATTGAATAAAGAGTGTTTTTTACAACTTACCAGATTGTCCAACCTCCTCACTCACTTTCTTCCAAGCAAGATCCTTTTTATTCCTGTTTCTATAATAGTACTAAGATGTATCATACAGCTCCGAGCATCCACATACAGCAACGATGATTTTGTCCGCCATTGTTGTTTTGGATTTCTGCCTCTGTCACTACTAGAGCAAGCTCCAGATTGGATAAGGCGGCGTGAATTTTCGCCAAGTTCAGAAACGCTCAATTCGCCCTGCGTCATTCACGCCGCAGGGAGGTCTATCGCGTCTTTGCATTGACTTAACTTGTAAATCACTCACGCTTAACGCGCTATTCGCGTCTGGTGTGAACGCACCATTAGAGATAGCGCAAGACAAGCATATGTGGTTAAAAGTATATACTTTTTTCTTTATTTTGTTTAAAAAAGGGCTGATCTTTTCTCTAGACCCTTAGACACTTATTCGTCAGCGGCTGGGATCGTGTAGAGCCCTTTGAAGCTGCATCAAAACTACAATTTGGACCTTGAACACATTGATCCCCATTGAAGTCCACTATATGGAGAAAAATCCTGGAGTGTTCTCCTCAAAAACCTTAATTTTCCTGTGACAGAAGAAAGAAAGACATGAACATCTTGGACGACATGAGGGTGAGTAAATTATCAGGACATTTTTATTCTGGATGTGACCTAATCCTTTGTCAAGTGGTGCTATGTAGAACCATAAGAAGAACGTCATTCTCCACCTTAGGTTTTAGATATGTTCCTCCACTCTGATATATTTGCTAGGGCTGTCCCCGACTAAGAATTTTCATAGTCGAATCAGAATTTTCGAATCTTTTTATAGTCGACCGATAGTCGAATCATCTAGGCCTATGTGTGTGTGTGTGAATGGGTTGGGAGGGGCACGACACTATAAGTCAGCAGGAGGGTAAAACAATTTTTATTTTATTTTACACACTGCACACAGCAACAACTTTTAATAAAGCGACCAAAACTGCCTGTCAACTGACAGACAAACTTATTTAGGTTTAAATAAAAACACAGAACGCGTCTTTTAGTTCTAAAAACGCGAGGCGCACAACACTGCCTTTTTTGCTAAGCAACGACCAAAACAGCTGTCCTGTCAGTCAAATCAATGGATTATAGCGCGAACGCTCTAAAATCTTATTTTTTTTGCTGTTAAATAATACAGCTCCTGGTTACCCACGATAGACACCAAAGGTTTCTCCTCCATTTCTTGCAGTCTCCGGACTTTTTAAGCGACGGTAAACTTTCGTCTGCACAACAGAAGACCCGCCTCTCAATTCATTCGATTGGACAATGGAAAAGAACGCGAATGACGTTGGGCGTTTTTCCGCTCAGAGTTGATATTTTTTTTCAACTTCAGGCGCTCAGAGCGCTCCTGCAAAAACGCGAGGCGCCGGGGGGCGCATAAACAGAGTGCAGAACGCTCACTGCCAACAGAAAACCATTCAAAAGAGGCGCCTCCAACTGCAAAAACGCGTTCGGTGTGATCGCCGCCTAATCCCTGCTGTCCTCATCTCATCATGGATCAGGGCAAGTGAAAATTAAATCTGTCACAGGGGTGGTTGGATTTATTCACAAACACGTTAAAAATATTTATTGAACGCTTCTTTCTTTTCACTTTTGTTTTTACTGCATTATCATAATCTAAGGCTGTATATAACTTAATATAACCGTACAAAAGCAGTAGCTCTGTGTGCAATTAGACATTGAGCACCCCCATATTGCCAAAATGGTATGATGCTCGTTTCACCCGCGAAGATTCGACTGTGAGATCAGTGGTCGAATCAGGCTCCGCATATCGATGCATCGAATCTTCGACTATTCGGGGACAGCCCTAATATTTGCTATGCATTTACTCAACCTGATCTCATGACGAAAACGTACCTGTGGAAACTTTTCCGCAAGATGTGAAATACTGACCGCCATGTACGTTTCATGAAATATTTAATGTGAAATGTCCACTGAGTGGTGCTAAAAGAGTGTTCCTTTTTTTTTTCCTGGAACAGATGAATGTACATATGGAACGTACAAGTCAGTACATATTCTGACTTGAAATATCTATTGAGTGGCGCTATAACTACCATAAAATAACGTACCATCTGCACTACACCTAAACCTATATCCGACAGTATGAATTAAAGCGAATGTGACATAAAAATGCAATCACAAGCATGCCGTTTTTTGCTTGTTTTTCGATCTCTCATTTTTCAGCTCTTTTTTTGTGGGTCATGTTTTTCTTGGGATCTCGAAGACTCCACTTTTTAAGTCCAATTCTGTGCCAGCTGAGCTACCAAGCAAGCTTGTTACGTCCGTAAAGTGAAACATATTGAGCTGTAATCATAACTGTGTATGAAAACGATTACACTGCTCACTGTTTTACTCCCTCTATTGTTCATTTCTGTTGGAAACTGCAGTGATATGTACTTATTGATACGTATTTTGCATCTTGTAAAA
The DNA here is from genome assembly GCF_049309525.1 of Garra rufa. Taxonomy (NCBI): domain Eukaryota; kingdom Metazoa; phylum Chordata; class Actinopteri; order Cypriniformes; family Cyprinidae; genus Garra; species Garra rufa. The sequence goes on from NC_133375.1 coordinate 13,599,824, forward strand.
AAGTTCCCACAGGTATGTGTTTGTAACAGAGGCCAGCGGTAGGTGCTATGCAGGTAAACCTCACTTCCCTGATCTCAAGAAGCGCTAGAGGCTGAAGTCTTTAGCCTCCTTATTAGTGCGCCTGCCTCCCATGCCGGAGAGCCGGGTTTGAGACCCGCTTGGAGCAGGTGCAAGCAGGACCCTAGGGATTACATTGGTGCCGTGACCCAGATAGGAGTGAGGTGTAGGGGTGTGTATGTAACAGAAGCCAGTGGTAGGTGCTACGCTGGTAAACCTCACTTCCCTGATCTCAATTGGCGCACTAGCGACAAACACTAAAGGCTGCAGTCTTTAGCCTCCTTGTTAGTGCACCTCCTAGCAGGTGCCAGTACGGGAGCAAAAGGTTGCAAACAATGTTATCTTCAGGAAATACAAAAGACTTTAAAGAACAGGGGCTTAATGGGTTCTGGGTATGGGAGTGGTGCTATATAGCACCTCAACCACCCAAAAGAACAGCTGAAGAGCTGTGATTGTACATTTATTTGAAATGACAGTTTGTGATTAGCATGTCAGTTCATATACAGCACATGTCTGAGTCATCAATATCTATTTTTATTAAGAATACATCCTCAGGTGTGCAATAAATGACTTATAAGCCTGGGGGATGGACGTTCTCGGGTGGGAGTGGGATGACAGTCACAGCTGAACACACATCATTATGTATTCTATTACACATTTCAAGCGATCTAATCCACCACTGGATCAAATAAAGCAAATGTAGCTCCTCTGATTTCAAATTAATTCACAGTTTTAAATGTCCTCTGAGCTAATTGTATGTATTGTTGATTAAATCAGCCGTGCTCACGCTCTCTCTCTCTCTCTCTCTCTCTCTATCTCACACACACACACTTCCTCCTCTGCCATAATTAAATCTCTGAATGCTCCCATTCTCCAGGGGTCTCTCACTGCTTGAGGTGGGCTAAAAATAATTCTGGTCATTCAAGTCTAGACTTAACTCCAACCCTCACGAGCGCACCACACAAGCTACACATTTCTCAAAAGTGTGCAACCGCTGCTACCATTCCTATGCGTCTAATCTATTATTGCCTATTTTTTAAGTCACAATCTCAAAAAGTGTCTCTCCCTTTAGCTCTGTTACTATGCTTCCCTGATATTGCTACTTAGCAACAGTCTCCAAGACAACAAATTCAGCCCTCTCCTCCTCATCTTGTTTCACTTTGCCTCTTTTTTTCTTCATTAGTACAGACATAGTTTAGCTATAAACGGTTCATCAACCCTTAAACCTTCTGACTCTGTCGTGAAGTAAAAAGTTTGCAGTGTTTCTCATCAGGTTTGCAAACTGATAAAGTAATCTGCAATATGAGATCTGTTTTCTTTGGATTATGTCTGCGGAGAGAAAGCAAATCAGCCATCAAGTGTGAGGAATGCAAATCTTGGCAGTGAAAAGTCAGCTATTTTTAAATGCATCTAAAATTAGACCCGCAGCTCTCCCTAAAAACAAATGACATCATTGTGGCACCTGTGCGTCATTGGATTGTATATATTGTAGTGGCAGGTTGACTGGGTTACATTACTCTATCGTAATAATAATGAACATCATTGGATTTACCATATACAGCAACAAGAGAGCTGTTCTTCTGATTGGTCATTTAATTTTCCTTGACAACACAATGTTGTACTGAATGCTCATGGACGTAATGATCTCAACACTTACTGTAACACAGGCTGGATGAGCAATGGGATCTTTCACCAGCATGATTATTGTCCCCATCTGGACATGGGCATACTAAAGCTCCTGTGATAATGAGAAAGAGTGAGAGAGAGAGTGTGAGAGAGAGAAGAATCAGCCACAAAAATGTCCACTGCAATGTCCTCATTAATAAAGACTGGCTCTGCTATTGATTAATGGAATGCAACTAACAAATGAAGAGAACATAGTCATAATGACTTGTCAGTTCACAGAGTATTTATAATGATTGAACTGCACTCCTTAAAACAAGATCAGCTTAATTGAGAAGACATTTATAATGTTACAAAAGATTTCTTTTTCTAATAAATCATGTGCTTTTATTACTTTTCTATGCTAAACTATTCAACAAAAAGTCCTGAAAACTGTAACTGTTTTGTTTCTTAAGCAGCAAATCAGCATATCCTAATGATTTCTGAAGGATCATTTGACACTGAAGACTGGACTAACGATGCTGAAAATTCAGCTTCGCCATCACAGAAATAATTTACATTTAAAATATATTAGAATAGATGCACTTTTTAAAACTATTTTAAATTGTAGCCAAGTGTTACCAATACTTCTTTTATAAACCAATTGCTGTAGTGTTTTAAAACTCCAATAAAATGTCCAGTAAATGTATGTAAAAACACATTTTGAACATATGAAATCCGAGAGCTCTCTGACCCTCCATAGTCATCAAGTGTCCTACCACAGTCAAGGTCCAGAAAGGTACCAGAGAACATTGACAAAATAGTCCATGTAACATCAGTGGTTTTACTGTAATTTTCTGAGGCTACGAGAATACTTTTTGTGTGCAAATAAACTCCAAAAATAATGACTTATTCAACAACTCTTCTCTGCGTCATCCTAGCAGCATTTTGGAGAGTATTACAATGCATGTGCCCATTCCAGCCTTGTGTAGGTCTACAATCTTGGCCCTGACATCCTTGGACAGCTCTTTGGTCTTGGCCATGGTGGAGAGTTTGGAATCTGATTGGTTGATTGCTTCTGTGGACAGGTGTCTTTAATACAGGTAACAAACTGAGATTAGGAGCACTCCCTTTAAGAGACAGTTTCTAATCTCAGCTCATTACCTGTGTAAAAAACACCTGGGAGCCAGAAATCTTGCTGATTGATTGGGGATCAAATACTTGTTTCACTCATTAAAATGCAAACCAATTTATAACTTTATTTGTTGTTATTCTGTCTCTCACTGTTAAAATAAACCTACTATCCCTCACTGTATGATAAGTATATTTAAAAAATTATGAAAGATGGGTTCAAGTGAACTGCTGTACAATTTTTAAATACAGAGATATGTTAAAAGCACATTTAGTTCATATTCATGTTGTCTCAAAATAGCACCAGTTAGATGTTCTTAAAAGTGTGTTGTACTGCACTTTTTTTCACCCGGGGTTCTTTTGTATCCAGTTTTTTAGATGGAAGCATCCACAAGATTAGCAATATAACGATAGATATTTTTAGAAATTATGATTCCAACTTGTTACCATGAGGATCACCATGAGAATTGTGCTCACAGCCCCTGAGGTAGTGAGGCTGCCCAGAGAAAAAGTTTAATTGGCAATGTTCATTCAGACAGTGGAAAGAGAGCATGAGTGAGAGAGAAGAGCGATGGAGAAAACTAATGCTCATTCAGTCAGTCCAGCGGACTCATTAAATGCAGTGTAAAGGGCAGTGAGACAGCATGGTGTAGGACAGATACAGCTGTACAGACTAGCACTCTGTTAACACCGTACAGTGCCTCATGGCTAAATGGATCATTGCCTGTCAGCAAGATGTGGCATTTCTGGTGTAAGAGTGATGCTGGATTGGCTGAACATTTTCCGAGTTTTATGATGATTGTATGTGATCAAGATTCTGTATCTTCTGATACAAGTTTCTATAAGGATTTGCATATTTCCTATCAAATCTCAAAGTATTTCCACCATCTAAGAGATTTGTATTGTATCAAACCAAGTGATCTTAGACTCTTAACACAGAGTATGGGGAATTTGTTTTTTGTTTTTAAAGCCATGAATGTATGGGATTTTCACTTAATACTTTAAGTGAAATACTTAATACTGAATACTTTAAGATCAATAAAACATTAAGAGTTGGATAAAGCAGATTGATGTAGCTTGAGGAATTCCAGTCAGAAATCATCAGTAGAAGTCTATAGGATGTTTGATCATCCACTATGGAAAAACTGTAAATCTGATCTGCTAGAAAAGATCAAGTAACCTGAGTGAGAACAGTCTGAAGCTCTGTGCTGAGTTATAGCTCGAAAGTTTTAGACAAAGTTTGTCAAGCTAATGTAACAACTGAACACTAATCCAAGGTGAATATCTGGAAAGGAAGCAGGGCTTTTCTTGCTGTTGTTGGATAGGATAGTCAAATAGAGACAGGGCACGTTCAAGAAAAGACTTAAAGTCAGGACTCAGATGCTCATTGTACTACACAGTATGTCGTAGCTCTACCCAGAAGGCCATGGCTCTGATGGGCCACGGCTCTGTTTTTACTCAACAGGCATTTTATCAAAAGCAACTTATTGCAGTAATGGCAAGAATAGTCTTCCAGTTATCCTTTAACCCAAGGTTAATTGGCTCGCTCAAGATCACAATGGTGATAGGGGCTCTCTTGAGCTCATGGGTCAGCAGTTTCTGACATTCTGCATGAATTTTATTCTCATTAGGTTACCAACACCTCTGCTACCTCTGCAATTTCCTTTATCTTTAACACCATAATCCATCTAGACTCACCAAAACCACAATATGTAGCTGTAACCTTCTTTATGCTCTGTCTGCTTTATAAGCAAAGCCTTTGTGGTTTTCTTTTAGACTATAAACAGTAGCAAGTTGAATATAAGGTACTTTACAACAGGAGTAAATACCAACCTTAAGAAAAATGTATTTTATGTGTTAATGGTTCTCATAGATATGTTTTCATCATGAGATCAGGTAGCCTTTAGTAACTGGAAGAGCCTTTTTACACAGTGGAGGCCATACACCTCCTCTTCGACAGGTACTGAAAAACTATTATTGATTCAATCAATAAGCAATGAACACAAATCTGGCATTTCTGGGATGTCTGTTATAAATCTCCAACAGATCAAATGAATCAATATTTTGACTTTGCATACATATAGAACATATAGAACAGGACAATTGTCCATTTCAATTTTTTTGCTATTTAGTGTTGCTATTTAGTATTGCTATTTAGCTATTTAGTATCAAAAGGGAAACATTGCCAGGATTGATCAGATTCAACCAGAATTCTCTACTTATACCTCATATTTTCAAACCACATAGTATACACTGTACAATAAGTAGACAAAGTACATTTAAGTAAATATAGCCAGTGCACAACACATAGGGTTCACAGCGATTAACTTAACTTCAGGCATTAATGGCATATCAAGCTCAACAGTAACATTTCATTTGCATATAAATGTGTCACTTTAATGCCAAAATCCATGTTTAACAAAAAATGGGTGCACATTTTAGGGCATTATGTACTTATTTCCTTGATATTTGCACATTTTAATATTGTTTTTTTTACCCTGAAGTGCACAGTCTGCAGGAAAAGTGCTTTGTGTAACTCCCAATTATGTTCAGCAACAGTTTTGCTGGCAGGCCAAATTCTTTACTATAACATCTACCAACACCTGAACTGCTACTCTTGCTTCCTTACAGTCACATTTTCATTTGCCTTATTTGTCTGTTTATTTCGACGTGTGTTTGTTTGTGTGTGATGGAGACAGAGAGAGAGAAAGAGTGATTAATTGTTGTAGAAGCCCCACAGTCTCTGCTGCAATTTGCCAAATTGTAATTACAATGTTCTGGTTTTAGAAGTCTATGTTAAGAAGTTAGAAGTCTGTATAAGATGTTTCCGGGTATCCTAGACTTATAAAATGCTAAAGGTGTTAGCTCCCGTCTTATGTAACATCTGAATATGACACTGGCGTGTTAGACTATGACAGAGATTACTGGGTTGTGACATTTTTGCATTAGTCATGCATTTCAGCTCAAAACATTGCTGAAAATATGCTGCTGGTGATTGGATGGATAACTGGATATATGACAGGAAAACCATATTTTTATATAACCAGAATATAAACTAAATAAAAGTTGTAAATGGCACAGATTAAGGAAAAGTGTATTTTCAAACTGAAAATATATTGCATTACATATATTAGAAAATGCTCCTTAGACAGGAAAGAAAATACATTTTACTGAAACACATTTTGAGGAAAATGAAATGTATACACAGATAAGACAATAGAAATGTATTTAGACCTACCTGGTCTCATTATGAAAACGTACCTGTGGGAACTTTTTCACAAGACACGAAATACATACCAATAAGTACATATCACTGCAGTTTCCAACAAAAATGAACACTAGAGGCAGTAAAACATTTCATACACATGATTACAGCCAAAGTCCCTTTAAGGCAAGTCATGTCACTCGGCGGCCATCTTTGAAACGCCTCTCAGGCATTCAAGAGCAGCTCTTATCTCTCTGAATGGGGAAACATCAAAATCTCCAAAACTGTTCACCAAGCTTGCAATTAAATTTCATATTTGAAATCACCAATGAAATCTGACAAGAATTGCCTCATATAGTTCCTTGTGCTCCAATAGCGTTAATAAATGCTTCTTTTTCAGGTTAGATCAGCCAGTTGCGCATGAACAGTCTTTTAGTGCCACTCAGTGGACATTTCACATCGAATATGTCACGAAACTTACATGGCGGTACGTATTTCACGTCTTGCAAAAAAGTTCCCACAGGTATGTTTTTGTCATGAGATCAAGTTGAGAACAGGAGTATTGGGACCTGATCATTACACAACAGGGACTGTAATGACATTGCTTTCGAAATACATAGACATTAACATGGAGTTGGTCCCCCTTTTGCAGCTACAACAGCTTCCACTCTTCTGGGAAGGCTTTCCACAATATTTTGGAGCATTTGGAACTTTTGCCATTCAGTAGAGCATTTGTGAGGTCAGGAACTGACGTTGGACGAGAAAGCCTGGCTCGCAATCTCCATTCCAGTTCATCTTAAACGTGTTCGATGGGATTGAGGTCAGAGCTCTGTGCTGGCTGGTCAAGTTCTTTCTCACTATATTCATCCAACCATGTCTTTATGGACCTTGCTTTGTGCACTGGAGCACAGTCATGCTGGAATAGAAAATGGCCTTTGCCAAACTGTTCTAACAAAGTTGGAAGCACAACATTATCTAAAATGTCTTGAAGCATTAAGATTTCCCGTCACTGAAAGTAAGGGGCCTTGCCCAACGCCAGAAAAACAGCTCCATTATCCTTCTTGCCTCCTGCTTAACAGTTTTTGTGCTGATATTAAAGGGTCAGTTCACCCCAAAATGAAAATTCTGTCATTATTTGTTTCACCCTCATTTCATTCTAAACCCATAAGCCCTTTGTTCATCTTCAGTACACAAATTAAAATATTTTTGATGAAAACTTAAGAGCTTTCTGACCCTGACAGCAATGCACAATGCACTACCACATTCAAGGCCCAGAAAGGTTGGTAAAATAGTCCATCTGACATCAGTGGTTCAACCTTAATTTTATGAAGCTATGACAATAGGTTTTGTGCACAAAGAAAACTGAAATACTGACTTTATTAAACAATTTCTGTATAATTTCTGTATAACATCTAAAATAATTCTAGTTTACTATATAAAATTCTCATATGTATGTAGACTAATTCTCATGCAGATTCTTTTTTTATTGCTGTTTTTGTCTTTGCTATAGTTCACAGTAAAGGCCAAAGCACAAAAAAGCAAAGTGTTTTCACAAAACAGATGACTCTATTTGAGCTATTTTGGCTGTTTCTTGCTTAACACTATGTCTTGTGTCACTCTGAGCAGTGTCATCATGCAAGATAGATAGCGTGTCTTACCGTCTAACCCACTGAGACTGCTTTTCCACCTGCAAACAAGAACTGACTGCAATGTTCTTCTGGTTACTGGCAGAGAGTGCAAGTGACGTCACGGGGGGGTGGGGGGTGGGGGGGGATGTTGGGGTGACAGTGCATGTGATGTCCCAGAGGACGGAGAGTGCATGTAACATCATAGAGCGCATACGAAGCTGACTGCAAGTCCTCAGCCACAGCCATGTCTATCTGAGCGTCCAGACATGCTATTAGTGGAAGCAGTGCAAATTGATTCACTGACTCATTATGGCACAGTGGAATCTCCAGAAGACGTTTAATTATGGTTTGAGAAATGCCTCTGGTCTTTTTAGTCTTTGGCTAATATAGCACCTAACAAAGGAACCGTGTTGACTATTATAGGCTGTGTTTGCAATTGCACTTTACTGCTTGTAGTAGTATTGCTGCAAGATTTAGGGCCAGTTTTACTAAACAGGGCAAATTAGCAATAGAGCGCAATTCTATAAAAGCGCAGATGGGAGGGGAAAAATTCTGCATGTGATTTACAAACAATGCGTACATTTAAGAACACAGGCGCAGACAGATTATTTCCATAATGACCAGTGCAATCTACCAAGAGCAACGTAAATTACCATCTGCTTTTTTTATGTTAAATAATGGCACAAATACCAGTAATTTGACGAGCACAAGCGTTAGTTATACGTGTTCCGTGAATAATTTTAATACTATCCTCCCATAAATTTAGCGTTTGAAAGGGAAACACCTACAAATGCATATTCAATAAGGTCAGGTGAAAAATAACTGTGTCGACGCTATTTCTTCACTGCGGAATTTAGTAAATCCTGACAGTACTGTTTTAAAGCCAAAGACAGTTTGCGCTTGCAGTTGCTCACCAATGGATCCTCTGCAGTTAATGGGTGCTGTCAGAATGAGAATCCACAAGCTGTGTGGGTTACTCATTATTTATGGGTTGCCATCATTTTTCTTTATATTATCACTTCTGGCCAAAATACTCCAGTAAAAAAGTCATCTTGTCTGATTCAGGAAAGAAATCTGCACAGATCAAGCACTGTTTACAAGGGAAAACAGTCACAATAGTTCTAAACAAATATGTCAGTGGATTTTGACAAGAGGACAACAGGGGGTGGACTTTACTGGATGAAGCATTATTATGAACTCATATTTTGGCTAGAAGTGACTTTCAACTGAAGTCATGTGGATTACTTGTGATTTATTGTGATGTTTGTATCAGCTGTTTGGACTCTCATTCTGACGGCACCCATTCACTGTAGTGGATCAACTGCTGAGCAAGTGAATTAATCAGTGGTGTCAAAAGTATTCACATTCATTACTCGAGTAGAAGTATAGATACTATGATTTAAAAAGACTTTTGTAGAAGTTGAAGTATCAACTCAAGCTTTTTACTCAAGTAAAAGTATAAAAGTACTGGTTTCAAAACTACTTAAAGTAAAAAAGTAAAAGTAATGTATGGAAAAAAATGCCATTAAGGACAAAAGATTGGGACACGCCACAGGGGCCTATTGTGCACTACCCCACCTCCCCAAAAAACATTTCTAAAGGCCATAGTGACTATGTTATATTAAAATGTTAATGTTGAAAAATTTAAAACCTGTTTCAGCCGCATATATGCCTAATGAAAATAAATGCATTTTATTACAATGCAAATACATTAAAGAACCATAAATGTATTGTGTTATCGCAACATTGTCAATCGCGTTGTCAATCGCAAACGCTAATTTATTCAAACATCCCTCTACCAAACTACCTACTGTAGCTTCATTTGCAGAGGATGAAGAGAAAGCACCCGTTTGATAAATAAGCTAGTAGTGGAGAAATAATAACTTGTAAGAAATAATCTTTTTTGAGTAACGACCCGGACACTGGCTATATCCTTGCTGGACTGGGGTTAAAATTTGGCCTTGGGCAAATCCAGCCCACAAGTTCCCCCGTGAGTTTTGTTTGGGTTATAGGGCCTTTAATTGAAGTAAATAAATATATGAATAAAACAGGACAGAATCAAATAATGATAGATACTGAATTCAAATGCAACAAATGAATAATGCATTTTTGTCACATAGAAATGCATGCAGTAAAGCACTGATTTTGAGCTAGAATGCAGGACATTTATTGCTAATAAATTCTGTAAAAATTACTTACTTTTTTTTACTTTTTTCTTGTAGAACACAAAAGACATTTTGTAGAATGTAACCAAACAGATTCATGTACCCTTGATTTCTACTCTAAAGACAACATTTTTGAATTTCTCAGAGTATCTTCCTTTATGTTCCACAGAAGAATGAAGAAGTTCATACAGGATTAAAATTACATGATGTTCTATATAATGACAATTTTTATTTTTGGGTGAACTGTCCCTTTAAGAACGTTAATATGTGTAGAAAACGTACTCGGTTACTTTCGTAACCTCGGTTCCCTGAGATACGGGAACGAGTACTGCGTCGTAAGACGCTTATGGGAAAAAGCTCCTTTTTCTCCTGAGACTGAAGTATTTCAATAACGCAGTGTAACTGCACGACCATTGGTTTGTGCAGTGAGATGAAAACAAACCAATGGCTCGGCAGCGGAGCTGCACGAGCCTGTGGCAATGATTCGCGCCCGAACGCGCCAAAAGGGGCGGAGAATTTGGCTATATAAGCGTGCATTTTGCCACAGGATCTCAGGTTCTTCGACTGAAGCGACGACTGAGTCGTGCAGCTACTTAGCAACGGCAAGCAACGCAGTACTCGTTCCCGTATCTCAGGGAACCGAGGTTACGAAAGTAACCGAGTACGTTCCCTGTCGATACTACACTCGTACTGCGTCGTAAGACGCTTATGGGGAACCAGTACAATCCCGCCGTTGCTAAGGTAGAGGAACGACTGTATGGCCCTAGCACAGAATGGGCTAGTAGGAGCCAATTTGCTCAATCAGGATAACCTAATGAACATTCCGTTCCAAGGAAAAACTATACACTTGGAAACTCCCAGAGGCCAAGTGCATACATAGCAATACTGGTAACAGAATTCCTCATGCAGAAAGGACCCTAGTCTGCAAGACAGGGACATCTAGATTATAAAACCTAGCAAATGTGGACGGTGAGGCCCAGCCTGCCGCCGCACATATTTCTGCAATGGATACTCCGCTGGACCGGGCCCATGACGAGGCGATGCCTCTAGTCGAATGGGCTCTTACCCCCATGGGACATGGCAGACCCAAAGAAGAGTAAGCCAGCATTATAGCTTCCACTATCCACTTGGATAGTCTATGTTTTGTGACCGATAACCCCTTGTTGCGGCCTCCAAAACATACAAAGAGCTGTTCTGACTTCCTAAAAGAAGCCGAACGCTCCAAATAACACCTCAATGCTCTCACGGGGCAGAGGGGATTAAAGCCTTGGTCTTGCTCCGAGGGGGGAAGTGCCAAGAGAGAGATAACCTGGTCTCTAAACGGTGTTGAGAGACTTTTAGGTACATAGCCGCATCTCGGCTTCAGGATGACTTTAGAGTCATTTGGCCCGAATTCCAGGCATACAGGGTTTATGGATAGAGCCTGTAGGTCGCCCATACGCTTGACTGATGCCAATGCTAGCAGCAGGGCAGTTTTTAGCGTTAGAGGTCGAAGGTCAACAGACTGCAGCGGCTCAAATGGAGGGCTCTTCAGAGCTCTCAGTACTGTGGGTAGGTCCCAAGTAGGAACTGTGACGGGGCGAGGAGGGTTGAGCCTTCTCGACCCCTTCAGAAAGCGAACGATCAGATCGTTCTTTCCCACAGACTGACCGTCCATAGGGACATGAAATGCCGCTATGGCCAGCCACATAAACCCTGAGCGTGGAGGGAGAACGTCCCTTGTCCAACAGCTCCTGAAGAAATGACAAAATCAATGATATGTCACACAAACTCGGGTCTGCACCGTGGGTGGAACACCAGGCGGAAAAGACAGACCACTTGAGTCCATAGAGTCGCCTGGTAGAGGGTGCTCTGGCCTCAGAAATAGTATTTAAAACGGTCTCGGGGAGATCTAAAGGCTCCCGTCGAGAGACCAGACGTGCAGCGCCCACAGTTCCGGTTGGGGGTGCCAAAGCGTTTTGTTCGCCTGCGTTAAGAGATCTCGTCTCAACGGAACAGGCCACGGTGCTGATGACAGCAGCCGGTGGAGATCTGGGAACCAATGTTGGTTCTGCCAGAAGGGGGCCACTAGCAGGATTTTGAGTCTCTGTTCCCTGACCCGCCTGACTACGTGTGGTATCAGGGCGATCGGGGGGAAAGCATATAACAGGAGATTGGGCCAGTCGTGGGCCAATGCATCCTGCTCCTTTGAAAAATAAATTGGGCAGTGACAATTGTCTTTTGAGGCGAAAAGGTCTACCTGAGCCTTGCCAAAGACCGCCCATATTTCCTGAATCGTCTGGGGATGAAGCATCCATTCGTCTGAGGAGACGTTGCTCCGAGACAGCATGTCTGCTCCTTGATTCAGCCTGCCAGGCACATGAGTTGCTCTGAGCGAGCGAAAGTTGAGCTGAGCCCATCGTAAGAGACGTTCCACTAATGTGAAAAGGCGTTTCGACGAAAGACCTCCCTGGTGATTTATGTACGACACCACCGTCATGTTGTCCGAGCGGACTAAGACGTGGTGTCCCTTTAAGACTGGCAGAAGTGTATGGAGGCCTAAACACACTGCTAGCATTTCTAGGCAGTTGATGTGAAGGCGTTTTTCGGCTTTCGACCACTGGCCGAATGCCGGCTGGCCATCGCACAGAGCTCCCCAACCTGAGTTGGACGCATCTGTCGAGACCATCTTCCTTCTGCACGCCATGTCCAGGGGAACGCCCTGTTCCATCCAAGAAAGACTCTTCCAAGGAGTCAGAGCTGTGACACAGGTCTGATCTACCTTGATGCGCAGGCGTCCTAGACGCCAGGCCTGAGGAGGAACTTTCGGTTTCAACCAGTACTGCAGAGGGCGCATTTGAAGTAGGCCCAGCTGGAGTACCGGAGATGCTGAAGCCATAAGACCCAGCATCTTCTGAAAAGCTTTGAGAGGGCGGAGGGCTCCGATTTTGAAGGAGGCCGCGAGCTTTCGGATGGCCTGAGCTCGCTGCGGCGCAACCGTTGCCTTCATTTGAATGGAGTCGAAAACTGCTACCAGGAACGCAATACGTTGGCTGGGAGACAGAGCGCTCTTGGCAAAATTGACCCTGAGTCCTAGGCACTGCAAGTGGCTGAGGATCACGGATCTGTGATGTATTAGCTCGTTCTCTGACTGGGCCAGGATGAGCCAGCCGTCGAGGTAGTTCAAGACGCGGATTCCCTTCTGCCTCAGGGGGGAAAGAGCCGCGTCCATGCACTTCGTAAATGTGCGAGGAGCTAGAGACAGTCCGAACGGAAGGACTGTATATTGATAAGCCACTCCCTCGAAGGCAAATCTCAAGAATTGCCTGTGGTGGGGGGCAATCTGGATGTGAAAGTATGCATCTTTCAGATCCAGCGAGCAAAACCAGTCCTTTGTGCGTATTTGCGAAAGGATCTGTTTTAGCGTGAGCATTTTGAATGGCCGTCTCATGAGGGCGCAATTCAAACGTCTGAGGTCGAGGATGGGTCTCAGACCGCCATCCTTTTTTGGGACGAGGAAGTAGCGGCTGTAAAAGCCTGATTCGCTCTGTGCTGGGGGAACCGTTTCCACGGCACCTTTTGCCAGCAAATTCCTCACCTCTGTACGCAAAACCTCTATGTTTTTGCTGTGAACTGAGGTGGAGACCACTCCCTGAAAGCGGGGTGGTCTTCGAGCGAACTGAAGTGTATAACCTCGTTCTATTATGCCCATAACCCATTTTGACACCCCGGGGATGGCTTTCCAAGCCTCGGCCCGTGTGTTGAGGGGTTGCATTGATTTGAGCGGTTGGGTGCCGCTTAACAACTCTGGAAGAGGAAATTTGCTCTCTTTTTGAAAATGTTTGTTTTTTATTTTTTCCGCTATCACAGCGGTAAGCTGTAAGGGCGCTGACAGAAAGGGCCCGTGAGTTACAGCCATTTTGTTTGAAAACATGCAGCGCTCTGAACCCGGAACAGAACGGGGTGTTTGGAGGCTGAAGAGAGACATCTTGGGGGCTGGTCCGGCTCTGGCGAGACTTGACCCCTTCCTCTTCCTGTCTTTTTAAATCAGGAAGACGCTGGAGGCGCCTGGTCCAACACGACCTTGGGTCGGGGTCCCTGACGTCTAGGGAAAGGGTAGCGTCTGGCCGAGCGGGAGCGATGACGTGGCTCCACCTGGGGGGCTGGCTGAGCAGCTGGCGGGGCGGTCTTTGCAGGCTGCTGAGTCGGCGCCGGTTTGGGGCGACTAAGAGCCGTTGCAGAGCTTGTGCGCTTTGGCAGGAAGTGTCACATAGCCTGGGACGACTTCTGAGCGGCGGTGAAGCGCTCCGCAAACCCCTCTACTGCTGGACCGAACAGACCGGTAGGAGAGATGGGGGAGTCAAGGAAGGCGACCTTGTCAGCGTCCTTGATCTCCGTCAGGTTTAGCCACAGGTGGCGCTCCAGCACCACCAAGCTGGCCATCGATCTGCCAATCGCCTGTGCCGTCATCTTAGTAGCACGCAACGCCAGGTCGGTCGCGCTGCGTAGTTCACGGAACGCAGCGTCATCTATGCCAGCCTCATCCATACTGCGGAGGAGTTTCGCTTGATAGACTTGGAGGACCGCCATTGAGTGCAGCGCTGATGCTGCCTGTCCAGCCGAAGAATAAGCACGTCCAGCGAGAGCTGAAGTAGTTCTGCATGGCTTGGACGGGTGAGTCGCCTTTGCCTTCCAGCCGATGGCAGTGGGCGGGCACAAATGCGCGGCCACAGACTCATCCAGGGGGGGCAACTTGTCGTATCCTTTCTCTTCGGCGCCGTCAACCGTCGTGAGGGCGGAGGAAGAAGAGGTACGAAGGCGGGTGGAGTACGGAGCGCGCCAGGATTTAGAGATCTCACCGTGAACTTCCGGGAAGAACGGTGAGGCTCGCTGACGAGGGGCTTGGCGGGCCTAAATATATATTTACCATATCGCCTAATCTTCATTTTCATCAATAGTGTTTTGTTTGAATATTAGATATTCGATATAAAGATTGATTCCATACAGGAACTTATTTAAGAAAAAACACGCAACACACGTCGTGCTTGTCGTCACATAATCTGACCAATGAGAGTAAAGTGTGTCGTCATCAAGGCTTTCGCAGCCGATTTTAAGCAGCTGCAGCGCCTGACCTCTGCGACTGCTCTCGTTTTGCTCTCACGGTACTTTGATGGCACACGTGATCGAAAGGCGGCTGCAGCGCCGATCAAAGTCGGACAAATGATCTTACCAGAATGCATTGTTTTGTAAGGCGGCAGCCGATTTCTTGCGGCACCGCATGAAGTCGAACGCACCTTTTGACTTCCGTAAACAGCGCAGAGCGTCTGCGTCAGAATGTTATGATTGGCCCAGAGTAGACGTCTTACATGCGTGTGTTCTCAATAGAGTGTTTTCACAACGTGCCGTCAATGGGTCATATTGGTGGTACAGTGCGTAAACAATGCCACTGAACCAAATGTCATGTTTTGGGCTGTACTAATCAGTCAGACCAAGAAAAACATTTGGAGTAGGCTACTATAGAGTGCCAAAAGTTATAACAAATCAATGAGAAGAGTGCAAAAAACTGTCTGAGGAACAAAAGGCGCTTATAGTTGGCCAAACTGAACCAGGATTTCCAGGGCAAGAATCTTAACAACATTTGTGTTTGTTCTTATAATTTCCAGTCAGGTAGGCTAGGTGAAATATAAGGCTAATATCTTAAAGGTACAATATGTAATTTTTCGCCGCTAGAGGTCGCATTGTTTAAAAACAATAACAGAGGCGACGCTTGATGACGCAATTACGGAGCGTAGAACGATGGGAAATGTGTTTTCACAAATCATGTTCACGGATGAGATACTGTCTTTTTTGCCTACCATTCTTATTGAGTATCACTGGAAGAAGCTATTGTAGATAGTGTTTGAAGAGGCATTCGTCCTCTAACAGAGAACTGCTTAACTTTACACTTAGGATGTACGCACACTAGGCACAATTGCCTTGAACCGAGACATAACCGTGACATAAGAGAAATCTTCATTCTGCGTTCACACAGAGATGACATTGCCGGTATTTACTGGTAATGTTACAACTTCTAGAATTTACAGGTACTTTTCAGAAGGTCTATTTAAACATAACCTCTTAAAGACCAGGTCATATGTTTTTTTAAAGTATCCTAATATAGTGTTGGAGTCCCCTACAACAGGTTTAAATACATCTAAGGTCAGAAAATATTGTAATTTCCCCAGAATATACATTTTTACATAGAGTTATTGTTAATGATTTCGAAATGGTTCGTTCTAATCAGTTTTAAGTGTAATGTCTGTAAACCCCTCCCTTTCATAAGCCTACTCTGCTCTGATTGGTCAGCTGGCCAAGCCAGTTGTGATTGGTACAAAAAGGAGTACTTGAGCAAGTTAGCAAGCACTACTATCTGGTTTTGCCAAGTTCGCGGTTGTTTTTGATGTTGCGGGTTGAAGTGACCCCAATAACATCATATTTAGCTCCTGGAATGTGAATTTAATGTGGAACCCTGACAAAAAACGTATATTTTACACTCCAGAATGTGATCTTAACGGGGGACCACTCGAAACGTGATTGGGCTAATTCTGAGTAGCAATTGGGCGGGTTTTGTTGTGAAAACCTGCCAACCCTAGCATGCACCTTTACATAAAACAATAATACAGTGCTCCAATCCGATCTTAAAATAATGACATAAAAACATTTTGTTTAACACTTATGCAAGTGAATTGTGCTAAACTCTAAACACTTAACAAAACAATATGGATACGTTAGCCGAGTTCTAACGTGACTAAATGATGAAACAATACAGTTTGAAAACCAAAACATGTCTAAGTTACATTCTTTATTATTAAATTAAGTAATTAGAACAACAACAGTCTACATTAATCAACACATTCTTAGGAAATAGTGGGTACACAGCGAATTATCAGAAACTATTTCAGTAGCCTATAAGACAGTAATATCGTGGTTTACCCAGAAACCTAAAGCTGCACTAGATATTTTAGCACACATTTTAGCACAAAAACTTGATATTTTGAGTTCTCAATCAGGTTGTGGGTCGGAGAAGCTTGTTGGTCCAAAAAAAGAAGATTAGAAGCCAAAGTAGAAAAAAGCCAAGATTATAGAAGCAGTCCTTCGTAAAATGACAAGCACACAACAAAGATTTGAGGTTTCAATATTGGTGCGGTATCGTGGACTCT
>NC_133375.1:13617289-13683551 GCF_049309525.1 Garra rufa
CAATAAAGCTTTGATTATGCTATATGACTGTGATTGTTACTGGAATGCAGTTTAAAGATTGAATTTAACATAAATTTTATTTATAATTGGCTAATTGTTTCGTCTAATTAGCCTATATATATAGTATTTCATTGATGAGTGAATTATTCACGTAGTTTCATTTGTAAATCATTTTATCGTCACAGTACATCAAATAAAATAGGCCTACAAGACATTTTTATCCATCGTTCTATTAACTTTTTTCCCCATATTATTATTATTATTATTATTATTTATGTATATATTATATATTTATTAGTATTTATGCCTGTGTGTGACGAAGCTGTTTTCATTTACAAATGAAACTACGTGAATGATTCATTCCTCAGTGAAACACTAGTATTTAAATAGGCTAGTCTATTAATTAGATGAAACTAAAAATATATGTTAAATTCAACCTTTAAACTGCATTCCAGTAAAAATCACAGTCATATGTCGAGCATTTACAGTATCATTTACATATAGAACGTTAAGTAAAGAGATCGAAATGAAGGGGGAAAACGAATATAAACGAAAATAAAATTTTAACCAATAATAATAGGCTAATAATAATAATAATACAAAAAGACGATCAGTTAATAGAAGGATGGATAAAAATGTCTTGTGTAGGCTTATTTTATTTGATATAATTTAGGTAATATTTATTAATGATAAACTTCTTCGAAAGCTATCTACATCGGGCACAGACAGCATTCACATAGACAGCATCCCCTGTTGTTATTATAATCATTTAATATTGTATTAATTTCCATAATAACTAATAACCCATAAACCCTCTTTTTAGGTTGTAATGACTCTTTTCTACGGTTATTGGAATGGTTAAAGGTTATATTTGAATTTTTCATACAACATTAAGCTTATTAACTTGACTGACTTCCGGAATAGAGGAGGTAACCAATGGCGTTTGAGATTACAATGAAACCAGCAAGTCCCGCCCCACTTCTGGTGTTTGTCAGCGCCGCGCTGCCCATTGGGTGGCGCTAGCAAACACGTCTTCCCTGCGCTGTCGAGTGGGACGCGCGGCTCGGTTCATTGGGCCGCTCAGATGACATGTCAGCGCGGCGCGAGCACTTTAATACCGCGCTGTTTCGTCCCACTTTTGGGTTGTTTGGCTTCCCATAGCTGCTCCTGTAGTGAGTGGAAGAAAGACATTTCTCCTCAGCGCTTGAGGAGGATTCATCACGAGAACACAATGCAGGTGAGGAATCGATCATATCACCTTTGTTCCTAACGTCTTCTTTTAAAATAGAAGAATAATCGATGTGGCATCAAACTGCAAGTACGATCTAATTAGTTAATACTAATAAATTAGAAAAAAAAAATCTAAATCTGCTTATTGATTCTAATACGATCATTCGCTGTATAAGAGACTGAGTTTATAGTTATGTAATTCACTCGAACTGCTCGCTCGTCCTCAGAGCGCTTAAGGTCGCAATGTCAATCATCTTGTCATGCAGTGTAAGTTGTCGTATATGATGTGTATTATTATGTATAGTATATCATTACCGTTCGGGCAGTGATGATGACTGACTCTCCACCGCACTTAGACCTCTACAGAATAGAGATGCTTTAAAGCCGCTGAGTGCCCCTGCAATTTAGTCTAATTCTCACGGGTGAAAAATCTCGAATGGAATGACATGCTCTTGCAGTGAAGTGGGAAGACACGGGGAGTTAAAGAAATGAAAAGTTGTGCAAAAACATACGACTAGGTTGAGTGAGGTCGCATAAATTTAGAGAGCATTGCGCGGGAGCCTCTGTGGATAAGAGGCTTATTCCCAGATTTTATTTTCTATTTTTTCTTCATTTCAACATGTCCTCTAGGTTCGGGGATGGGGAATCTAAGCGCACCTAATGTTTTGAACGTTCTACAACACTGAAATCCCCTTTGTTTGTATTTTCATGATTGAGGTGATCTGCAGATTTTGCTTTGGACCTCAAGGATTATATAATATGATGAACGGGTGGCTTCATGCTGTTGACTCATGTTTGTGAGTCAGAGGGATTCAAGCTGATGAGTTTTGAACCTTGTGGTGTATGATGGCTTCTGGCTGTGAGAATCCTTCTCACTCGCCGCATGAAAGGGTTGACATTTAAAAGGTTCAATCATTTATGTCAGTTTTGAAATAATTGTGTGGATTAAATCCTGTTGTGCTCTGGGGAGCAGTCCGGTGCCCTTCCCGAGAGCTTTGATCTAACATGTAAAAATGAGATTTGTCACTGTTTTCTGATGATAATTAGTACAATGCTTTTCTGTTGTTTTGAAACAACCGATTTGTTTCCGAACGGCACCGAAATGGCAAAATATTAATGCATTAAGTGTGAGTCATCAGGTAGTCATTTTCTAAATCGTGGCATTATTTGTTTGTGGCTTGTCAGAGATAGTTCAGCCAAAAATGAAATTTATATGAGCATTCATGTAGTTTCAAACCAGTATGACTTTATTTCTTCTTTGCAGTGCCATTTCTAGGCATTTAGGCACCCTAGGTGGTGATGTTCTTCAAAATCCAGACTGCACATTTCTTCTTGGTAGAAATTGCGTTCCGACATTGTCTGACATCTCCCAACATTGATGCACACTCAGCTAATGTCACTTTAGGCGACCTCCTGCCTAGAAACAGCCCTGCTTCATTAGAGGGGAAAAAAAGATGGTTTGAAGAATGTTCACGCAAAAAGGATGAAAACTACCACCCCTGGAACAGAGAAAATGGCTTTATTTTTTAATTAAATTTTGATTGATTTGATATAAATATCTATAAATTTGTTTTCTTTGAATTTAAATAGTTGTCAATACCAGCAGATCATAATCTAAAACAGGGATTCCAGGGACCCAAATGGGGCAACAAAGGAGTGCTATGGCATTTATGGAAAAGGAAAATACCTTATTCTATAAATACATTTTTTTTCAATTTTAAAAAATGCTGTAAATAATAAAATAAAATAATAATAATTAAATGTGTACATATACCTTGCAGAATCTGCTAAATGTTAATTATTTAACCAAAATAAGAGGGATCATACAAAATGCATTTAATTTTTTATTTAGTACTGACCTGAATACGATGTTTCACATAAAAGACGTTTACATATAGTCCACGAGAGAAAATAATAGTTGGATTTATAAAAATAACCTTGTTCAAAAGTTTACATACACTTGATTCTTAATATTGTGTTGTTACCTGAATGATCCACAGCTTTTCTTTCTTTCTTTTTTGTGATACAGTAGTTGTTCATGAGTCCCTTGTTTGTCCTGAACTGTTCTTCTTCAGAAAATCCTTCAGGTCCCAAAAATTATTTGTTTTTTTCAGCATTTTTGTTTTCAATCCTTTCCAACAATCACTGTATGATTTTGAGATCCATCTTTTCACATTGAGGACAACTGAGAGACTCTCAGTTCCAACCTTAGATGTGCAACTATTACAGAAGGTTCAAATGCTCACTGACGCCAGAGGGGAACATAATGCATTAAGAGCTGGGGGTGAAAACTTTTGAACAGAATTTAGTTTTTTGATATTTTGCTTTAATATCTTTTTTCTTAGTAATGCCCATTTAGAAGCTACAGAAGATACTTACATGCTTCTCAGGAGACAAAATAAGTTAAATTTACCCTGATCTTCAAATTCAAAATTTTTCACCCCCTGACTCTTAATGCATACTGTTTCCTTCTGGAGCTTTTGACCCTTCCGTAACAGTTGCATAAGAGTCCCTCAGTTGTCCTCAGTCTGAAAAGATGGATCTCAAAATCATATAGTCATTGTTGGAAAGGGTTCAAATTCACAAAAATGCTGAAAAGCCAAAGAATTTGTGGGACCTGAATGAACAGCGGGCAGTTTAACTGTTAAGGACAGACAGGGGTTCTCAAAACAAAACCAAAACACAGCTATGGATCATTCAGGTAACACATTATTAAGAATGAAGCGTATATATATGTAAACTTTTTAATGGGGTCTCTTATTTTGGTAAAATAATTAAAATTTTTACATTTTGCAGATTCTGTAAGGTGTATGTAAACGTTTGACCTCAACTGTATATAATCTAAATTTGGCTCTTTATACATGAAAATATACACAGTAGCTGCCTTTTAAGCTTTAGGATGAGGGTCCCTCACACCAGGATGATCACATTTGGTTTTCAGTGTCATCCAAATGATTGAAAACCTCTGGTCTATGGACTTAATTTTGGTCATAACTCTTTATGCCTTGACAGCGTAGCTCTCTAATCTAATTTGCGATTGCATATGTTCAGACCTGCTGGTTTGACAGCAATTTGACATAATGACAACTATTGTGACACCCGTTCCATTTTTATGTGAATGCTTCCTTTAGGCTTTTATGAGGGAGAGACTGTTTTTGTCTTTTCTCTGTCATGTTTTCATATCAATATCGATAATCAAAACCTCTTTAATCTGTGTCCATAGATTTCATGGATGGCCATGTTGCCCTCAGTTACTGGCATATGGAAACCAAACACCATTCCACAGCCATTCACACCAAATCAATTGGTATAGATTAGGTTCTTTCATTAAGGGTAATTCAATGTCCCCTCACACACACAACCGCACAGTGGCCTGGTCTCAATAGGGTCCAGGTGAGTGAGAAGCTGAATAATAAATAATTTGGGGTGGTGTGTAATCCATACTACTGCGAAAGTGAAAGGGGAAGGAAATGCCCGAACAGTGGGAACAGAACAACACAGTGCTGCTGTGAACCGGAGCTGGCGCTACCAGCACCAACAGGGCTCATTTATCCTCTAATGAGCATGATTGAAAGTCTTCGGTGTGAGGTCAGTGCTTTTGCCTCTGTTTACAAGCCAGCACATGTGGTCATGAGGTAAAAACAGCGAAGAAGATTGCTTCGGTGCTGTTTGAGAATCATGAAGCGGTACAGCCACGTTGTAGTCCTTTGATTAAACCGAAAGGGAACTTTCTTTTGGCCCGTTTCACCCGTAACTGAATTAGCTGGCTGCAGTGCGCTGTTTGGCCTCGCTTCTCTGAGTTTTAATCAGTCTGTGGTTCTGAATTTTAAGTCGGCATAAGCCTAGAACCTGGAACGGCGATACACGACACCGTGAATTAAACAAGAAACATAAATTGGAAGAATGTAGACGGAATACTAAACGTTGTATCAGCGACTGCAGTATAGGCCGGAGGGCCTCATGAATTAATGCTGATGTGTTCGGTGAATGAGCAAGTGAGATACAGTATCTAATAGTGAAGATGCAACACACCGATAATTGATATTAATGATGATATAATATGCTTATTTCACACCCAGAACATGCATTTGGCAAATAAACACAGTAAATGCTTAATATATTAACAAATTAATATTACAACTACATTATAAAATGCTTCTTTCCTACCCCAGATGGTGGCACAGACATGGCACACGGCCTGGAGATGTATGACTGAAGCTTCATCAGCCATGTGTCTCTAATTATGATAAATATGCTACTGTAGTTAGATCAAACAAAGCAAATGTCTCATATTTTCGAGTTAAGGCAAAATCTCCCTCGTCTGCAGTGTTTTAATGTAGAAGGACCAACCTGCAGGCTGTTAGCAGTAGATGAGAAATGGCGCGTGTTCTCCATTGACTCTAACCTGTCCCTGTAGACCCATTATCAACAGACCTGCGCGTACAGCTGGGCAGAGACAGCAAGGCAAAAGCATTATTGAAACAGGTTTTTTTTAGAGCGCCATTCAATAAACAGAGTCCCTCTGAGAGCCACCGTTTGCCTTGCATCAAACATGCATAGAGTTCAAAGCGATGTACATGTTTTGTATTATGCTTGTATATTTAGACATTCCTCATGCATGTAAATATGTGTGCTCTTGTAACCCCTCACACCCGGGTCCTACCGCACCCGCCCCGAGCAGGTCTCGAACCCGGGTCTCTGGCACGGGAGGCGGACGCACTAACAAGGAGGCTAAACCTCTAACGTCTGTCGCTAGTGCGTCTCTTGAGATCGGGGAGTGAGGTTTACCTGCACAGCATCTACTAGCTGGCCTCCGTTACACTCACCCCCCTAAACCTCACTCCCGTCCGGGTCACGGCACCAATGTAACCCCTCACATCCGGGTCACGGCACCAATGTAACCCCTCACACCCGGGTCCTACCGCACCCGCTCCGAGCGGGTCTCGAACCTGGGTCTCCGGCACGGGAGGCGGACGCAATAACAAGGAGGCTAAAGGCTGCAACCTCTGGCGTCTGTCGCTAGTGCGTCTCTTGAGATCGGGGAGTGAGGTTTACCTGCACAGCATCTACTAGCTGGCCTCCGTTACACTCACCCCCCTAAACCTCACTCCCGTCCGGGTCACGGCACCAATGTAACCCCTCACATCCGGGTCACGGCACCAATGTAACCCCTCACACCCGGGTCCTACCGCACCCGCTCCGAGCGGGTCTCGAACCTGGGTCTCCGGCACGGGAGGCGGACGCAATAACAAGGAGGCTAAAGGCTGCAACCTCTGGCGTCTGTCGCTAGTGCGTCTCTTGAGATCGGGGAGTGAGGTTTACCTGCACAGCATCTACTAGCTGGCCTCCGTTACACTCTCATATTTGTGATCAAATATGTATAATATAGTATGATTATTATTCCCTAATATTTGATCTAACACCTGGAGAGTTGCTGTCCTGCAGAGTTTAGCTTCAACCCCAATTAGACACACTTGAACAAGCTATTTAAGCTCCTACTAGGCATACTAGAGAAACGTCCTGCATAGATGTTAAGGCGAGTTAAAACTAAACTCTTCAGGACACCGGCCCTCCAGGACCGGGTTTAGGCAATACTATCTGATCTCATGATGAAAACGTACCTGTGGGAATTTTGTTCGTGAGACAGAAAATACGTTCCAATAAGTTCATATCACTGCAGTTTCCAACGGAAATGAACAGCACTTGTAAACTTCATACAAAGCTATGATTACAGCTCCATGCGTTTCCCTTTTCTGACATAACAAGCTTGCTTGGAATTGGATTTAGGATGTGGAATCCTTGGGTACGAATCCCATGAAAAACATGACTCACGATGAAAGAGCCGAAAGATGAGAAATTGCTTTTTTACATCATATTCACTTTTGTTCATATTATCTGATAGGTTTAGTTCAGATGGTACGTGATTTTAAAACGTCACGGAGCATTAGAGTTATAGTGCCACTCAATGGACATTTCAAGTCAGAACTGCGGTGACATGCACAAAACCAATGTCACATAAAATGTACCATATGTACATTCATCTGTTCAGGGGAAAAACACCCTTTAAGTGCCACTCAGTGGTCATGTCTGTTGATATGTTGATGCAGTGATATGTATTTTGCATCTCGTGAAAATGTTCCCCCGAGGTATGTTTTTGTCATGAGACAAGGGTCTAAATAATAACATTAAAGCACTAGAAACAAAAGCAACAAATCCAGTGGTTTTTGCATCAAAATAAAAGTTTGAACATCAAAAAAAGAAGAAATTAAGACTGCCATAAATATTAGTATTGTAATGTAAACTAAAATTGTTCTTACATTATTTTTAGTTATTATACTGACATTATTTTTGTTAAACACTTTTTTTTACGGTGAAATATTACAATAGTAGTATTTCTTAAATTTGTTTTAATTTAGTCATTTTTAATTATTATATTTTTATCTGAAAAATCCCAGTTAGATTTTTCCCTAAATCGTGCAGTACTATTTAGGTATCCAAAAACACCTGTAAGTTCTTCATTCGTCTTTGGAACACAATTTAAGATTTTTATGTTTTACAAGACTCAACGCATTCAAGTTCTACATCAGAAGACCTCAGCAGCTCTTCACACACGTGTTGTGATACTCTCGTGAACATTCTTAGTGCATAAAAACTATTCTCATAGCTTTATAACATTACGGTTGAACCACTGATGTCACATGGACTATTTTATGGATGTCCTTACTACTTTTCTGGGCCTTGAATGTCAGGGTCAGAAAGCTCTCGGATTTCATCAAAAATATCTTAATTTGTGTTTCAAAGATGACCGGAGGCCTTACGGGTTTGGAACAACATGAGGGTAAGTAATTATTACAGAATTTTCATTTCTGGGTGAACTATTCCTTTAAGTGAGTGTTATGGCAAATGTAATCTATACGTACAACTACAAAAAATTCAACAACAGCCAATATAATAATCATAATAATAAGTAATCTAAAACCAGCCCTTAAATCCATTTAGTACTGATATATTGTGGCTCTTTAAAGACACTGAAGTGAAAATGCTGGAGGACTTTATGCAAGCACAAATGGATGAATTCGCTTGAAGCCATTTGTGCATACAAACAAGGTACACTGGCCAGAACAATTGCTTTCACTGCCCCCCACTGTTCCCTGCAGCGACACACACTCATTCTCACACACACACACACACACACACACACACACACACACACACACACACACACACACAGTAATAAATAGATGTGCTCCCCTAGCAGACCTGCCACCCTACCCAGACATGCATATGGAGCTGCCGTCCACCCACTCACAGATGCACCAGCTTCATAAAGCACAGAGAAGCATGCGCTCTCACCACAGAGACACGCAGCCACAAATAGCATCACGGCACCTTAACGCACCGAGGCTACACAACGCCCCTCCTGCTGACTATCAAGGGTTACTGTCGACACGCTAGTCCACTATTACAAGAGCAGAGGAACGTCAAGACGGATCCGCTCTGAAAAGGTCATTACTCCCTTTGTGTGGAATCACGGACGAGGCGTTTCTCCGGAGGCAGGGGCACGGCGAGGCATCCGAATGTTTGAATTTCATGAAAGAGGAGAGGAGGCTTTGAAATCAATCCCTTTTCTTGTCCCTTCGTCCCCATCTGTGTGCTTCTAAACCTTCACCTTGGGAACAGCAGAGTCTGTTTTCTCTGTTTTCCGTCCAACTTTTCAATCAGCCTCTCATTTAGGCTGACAAAACAATGCCAGACATCTCACAATCCAATCAATCAGCGATCAGTTAGGATCAGCTCTTCTGAGATTCCAAGTCCATCATCAGGCTTTAGAGGCTTTCTGTGTCGATTAATTTCGTCTAATCCTAAAGGACGGAGATAGAGTGGAATAGACTTGCGCTACGTAGCAGAGAGAATGTTTCGTAAGGGGATTTTACAGGTTGATAAAGCTATTTGGAATCCAAAGTGCAGTCATTGTTGTTTCTGGGAATTCTTTGAAACTAATTCCACCCATAAGTGCTTTTCTCTTGAAGATTTTAATATTAAATTTTTAATCTCAGAAAGGAGATTTTCTTTATGTATGTTATAGGGTTTGGGCGGTCCTGAGCCGGGATGATTGATGGAGCAATGTGCTTGTGGTAGATCAGAGGGATTATATAAGAGACGGGATGTAACAAGGCAACACTCGCTTTCTGCTTTTGATATTTAGAGAAACACAGTGTCGCTCTCATGTGGTAACAGATCCCGGGTACAGAGAGAACAAGTCAGAGAGAGGAACTGGAGAAATGATTTACAGAAAAGGAGACAGGAGGCTGTTTTTAGGAAAAGCAATAGAGAAACTAGTGGAGAGGAGCGAGGAGGGGTAGATGGAGAGATATGGTATCTGACATCAGGCGTGGGAGGACAGGAAGCGAGTATGGGAAGGGAGAGATTGACAGCAAAAGATATTGAGCGGGATGGAGTTGGAGCAGGTATCAGGAGGAATAAAAGAGAGGGAAATAGATCACGGAAGATGGAGAGATTATGCGTTGCTCTCAGCTGTATTTTGCGAGTGTGAGTTCGAAGATGAGCGTAGTGTATCATTTACTGTACAGAAACTGACGGCAGGCATCGAGGAGCAGCAGGTGTGTGAGCTGATTGCGGGATCTTTCTTTCGTCTGTCTCTGTCTCAGGGGAGAATGTGCATAGGGTGGTCGCAGCTAAAAATAAACTCCTACATGTCTCTAGGACTCATTCTGGTGCTCAAGGGCCCATCATCGAAAGCTGCAACAAGTCAGGATGCCAGTCAGAGCGAATGGCAATAGACTGATTTATCAAGCAGGCCAGTGTTTTAGCCAATTTGAGGAAACACTTGGCTGATGCTAATGCCAGCTCATGCTGAATTAATACCAATCCTAAATTGAAAAACAAAAATTAAAAAATGTAACTAAGGCTGCAAATAGATTCACTGATTCAATATCAATAATTTCCAATTTGTAGTTTAAATTCATAATTTTGGGGTTTCAATAATATTTGAATTCTTAATGAAAATCTATTCAATAATGCTTATATTAAGTCGAACAGCATTAAGGCTTTTGCTTTTTACGCCAATATTATTATATTATTATTATATTTTGCTGCCAATAGGTGGCAGCATGTGGCAATCTTAATGAGTCAGTCAGTAAAGTGATTAATTCAAGAAATTCAAGTAAAAATGCTAAATCATTCAGAAATGAAACAAATGTTTTATGAGAGAGTCATTGAATCATTCACTCATGTGATTTGTTGAAAATGCTGAATCATTCAGAATTGAAATAAGTGTTTGTAGTAATGATTTTTAGTGAATCTTTCTGCCAGTTACATTGTTACGCCAATAGGTGGCAACATGTGACAGTCTTAATGAATGAGTCAGTAAAGTGATTCATTCAAAAGATTTGTTCAAAAATGCTGAATCATTCAGGAACTAAAAAGTCAGTAAAGTGATTCAGGAACAAAACAAATGGTTTATGAGTAAGTCATTGAATCATTCACTCAAGCAATTTGTTCAAAAACGATTTGTTCAACATCTGACAGTTTTAATAAATAAGTAAAATGATTCATTCAAGAGATTTGTACAAAAAGACTGAATCATTCAGGAATGAAGCAAATGTTTTATGAGTGAGTCATTGAATCATTCACTCAATCGATTTTAAAAAGAAAATGCTGAATCATTCAGAAATGTTGGAGTGTTAGTAGTAGTCAGATTTTTTAGTAAATCTTTCTGCAAATTACATTATTACACCAATAGGTGGCAACATGTGACAGTCTTAATGAGTGATTCATTCAAGAGATTCATTCAAGAAACACTGAATCATTCAGGAACAAAACAAATGCATTATGAATAAGTAATCGAATCATTCATTCAAGCAATTTGTTCAAAAATGCTGAATCATTCAGAAATTAAACAAGTGTTTGTAGTAGTGAAGATTTTTTATTTAATCTTTCTGCAAGTTAAATTGTTAAGCCAATAAGTGGCAACATCTGACAGTCTTAAGTGAGTCAGTGAAGTGATTAATTCAAGAGATTCATTCACAATCGCTGAATCATTCAGAAACAAAACAAATGTTGTATGAGCGAGTCACTGAATCATTCACTCAAGCGATCTGTTCAAAAACTATTATGTCTAAAATGTAAGCCATGTCAACTTAAGAGAAAATTGTTGCCATGTCTATGTATTATAAGCATCTTGTTGTTAGGGTATGGCTCATAAAATTATCCAGTTTATGAAGCTTATAAAGTCAGCAGTTGCGGGTCAGATTTATGTAGGTATATTATAGGTTTGTTCTTGAGCGTTGTTTCTTTTAGCAAGATCTGGCAACACAAATAAATGAAGGCTTGTACCTCTTTTTTATTTTCTTGCACCACACATACAAAAGAGAGACACATCTCTGATACACATACAAAGTCATCATAAACAACTAATTGTTCAGTCTGAATCCGTACGCACTGCACAGAATTTTGTAAACGTGGTTTTCACCTGAATTTTTCGGGAGTTAATTCAGTAATAGAATGCGGTTGTCACTTCTGTAAATTACTGAACTGTGTGTGTACAGAACAAGAGTAAGCACTGAAAGAACAATTGATTTACCAATAACAAACCGGTCTATATGTAATTTTATCACTTGATCACTTGCCTCCTTAACAATGGTAAGCAAGCTCTAATATAACAGTTGGAGTAATCGTTTGTTGTTGTTTAGTTGCCTGCGTGTGTTTATGTGGAGAGTGGTGAATATCTCATGCGTGATCTAAAGAAGCACTTACTGTATATCACAGAGCCCTTGACTTGTACTGAATAATTGATTCATCTAGCAACATCCCTTCCTCACTTTCTCTCTCCCTCACTCTTTCTCAGTGTTTAAGGTGGAAGTCATAACAGCTCTTTGAAGACCGAAGCCTTTAGGCTTGTCTTGAGTCAAAGGGGCTGTGGTGCGTTAAGGCGGAACATAAAAGCTGACCGCATCTTATGAGACACAGCACACTGACTGGTAAAGCTTGGCAGAGTAGAGCTATCTCTTTATCATCCCCTCCCCACTCTGCAATTCTTCTGTCCGTCTTCAGTTTTTTGCATAACAAATACAAACAAACTGTTGTGTGGTTACATTAGTGCTGGCATTTCCTCTCAAGGACATGGTTAAGGAGACCAGATGATCATGACCTTTAATTCCACATGCTCAAGCATCAAGTTCGCCACGCATGATTACATTTGATGCTACATCTTACAGTAATGTCATCTGAAGGCCAACAGTGAACACCCACTTATTCATCCAGCCATCAACATGTACTGTGTTTAATACAGTATAGCTAGTGAAAGGGTCTGTTCCCCTTTTATATTTTATCCCAGTGTGAACATTGGCTAGACAGATGTGTTTGACCATTAAGGTCAAGTCTTTTGCAGTGTCTTGAACATGACATAGCCTCCTAAAAATACAGTGGTCCAGTTAAAATAAGTACACATTTAAAAACATGTTTCTTATTTTTGGATCATCAAGAGCTTTCTAATTTCACCAAGCTGATTGCTCATTAAAAAAAAAAAAAACACAGATCATGTTTTCAGGCCATTTGAAGTTTAATTTTAATGTGGTTATATATAAGTGTGTGAGTTGTTCACTTACTTTTTTATTAGTATTTCCATTAACGACATTATATTGTTCATTCAGACTGATTTGCGAACACGGAACACACACACACATAAAATGATCCAATTTATAAAGTTAATAAAGGCAGCAGGTCCCGGTTGCACCTGTATTTTAGATATAAAGCATTTGGATTTATTTTGGTTTATTATAAATAAATAGATGTTTTACGAGTGAGTTACTGAATCATTCACTCAAGTGATTTGTTCAAAAAGGCTGAATCATTCAGAAATGAAACAAGTGTTTGTAGTAGTAGAGTTTTTTTTTTAATAAATCTTTCTGCAAGTTATATTGTTATGCCAATAGGTGGCAACATTTGACAGTCCTAATGAGTCTGTAAATTGATTCATTCAAGAGATTTGTTCAAAATCGCTGAATCATTCAGGAACTGAACAAATGTTTTATGAGTGAGTCATTAAATCATTTCCTCACACACTTAATTCAGTAAAGTGATTTATTCAAGACAATTGTTCAAAAATGCTAAATCATTCAGGAACAAAAGAGATGTCATTCAGAATGTTGTAGTGTTTGTAGTAGTTGTAAATGTAGTAGTAAATCTTTCTGAAAATTACATTATTACGCTAATAGGTGGCAACATTTGACAGTCTTAATAAGTGATTCATTCAAGAGATTTAAGACACACTGAATCATTTAGGAACTAAACAAATATTTTATGAGTCACTGAATCATTCACTCAAGCGATTTGTTAAAAAATGCTGAATCATTCAGAAATCAAACGAAAATGTTTGTAGTAGTGGATTTTTTAGTTAATCATTCTGCAAGTTACATTGTTATGTCAATAGGTGGCAACATCTGACAGTCTTAAAGAGTCAGTAAAGTGATTCATTCAAGAGATTCATTAAAAAACGCTGAATAATTTAGGAACTAAATTAATTTTAAATCAATTTTTTAAATAAATTTTATGAGTCATTGAATCATTCACTCAAGGGATTTTTTCAAAATTGCTGAATCATTCAGAATTGAAACAAGTGTTTGTAATAGTGGAGATATTTTAATGAATCTTTCAGCAAGTTACATTTTTATGCCAATAGGTGACAATCTTAATGAGTAAGTCAGTAAAGTGATTCATTCAAGAGATTCCTTCAAAATCACAGAATCATTCAGGAATTAAACAATATTTTATAAGTGAGTCATTAAATCATTCACTCAAGCGATTTGTCCAAAAACGTTGAATCATTCAGAAATGATACAAGTGTTTTATGAGAAAATAATTGAATCATTCGCTCAAGTGATTCATTCAAAAACATTAAAATCATTTAGATCACTTCACTGATTGATTGGATACATGCTGTGAAAGTTCTGAACTATTTCCAGTAACAAGTAATATTATGTCTAAAATGTATGCCTAATACAAAGGTCCATCTTGAAAGGTTTAGATAAATGATGCTCATAATTCAATTTCTCTTAGTAGACATTAATTTTTGCTTCTGTAACACTACTGTGTCCTTCTATACAAAGAACACAGATTATAAAAGTGATGTTATAATTGATTATATCATCAGAGGAAAGAAAAAGGAAACCTCTCACATGCTGTTAGCCTTAGCTGTCGTTCTGCTCATGGAAGCAGACTCAAGGGCAGAGAGCGTTATGCATGTTTGATGGTGTTTTAATGGAGCACACGGTCTTATCCAGAGAGTCCTCCTTCTTAGCACATGTGTGGCTCCACTCTCATTAATTATGTAGATTTACCCAGCGTTTAATCTATATGTGATCAATATTAAGCACTGGTTAGAACAGGAGGTTAAAGACCACTGTCTTGGGTTTTTGTTCAGAATAGCATACTACCTTACTGCTTTTACTATTTTTGCAGTGTGCACAGTATGCTAATGCTTTGTATGCTTACAATACCCTAAAGACCTGCCAAAATGTCCTGTAAACAACAGTATTTGACAAATGTCATGCGCTTGACTTCACCTTCCATTTTCAGTATAACTGAAACAGAATTATCAACCATGCATAATGCATTCATAATGCATTCACAAACTATTTAAAAAAAAATAATGGGCTGTCCTTTATATACAGCACAGTATTCAGTATCCAATGCTAAACTTGTAGTGAAATGCGTCTTTCACTAAAAAAATCCTCAGGTATTCCCAAGGAATCATACCCTTGACCTTGGTGTTGCTAGAGCCATGCTTTACTGTTTTGAGCTACAGGAACACTGTTTATAAATGTGCCTGTGTATTTGTGTGTGGGTTTGTGAGAGGATTGAGGGTGTTCAGTTCATGTTTTTTAATGGTGACTGTGTACCTGATCTAACACAGGGATCTTCCCCTTCCTCTGAATAAAAGAGTCTCCCTCAGGCTTTAATTATACAGTCCTGCCTCTGTCTGCTTCTCTGGCATTAAATGCTAAACAAGGACATGTTTTGTGTATCTGTAAATATATAAAATGAAGGAGTGACTGGAATGTGTGTAGTTTTTGAGTAAAGGTATAAAGGTTGAATACATTTTTATGTGTTCTGAAGATAATGAGATGAGGTGTGCAACTCACAGCCATGATGGTAGGTTGTTGTGGGTGGTTCCCAGCACAGTGCTATTCGTGTTTTGTTTATGAACAAATCAGAGCTCTTGAATGAATCTTTTAAGAGAATTTTCTTGTGCACTCCGAAGTTTCGTTCTAAATCAAATAATTTCCAAACCTGCTCCAAAGTTCCGATCTAAACCAAATGTTTTGTGAACCCGCTCCAAAGTTCCGATCTAAACCAAATGTTTTGTGAACCTGCTCCAAAGTTCCGATCTAAACCAAATGTTTTGTGAACCTGCTCCAAAGTTCCGATCTAAACCAAATGTTTTGTGAACCCGCTCCAAAGTTCCGATCTAAACCAAATGTTTTGTGAACCTGCTCCAAAGTTCCGATCTAAACCAAATGTTTTGTGAACCTGCTCCAAAGTTCCGATCTAAACCAAATGTTTTGTGAACCCACTCCAAAGTTCCGATCTAAATTAAATGATTTGTGAACCCGCTCCAAAGTTCCGATCTAAACCAAATGTTTTGTGAACCCGCTCCAAAGTTCCGATCTAAACCAAATGTTTTGTGAACCCACTCCAAAGTTCCGATCTAAAATCGAATGATTCACACCGCTCCTAAGTCCTGATCTAATTCACATAATTCACGATACACAATATGAAGGCCCGATCTGAATCAAATGATCTGCGATACGCAATCCAATTGGAGCAAACAGTAAATTGTGTTGCGACATAATGATTTTTAAATGATTTTGGAATTCATTACAAGCGAAGTCAAAATTTGAAAATTAATTTGAGCTGGTTTTTGTTAGTGAATTACTTGAAATTAAAAAAAAAGTCACGAGTTTGAAATAATCGAAGAAGTTCCAGCTTAAATGACTCACTCAATTGATTTGGTTCACCTGTTCCTCTTTTCGTGTCTTCAGCCATGTTTACACAACACTGTCAGTACTACTACTGGTTTAGCTCGATAGCTTTATGACATTAACTGAAATAGGCAAAAAAAAAACAAAAAAAAAACCAGATGTTTATTATTATTTTTAACTTATTTCATAGATACATTGTCTTTTAAATAATTCAAGCACTTTTCAAGTACCTTTTAGGAACATTGGTATTTTTAAGGGTTTTCCAGGCCTTAAATTTCAAAAAGTCAAATTCAAGTACTTCAAGCACTTTAAGCACCTTGTACGAACCCTGTTTTTTATGCCATGACCTGCAGTTGAACAAAATGTATGCGTAATAGTCAAGGAAGTTTGCTGCCGTAATAAGGCTGAAGCAGGAGCAGTAATATCATGCAGCACACGTGCAAATGCTAAACTAGCCGGGAACTCATTTCTGTTAATACTCCGCCTGCTTCGGCCATATTACGGCAGCAAACTTCCTTGACTATTACGCCGGAATGGGAGTGCAGTTCCTAATCTTATCAGCCTTGAAACTCGCAGCTTTGCATTTTCACCGGTCTTAGTACACGATATAACTACAGAAGAGTCAAGTTTTAAATACAACAAATATGGAAACTCGTTGGTCATTTTTGAACGCGATGCTATTGGTCTAATAGGATTCAATGATCTATGCTAAGCTATGCTAAAAGTGATATCGCCAGAACAGGAGAATGGGTGAATGGATTTCAAAACGGTAAAACTCTACTTATTAACTCGGGGGGAGTTGGAGAATGTGCCTATTTCCAAAAAAAGTGGAGTGTTCCTTTAAAAGTACACCGGTCAATTTTTTTTTTTTTTTTTTTTTTTTTTGCTGTTATTCTTGCAAAAAACTATTCATTGCATAAGAATGAAAGTACACTGCTGCGTAAAATGGCCACTTATCCCTAAAGACCCAATATTCACACATTTAAGAATTCAGACATTACTGTCTGCCAAGCTTATTGTGCCCTGTACTTGCATGCTTAGCACTAACATTATCACCTGGTCCTCAGGTCTCACAGAAGAACAAGACTAGTAAAAAAAAATTGACCCAACAAGGAGTTTCAACAGGGCATCTTTACAAATACAAATAGTAATATCTATTTCTATCGTTCAAACATAACGAACGTTGTGTACACAGCAAATATATCATTAAATCATATATTTGTTTACAATTCGTATTCATATATTTGTTTACAATTTTATACCTTGTTTATAAGTCATATTAAATGACAGCAACCTTAATCTTACAATTAATTCAAGTTAACAGGCTTAATAGTTTGTGTGTCCTTTATGTATGTGTATGAGTATGAATATATACATGAATGTGAATTGCGAAATGATGACAGTGAGCCGGTTCCCTCTTGAATCCTTCCTTTGTGTGTTACGTCACTTCACGTTCAAGTCCTCCACGCGCTCTGATTCGATGTCTGAACAGCCAATCAGAGCGCTCTCTTTCCCAGATGGCCCTGACAAGCCCGACGCCGATTCAACACGATGAGAGCCGACGTGCGGCACACACCGAACCGACGCGCTTCACCGACTCGGCCAGACGGTCGATCGTCGGCTTGGTGTGTCCCGACCTTAAGTCTTAATACTCAGGGTTCCCTTTAAATGTTCTTTATTGAACCATAAAAACCTATATTTTTTAAAATGTACGTTGTTATTTGTGGAGAAAATGCTTATGGTGCTTAAAAACTCCTTTATCTTAGTCTTCCTACAAATGTATGAGATTGTTTTCTCTAATGCTGCTATGAGTTCGCATAGCTGCCAGGATGTTGTTAGGTTGTCGCTTATTGGACAAGTCAAAGATCCCTGCATGATTATATTCTGATCGCTCTACAGTAAATGCCTTTCTCATACTGTTACATTTATCTCGAAAAACAGCATGATGTTCTCAAATGAAGGCACAATAGAGGACTAAAGCACATTGTGAACTTCACACATTAATTTCTGTTTACTTTAAATGAGCTTTTTAATGAATTTGTGAATTTATTTTATTCCTCCACCTGTGTCATTGAGTCTTTTTCGCTCACTGTTGCTCTTCCTTTTCTACTCTGCTCTCCCTCTTTCTTTCTCTCCCTCCCCAATGAAATGCACAGAAATAGCTATGCAAATTTTCCCCCTTCCAAAATGGTTTCATATCATCTTTATATCTTCCAATAACTCTCCATTCTCGCCGTCATTTCCCCCCTCATCTGTTTTCTTCACTCCTCCGCTCTATCTTCCCTTTCTTTTATTGTATTTCTGGGCTCATTATGCTAATTGGCGTCAGAGTATCTAAGAACAAAATCCAGTGGTGGATTCTTTCCCTTATTTTACTCTATATCTGTTATGCTGCTCCTCTCTCTCTCTCTCTCTCTCTCTCTCTCTCCCTCTCTCTCTTTCTCTCACTCTATCTCTCCTTTTCTATTTATAGCTCAGCGTGGTGGGAGTGTTTGTTCAGAATGTTTACGCTACTCTATTTGCCTCCCCCTGTTCTCTGTATTTCTCATCCTTCATTCCTGTCCCTTATGGAAAACAAACGTGGATTCTCCTGTCTTGCTTCTTTCATCTCGTCCTCTCGTTTGCACCTAGGTGTCTTTTGCATTCTGTCCATTTCTGGTGGTCGACGGCACCCTCAAACACTGCTAGCTCAATAATCGTTGTGGAAGTAAAGCGTGTGTGTGTTTGTGTGCGAACATGTTCCCATACGCGTGCTTGTGCTTGACAGCGTGACTCTGTGTGAACTGAATTGTGTGTATGTGTGTGTGTGCGTGGGGAGATGAAGAGCGAGTCAGACAGTGTTGGGTCAATTAGAGGGATCGAGAGAGATTATCATTGGCAAGTACTATTACGATTATCCCACGACTGAGGCATCATGGGAAGGTTTGGGAAAAACTGAACTGAGCGAATGGAGCTGCTGAAAGCTCTGAATGGCCCACACATTTTTTAATGCGTTCGCCTCTCTTGACAATTTGTCTCCTGTCAAATTCAAATGAGCTTTATTGGCATGACTGTGTGGTTGCAAAATGTTGGCGAAGCATAATAATAAACATTACTAGGCAGCGACCGGACGTCATTTTGAATATTCACAAATAATTTCACAGTGATTTTGATGCACTAGATTTTGGATCATTAGGTTTCCCAAAGACTGTCATCAGACTTGTTTTTGATCCTACATTATTAGAGCAATAAGATAAGAAAAAAAACAATAAAATAAATACATTCTGACTTTTTTTCTCAAAATTGTGCCATATAAACTCACAATTGCGAGTTTATATCACGCAGTTCTGACTTTATAACTCACAATTGCGATTTTATATCACACAACTCTGAGAAAAGTTAGAATTGTGAGAAAAAAAGTCAGAATTGCGAGATATAAACTTGTAATTGCAGGAAAAAGTCAGAATTTCAAGTTTATTTGTGAGAAATTCTGACTTTATATCTCAGAATTACAAGATATAAACTCACAGAATAGCGTGATATAAAATAACAATTGCAAGTTATAAAGTCAGAATTACTCACAAATAAACTAGCAATTCTGACTTTTTTTCTCAGAATTGTGAGATATAAACTTGCAATTATATCTTTATAAAGTCCATTTCTGAGGGGAAAAAAGACATACACAAAATATATTTTCTCAATTACGAGTTATAAAATCACGATTACTTGCAAATAAACTCGCAATTCTGAATTTTTTTCTGATTCTGATTTATATTTCACAATTTATTAATTTATTACTAGCAATTGCTAGTAAAAAAAAAAAGTTAGAATTGTTAGAAAAAAGTCAGAATTGCGAGTTTATTGCAAGCAAATCTGACTTTATAACTCAGAATTACGAGAATTAAACATGCAATTGCGAGTTATAAAGTCCAAGTCTGAGGAGGTTCGATTAATAGACACAAAAAATCAAAAGTATACTTTGAATAAGTCAGATTGGATAGAGTCTGAAAGAGACATTGAACAAGAAAGTTTCTAAAAATAAAATAAAGTTATTACAACTCTTTATCTCACAATTTTTTTAGATATAAACCTGCAATTATGAGTTATGAAGTCAGAATTGCATGATATAAACTCACAATTGCAAGTCAGAATTACTTGCAAATAAACTTTTTTTTTTGCAATTCTAGCCTTTTTTTCTCAGAATTGTTATATAAACTCGCAATTGCAAATAATAAAGTCCAATTCTGAGGGGGGAAAAAGACTGATGTTCTTAATTTCTAAACACAAGTTATTAAGTCAGAATTACCCACTAATAAACTCACAATTCTGACTTTTTTCTCAATTTATATCTCGCAATTCTGACTTTATAACTCACAATTGCGAGTTTATATAACGCACTTCTGAGAAAAAAGTTAGAATTGTGAGGAAAGATCAGAATTGCGAGATATAAACTTGCAATTGCATGGTTTTTTTCTTCTCAGAAAAGGGAGTTTCTGAGAAAAAAAGTCAGAAGTGTGAGTTAATTGCCAGTTTATTAACTCGCAATTCCGAGTTATACATCCAATCCTCAGGTGGAAAAAGGCTGATGTTTTCTCAGAATTAGGAGTTTCCGGAAAAAAAAAGTCAGAAGTGCGAGTTTATTTGCGAGCAATTACGAAAAAAAAAAAAAAGTCTAATTTGTGAGACAAAAAGTTGCCATTACCTTATTTTTTATTTTTTTATTCAGTGACAGAAAAAGGCTTCCATAGTGACTTTTTCTGAAAAAATAAAATACTTAAAAAAAAGAAAGGAATAGTTTTATTCAGCAAGGATGCATTAAATTGAACAGAAGTGACATTTTTAATGTAATAAAATATATATATTTTAAATAATATTCTTTTAAACTTTTTATTTATTAAAGAATTCTGAAAAAAAAAATATTAAGCAGCACTGTTTTAAACAATGTCAATAATATGAAATGTTTCTTGAGCAGAAAATCAGCATATTAGAATGATTTCTGAAAGATTATGTGACACTGAAGACTGGAGTAATGATACTGAAAATTCAGTTTATATAAATTTTATAAAACTATGTTTATATATAATATAGGAGTTCAATTGTAATAATTTTCCCCCAAATTATTGCTTTTACTATACTGATCAAATAAATGCAGCCTTAGTGAGCATGAGGACTTGTTTCAAATATTAAAAAATCGGACTGACCCCAGACGTTTCAATATATACACTATGTGATCAAAAGCTGAAAATACTGATAAAGAGCTATTTTGCTCGTATCAACCAGCTCTAGTGTACAAAAATGCAAATAAATGACAAAGTAAAGAGAAAGAACATATTTAAAAAAGTTACACTTTTGCATGCTGTCTGTTAGATTGGCTTTCTCACCAGATGGGAAAGGCCTGAATCACATTATGTGTTAATTCAGCAGAACAAATATTATGCAAATGTGTCTCTTTATTCCAATTCAAAGTCATTCTAATACCTAATTTGCCGGTTTTATCAGAAACCCAGTCATTAATCCCGCCGACACTTTTAATTCTTCTTCCGACTTTATGTGGCGAGAGCAGCGGCTCTTCCATTTTTAATTTAGCCGATTACGCTCACTGTCAGGATTGAACGGCCCCCCTTTTCCAGTGCCTCACCACAGCGGCTGACTGATGTGTCATTTTCTTTGACAGTCCCTCTCTCACCTGGTATTTAGCTCCGCTTCTAGCGATTGTGTTTCGACCTGGCTCATGCTGCTCAGCATTTACAGCGTGGCCTAAACCAACCTCTCCCTGCGAGCCAAATCAATGTCTGTGTTTATCTCTATAAAAGCCCTCTCAGGATGATGACGGGCTTCTTTGTGAGTTTATGAAGACTGAGGCAGCTCTCCAACCTCTACCTGCCATGCTTTTGTGTGTGCATGTAAAAGAGGCTTTTGTCCTACCGTTTCCTGCTCTCGCGCTCTATGCCGTTCTTTTATTGATGGGGTTTTTATAGAGTAAGAGACTGAATAATTGAGTGCCGAAAGACGAATGAGCGGCGCTCTGCCGTGCAAGAACGAGGTGAAGTACAGTACGTGTCGGGGGATTCCTTTAGTAAACAAGACCCGTTCTGGTTTTAAACCGTGATGGTGACAGCTCTTTCTGCATGAGGTAGTCACTAGAGGCAGGGGTTAAATTGAGCTGGAATAATCCGGAACCACATCCACCACCAAATTACTATTATTGGCATTTCGTTTTAGCCATGCCATATGTGTTTGCTCCAGTCCAGGTTTTGTTGGTTCCAATGCAGGTGATTCTGCGATGAGCTGAAATAACTCACGGGAGCTTTGAAATGCCACATTTTCCCATTCAGTTGCTTAAATGTTCATATTTCTCCTCACTTGCTCTCTTTCTTCACCTAGCAAAGGTCATCCTGGAATAAAACAGTGTGTTCAGTATTATATAGTCCAATTACAGGCTCCTCCAGTCACTATTCTGCCAGAAAAATATGCTTTAGTGGTGACTGTGCAAGTGGTGCACATTGCTATTTCATTCAGTTTACTCTGAGCATACTCAAAGGATTTTTTAATGATTTTGAAAGTCTCTTATGCTCCCAGAGGCTGCATTTATTTGACCAAAAACAGTAAAAACATTAATATTGTGAAATATTCTTGCAATTTTCTGTTTAAAAATATTTTAAAATGTGGTTTATTCCTTTGAATATCAATACTGCAGTCTTTGGTGTCGCACTATCCTTCAGCTCTAAATACCCCACAGATATTTTATTAAATCTTTTTGAAAATGCCTATTTTAAGTGGAAGCAGAAACACGCTGTTTTTGTGGATGGCTCTTTAAATGCAAATGAGCTGCTGCTCCCCGCCCCCTTTTCTAAAACAGGACTCATTTTAAAGCCATATCAGTTTAAACTTTTGATCAAATGTTTTCTGAGCGCACACATCCGAAGCACACACACAGAAAGCGGCAGTCACAAAGCATGTGAGTACTAAACTAAGTTCTCTTTCATGTCTTATTACACTTAAACTGTCAAATACACACAAAGTTATGTTAAAAACACACATGAGTTACAAAAACAGTTGGTTATGTCTGTGAAGGTAAATAGGGAAAGAAATTGCATGTTTATATTAGATCTGCGTGGCAGCAGTGTAATATACAGTAAATAAATCAATAAAACCACTGCTCTCTTGTCTCCTCTGAGGCTGGGACTCTAAATTGTGTTCTGTGATCGTCTGTGCAGCCAACGACAGAACATGGTCCATTGCCATGGTGTTAAAAATGGTACACTGTTGTCGCTTGTGAAAACACAATGGCGATGTCATGGGTGGAAATGTACAGATTAGGGGTGGTAATATTATAATTAGATCCCTTTTCTATGTCACGAGGGGAGCGAGATCAGAGCGGCTTGTTTTTTCACATGCTTGCAGAAAAAGCTTACCAAAACAAAGTTACTGGGTTGTGCTTTTTCATGTTTTCTTGGATGGTAGATGCACTTGAGACTCAGTTATGGCACTTAAACATGGAACAAGTCTGATTTTCATGATATGTCACCTTTAAGACGTTAAAACACAGTGAAAGAGATCTCATTTCAGATATTTCTATTATTTGAATGTATTTTCGCAATCATAAACTCTGTCTTGTTAAGCGCAAATGTTTGTCCTATACTGCAGCAAGTTTCTTGGGATAACACTACCAAGTATGGAACACATCTACAAAGATAGACTGGTGAAAAAGGCAAATAACATCATATGTGATTATACTCATCCTCTGGCATCCCACTTTGAACTACTGCCGTCTGGCCGTCGTTTTTGTCAACCCCTTTTGATTAAGAACAGATCGAAATTCTCTTTTATACCACAAGCCATAAAAGCTTTGAATCAGTCAATAATTTAGATGTCCATCGGGCTGTATAGTGTAATCTAGGGTATGATGCATGTTCTCCATGTTATGTCTGTCTGTGTCTGATGTATGGACTAATTGTTTAGTGTTATATGTTTGATGTTCTGTCATAAAGTGCCTATGCGACTGTGCTGCAAACCTAACTGCCCCACAGGGACAATAAAGTCTACTACTACAGCGTCTAGTCATTTGCCTGTAGCAGTTAATGAATCAGATGTCTTGCGCATTCACAGAAAATAGCTTACTGCTGCATCACAGTGTGATAATGGTAATGTGATAATGTGCAAGAATTGGTTCAGAGCCAGGGCCGTCGCTAGCGAGCACTCCTGCAATCTTTTCTACCAAGATGACTTGACCTTTGAGTCTTCACTGATAAGGGGACGTCCCACAGGGGCTACTTCCCCTTGCTGCCTGATTACAGTTACAGTATGATGTAAATGAGATTCTCTGGCATTAATCAGACTACAGATGTTGATTCAGAACTAATGTGATTTAAGTCAGTGCAGATTCGTGTTCTTTGCTTTTACAAGATTTAAAGGTCTCCTTTTAAGCCTCTTTTTACAAAATGCAATATTGGTCTTGGGTATTCTCAGAATGTGTCTGTAAAACTTCAGCTTTAAATACCCTACAGATCATTTATTATAACAGGTGGAAAATGTCATTTTTGTGGCATGTCTACAAAATAACTGTTTTGGTGTGTATCACTTTAAATGCAAATGAGCTGCATATTCCCGCCCTGTCTTCAGAAGAAGGCGTAGCGTATACATCTCTGCTTTCCATACCTACAGCAACAAACAGTCTGTGGAAGCAACATGACTGAGAGCGAGAGAACCGGTGTTTGGCAGTAGGGTACGACTGGGCTAGGTGCCCAGGGTAAAAGGCGCAGAAAAACGTGCCGTAGCGCTTTCCAAAATATCCGATTTTCAAGATACACGTGCAATTTTGTCTGATCCCAGATGCAACCGCAGTCAGCAGTGCAAAGTCGATTCTGTGCTTACTTGATCTAATATTTGATGTTTTTAAAAATGTTGTAGATTTACGTAGCAAACGAGAATCACAAAATTTCTTGAATATATCTTGAGACAAAGGTCTTCTTCATGATTTTCAGTTTTGTTTAAGATAATTAAAGCAACAGTTTTTAAATAACGAAAGAATATGTAAAAGCATGATATTTGGGGTAAAAAGCACCCCTGCTGTTGAGGCTAAAAGGCACAATAATTAACATGGTAATTAATAGAAGGCTGACTTTTTTATTTGTTGACATGACATTGTTAGATTCAGATGGTAAATATCATATATTATGTTGGGTGTCCATCTTAAAGATAATCACCATGTTTAGAATGAAACCATTATATTTATTAATCATATCATATAATAAAATATCATTTGTTGTTACTACTGTAAATCTAGATTAAATTACTATGGGATCTCCTTCAATGCTTTCAGAATCTTTACATTTTAAAATGATTTTGTTTCTGTATTTTAAAGTATATGTTTTATTTTAACTAGTGGTGGGCCGTTATCGGCGTTAACGTGCTGCGTTAACGTGAGACTTTTATCGGGCGATAAAAAAAATATCGCCGTTAATCTATTCTCAAAATTGGGTTGGGAGCTGGGTCTAAACTACGCAAGCTATGATGACTTTCACCTTGATAGTTTAGCGTGGATGTATACCAAAGACTATAGAATATGGTCGCGCGTTTACGTCTCCTCCGCCAAAACACAGACGGGATCGCGTCGTCCTCCATTCATAAAAACCGAATCTACTATAGCGAAATGCCACGTAAATTCGTCGTTTTTTGGATTCATAAATCAAATATGGTCTGTCACTTAATTCAAATCGCGATATGGACTAGTGTCTGTGAAAACTGAAATGCAAAAAGACCGTTTTAATATGAATCCGGTATGTTCCGTTTGCCTAGCTGTATGTATGAAATTCATACTATGAATGGTGGAGACGCGCTTTTACTACACGCATACTGAAACACACGTGACGCTCCCGGTAATTTTTGGCATTTGCATCTCACATGAACAGATAAACTCAATCTCCCAAACTGCTGTGAGTGTCACTTATACCGTTTCATTTGAGAAAACTCGCATCATGTCATACTGTATACACAGAAACTTCACGGCAACCTGTCAAAATAAAAGTACGGTGTAACATGTTTAGTCATTATTTGGGTAGCACACATATTCTGAATGCAAATTAACCAGAATTCAAATTAGCCATTTTAATCTAGATTAAAAAAATTAATCTATGCCCACCCCTAATTTTAACATATTTTAATGACAGTATAATTATTAAACAAAACATAATTATTTTATTCATCAAAATAAGCAGAAAATAGCACAAACTTTGCTAAAGTGATTTTTTTGAACAAGTATTTACACAGAAATTATATTAAAAAGAAAAACAAATTATTTTAGCAAAAGTATTTGTATCAATACTGTGTGCTATTTACCCCATACTGGTGAGCCTTTTGCCCCGTGTGTGGGGTAAAAGACCCCCTTGCCACCTCATACATTTATAAGATTTTTAAACAAAATAAACAACTTGTATGATTTATTTTAACGCAAAATCTGTTGCTCCATAAATATTTTTGGTGAAAAGCAATTTTTTTTTCTTAAGGGATGCCTTTAGCCCCATTGTACCCCTATACAGGTATGTGCCAAAAAATTAGAATATCGAGGGAAAGTCCATTTATTTCAATAATTTGTTTCAAAAAGTGAAACTTGTATGTTATATTAGTTCACTACACATAAAGTGAAACATTTTAAGCCTTTATTTGTTTAAATTTTAATGATTATGGATTAAAGATAATAAAAAAAACAAATATTTCACAAAATTAGAATATCAAGACAAAGTTCAACATTGTAGGCTCCCTGTGTCCCAATCTAGTCAGCTAATTAACGCAAAACACCTGCAAAGGTTTCCTCAGCCTTTAAATTGTCTCAGTCTGGCTCAGAATCACGGGGAAGACTGCTGACTTGACGGTTGTGCAGAAGACCATCATTGACACCCTCCATAAGGAGGAAAAGTCTCAAAAGGCAATTGCAAAAGAAGCTGTATG
The DNA here is from genome assembly GCF_049309525.1 of Garra rufa. Lineage (NCBI taxonomy): Eukaryota > Metazoa > Chordata > Actinopteri > Cypriniformes > Cyprinidae > Garra > Garra rufa. Next base: position 13,644,448 of record NC_133375.1, read on the forward strand.
CTCACAGAGCGCAGTATCGAAGTATATTAACAGAGTGTTAAGAGGAAGGGAAAAATGTGGCCGGAAAAGGTGCGCAAGTGACAGGGATGACCGTAGCCTTGAGAGGATTGTCAAGCAAGGGCGGTTCAGAAATCTGGGGGAGGTTCATAAGGAGTGGACTGAGGCTGGTGTCAGTGCATCAACAACCACCATATACAGACGTCTGCATGACGGGCCACAGCTGTAGAATTCCAAACCATTGCATTACCTTCAAAAATAAAAGTAATCCACTGCATCCTCGGTGTCTCAGATGTTGGGCGAAAATGACGACTTTTACATTCAGTCTTACATCTAAACACGGAACACCGGGATTGCTTATAAGACATTGTTGATGTTACAGCTGATCAAGCGCGGGAAAATGGAGGACAGCGTACAACCAAACACAACTCTCTGAAGGCAGAAACTATGGTAATGCAGAACTATCAGGGGGGCTAAACAATGTGATATCACACTGCTTAGAGAATCAAAACCGCATGCCTAATGAGACTGGATTGGTTTAATAGGGATTAAAAGTAAGGAGTGGGTGGATTTTTATCATTGATGGGTGGTTGTGTTCACACACTGCCAACACACATTTATGTCCGAACACCATGTAAAAATGTATTTTGATGTTGTTAATTACTGTAATGACCAAACTTAAAGATACTTCCAAAACATTACTGTAAAACTGAGTAGCCAAACAATACAAAAATTCAGTAAAGCAATTGTTCCTCTCAGCTTTGAACAAACCATCAACAATAATGAGCAGCGCCCACAGTGTATTATGTATTATGTGCAAGCTCAAAGCAATGAGTCGCTCTTAATAACAAAATAAGACATCTTCACACAGCACCCACAGTGTGAGAGAATCAACACTGGTTCTTTCATAGCAAGATGTAAGGCAGTTCTTTAACAGTGGATAAATCAGCAAGTGTTGAGAATACACGATTAATAGTTAACATCTGTTGCTACAGTGATGTAACATTCTCTTTGTATTTTTGTGTGTGATTAATTTTTGATTGTCCATTCCTAGATAAACAGGCAGCAACAGTGTGCAGATAATAGTCAGCTTGACAGGTGCATTTGTTAACCTTATCGTTCTGTAGAAACTATTTTGCATGCAAGTGTGTATTGGGACTGTCACAAGATATTTCTTCTGTCAGTGGGAAATGTAATCCCGGTGTCCACCATGGCCATGTGAACCAATAATGTGCTTTATGAAATTGCTGTTCAAAGCAATGCTGATATGGCTTCAGAAACGACCGGTTTTCATTACTTGTTGAGATGCTGAAATGAGTCTTGGCTTGAGTTGGTATTAATAGAGCAATAGAGAAAGGCTGTGCAAGAAGGAAACAGATATTAAATTATAGTGTAACCATAGTTTCTGCCAAATACCAAAGTTAACTTTATGATGATTGTGGCTGATACCAAGTTACCAGTTTAATTGTAGTAATAATAATAACTGAGGTATTTTGGGGAGAAAATAAAACAGTTTTGTCATTGTTAGAGGAAACATAGCTCAAAGCATCATGTTATATTTTATTTTATTTTAAATGCATGTTACAATGAGATGTCTCTACATCTCATTTTAAATTTCTAATAAGAACTCCTAGTTGTTATGATGTGACAATGACAGGATTCCAAGAACGAGTGATATAATCTCTAATGACAGATCATCTTGTGACATAATTTCTGATTCTATCATAATCTGCCAGTGGGCTGTTATGATGTCAGTGTGGCAGGGAACAGAACTTTGTGTGATATTTTTCATATGGTTATGGGATTTCTGCAGCAGGCTTAGTTTAGATTTAGAGGCTGATATGAAACCTTTCTATGTTTTCCATATGTGCAACATGCCTCATGATAATTCATCATTTTGTGTGATGTATGGTGTGTTTTTCCTGAAATAAACAACCCGAGATCTATGAAAGCTAATTTTAGATTCATGGACTGATGTAAACATCATTTATTCGCATCTCCTTTGTAATACCATGACAGCCTCCTGAAGATAAATGTATATTGTTTTTAGAGTTAAAGTATGTTGTTATTTTTTAATGAATGGATATATCATCCAAAAATGACAATTCTGTCATCATTTGCTCACAAACATGTTCAAAACTATATGACCTTTTTCTTTTGTGGAACATAATGCAGTTTTTGAATTACATGAGAGTGATTAAACAATGACAGAATTTTAATTTTTAGGTGATCTATCACTTTAAACATTCTAGATCACAAAGAAACTTAAATTGCCACATGATTTACTTACCCTCAAGCCATCCTAGGTGTATATGACTTTCTTCTTTCAGACAAATACAATCTGAGTTATATTAAAGAATGTCCTGGCTCTTCCAAGATTTATAATGGCAGTGAATGGCTGTTGAGATTTTGAATTGCAATAAAATGCATCCATTCATCATAAAAAGTACTCCACATGGCTCAAAGGGGTTAATAAAGGTATGAGGATTATGGACCTGTTTTGTTGTGTTTTTGCCCGTTTCTGTCCATCCTTGATTAGTTCAGTTCCTGTGTGCCCTTATTTGGTCTTGTTCCTGTTCTTGTTTAGTCATTCTGTTCACCTGTGTTCCCCTTATTACCCCATGTATTTAAATTCAAGTCTGTTCGTTTCTCCTTTGTTGGGTGTACTTTGTTGTGCACGTGTGTCAGCTCCTATTCCTGATTTGGATTACCCTGTGAGTGTTACACTCATTAAAAGACTGTTTATGCTACTCCATGTTTCCCTCGTCCTTTTGACACTGTGTCATGACTGAAGACCCAACCGACTAACAGTTAACTGCGTGTTTAACCCGCCGTTTGTTTTCCATTTTTCATACAGTTTTTTTATTTTCCCTGTTTCCCCTATGAATGCCTTCACCTGATCAAATACCTTCTCCTCCTGCTGGAGAAGGGGGACAGATCTCTCAAGGGTCATACTAGATTTTTTCAGTCACCAACATCACCAGCCACCCGGATGACGCACTCTGCTCGTTCTATGAGTGCCGTAATCCAAAGATGGATCCTCGAGAGGACTTTCCTGCCTTTGTGGAGTAGATACTGGCGAGAAACGGATCGCTTCTCAGCATCTGTCCCATGGATGATCTCACCAGTTCCACTCCAGACCCAAAGCCCAGCCCACCATCTCCCCACTGCGCGGAGCAGAAGCCTGAGCCCACTGGAGCCCGCCACGACTGACAAGCCATCGCAACTAGGAGCACAAGAGCTGAGGATCACTGCGGAGCCAGAGCTGGGGAGGGAGAAAACCATGGCCAGTTAGATTGCAGAGAGGAGCTCCGCCCACTGCAACAAGGCTGAGGATGAGCTGTTAATGAATCTGGAACTGTTGGAGGCTGAGGTGGTGTTCAATATGGAACTGCATGCAGACCTGCCCCCTCTCCTCCGTCCTTCGTCTGAGCCCTCTGCTACTTCCGTTCCTTAGTCCAATCCAGAGAGGGTTCCTATTCTTGAGCCCAGCCCATAGAGGGCTCCCGTGCCAGAGCCCGAGAGCCCAGAGGCACACAAATGTCCACTCCTGCCTCCTCCTCCTAGCAGCCCATCTGCTCACCCTTGGCCCACCATCTGTGCAGTGGGCTCACCGCGGGTCTGCCAGTCTCCAGGACTCTGCCTCGGCCTGTCGACCCAGCAGCTTCACCATGGCTCCTAGCTCCCTCCTCTCCACCGTGGCCCGACAGTCTATTGGCTCCACCGGGCTCCTTCCTCCCTCCGGCTCCACCTTGGTCTGTCGTCGACCATCCTGCATCTCGGGACTCCACTCCTCCAGTTGCACCTCATTCCTCCGGCTCTGTCAGGCTCCTCCATCCCTTTGACTCCACCTGGGTCCTCTGAGCCATTAGTTCCACCTCAGCCCTCCGGATCCTCCTCGTCACCCTGGCTCATCGTCTCTCCACCACCTGCTCCGCCGACGTTGGTTGGCCCCCTGGAGTTGTCAGCCCTTCCTCCTCATGGCTCCTCCCTCCGTCGGCTCAACCATGGGTTTCCATTATAGCTGTGGCCTGGGTCCCATCTGGCTCCCCCTGCTCCAACTCCCTACTGTCTCCTGTCTCTTCCTTGGCTCCTCCATCATCCCCCCCTTGGACTCGGCCCCCTTGTCCTACTCCTGATCCTCCTCCTAAGTTCTCACCCATTCCTCCTTATGTGTATTCTATGGCTTGAGGATCCGCCTTCCGGGGGGAGGGGGTGTGCGTATGTAAGGGTTAATGGACCTGTTTTGTTGTGTCCACTGGAACGCCAATCTTTTGTGAATGCACATACGACAGTGAGCAGAAACTAGAGATTATTGGTTTAGAAAGTTTTAAAAATAGATATTTTTCTTACACAAACGCATCGATTTGCTTCAGATGGCTTTCATTAACCACCTGGAGCTGTGTGGTGTATTTTTTATAATGGATGTATGTACTTCAAAGTCTCAAAACCCATTTACTGCCATTATAAAGCTTGAAAGAGCCAGAACATTTTTTAATATAACTCCGATTGTATTTGTCTGAAAAGGGAAAGTCATATACACCTAGGATGGCTTGAGGGTGAGTAAATCATGGGGTAGTTTTCATTTTTGGGTGAACTATCCATTTAATACTTTGGGAAATGAAAATCTAGTTCTGTTCTGTCGTAACCAGAAAAAAAACGGGAACTCGAAATTCACGTTCAAGTGATGTCATGTACATAATCTGTCCCCTGAACACAGCAATACCATCTGTTTACATATGTAATATTCACACCCCTGAGGACAATTATGTGTCATCTCTGAGGTACTCCTGACACTAAGTCAAAGATCACGTTGTAATATTAGAAAGACACGTTCTGCACTTGTCATTCATGTCGAGGAGAATTTGATTTAACACAAGCACACCTCTAGCAAGATTGTGTTAGCTGAGTGAGAAGAATAAGCTCTTTGTCATTGCCTGTTTCTCTCTTCCAGGAGGATGGCAAGGTGGTGGATGGCAGTCTGCTGGGTGATGCCAATGGGGTGGAGCCTGGCACAGGCCGACAAAAGGAGAGCGTCAAATGGCAGAGGCCTCGATTTACACGGAAAGCCCTCATGAGGTGCTGCCTGGTCAAATGGATCATCGCCAGCACCGGGCCCAAGGAGCAAGGTGAGACAGAGAACTGGTGGAAAGGGCACAGAAGGAAATGAGGTTTTAGGAAGGCCTGCTGATGGGGTATGCCTGCATATTTGATGGTCCAGTTCCCTTCAGAGCAGCCTGGGACAGTATGTCTTGCTCATAATGAAGATTGTCTGTAATGGACTCTCCAGCTCATCTAGGCGCTTAACGGCTGGAATCATGATTATGGTGTCATTTTTATACGATTGCTGTTTTATCTCATGATTAGTTTATGCTTGGTTTATATTCAGGCTGATGCTGAAATGGCATGAAAGTGGCTTTTATCACCTGCTGAGTTGTTTGAAATTAGTCTTTGCTTGAGGTGTGGTTAATGGAGAAATATGACACACTGGACACATGCTGTCTGAAAAGGGAACATGAATTAAATTGCAAGTGAAATGCTGGCTTTTAAAGTGGTGTTAAAGTGATAGCATACAAACATCTGCATAATGCTCAGATTTCAAGAGCATTTGAATATTTGGAATTATATGCTACCTGATCTCATGATGAAAACATACCTGTGGGAACTTTTTCACAAGACATGAAATACATACCAATAAGTACATGACTGCAGTTTCCAACAGAAATGAACACTAGATGCGGTAAAACAGTGAGCACTTGTAAGCGTTTTCATACACAGTTATGATTTCCGGATGTAAAAAGCTTGCTTAGTAGCTCAGCTGGCACAGAATTGGAATTAGAATGCAGAATCCTTGAGTACGAATCTTGTAAAAAACATGACTCACAATGAAAAAGCTAAAAGATGACAGATCGAAAAACAAGCTAAAATGGAATGCTGGCATTTGTATTGTTATGTTACATTTGCTTTTGTTCATACTATCGGATAGGTTTAGGAGTAGTGGGGGGGGGGGGTGAACACTATTTTCGAGCCATTCAATGGGCATTTCACATCAAATATTTCACGAAACATACAAACATACATGGCAGGACGTATTTCGCATCTTGCTAAGAAGTTCCCACAGGTAAGTTTTCATCAAGAGATCAGGTTGGGTATATACATTGCTAAAACATTTAAGTCAAGCTGGTAAATGACAGGATGAAGCATCTGATAGCATTGATTCACCTGCAAAGAACTAGAAATATCATCCATTTAGACCCCAATGACCGGCGATAAATGCTAAGATATGACACTAAGATACAATAAGTTTGGGATGAAAGAACTAAAAGTGGTTTATACAACTTGTGCGCTAGAAGTCAAATAATAGCTTTCTGTGATGAACAAACCAAGATTTCTCTAATATTCACTTGAAATTGTTCCCTCCAGTGAGCTAATAACTCCAGGACTGCTGCAACTGTGAACTCAAGAACCATATCAATCTGATTTGTGAACAAATAAATCAGGGCTCTGTTTCCCAAAAGCTTTGCAAGCCTAAAAATATCATAGAAACCAATGGCATCAGTGGTCTCTGAGGTTTTACGATGCTTTTGGGAAACGCAGCCCAGACTAGTTGTGTGAAAGGATTAGTTCACTTCCAGAATAAAAATTTCCTGCTAATTTACTCACCCCCATGTCATCCAAGATGTTCTTTCTTTCTTCAGTTGAAAAGAGATTAAGGTTTTTTGAGGAAAACATTCCTAGATTTTTCTCAGTATAATGGACTTTAATGGTGGCCACTGGCCAGTAGGTTAAAGGTCCAATCTTCAGTTTCGATTTAGCTTCAAAGGGCTCTACATGATCCTAACCAAGGAAAAAGGGTCTTATCTAGCAAAAAGATGTCTTTTTCTAAAAAAAAAAAAAAAATTATACACTTTTTAATCACAAATGCTCGTCCTGCGCTAACTCAACCTCACACATTTTGTAGTCATGTTGTCACAAGCGACGTACACTCTTAAAAATAAAGGTGCTCCCGATGCCATGGAAAAACCTTTTTGTCTAAATGGTTCCATAAAGAACCTTTAAAGGAGCAGTTCACTTTCAGAACTAAAATTTACAGATAATGTATTTACCCCCTTGTCATACAAGATGTTCATGTCTTTCTTTCTTCAGTCATGAAGAAATTATGTTTTTTGAGGAAAACATTTCAGGATTTCTCTCCATATAATGGACTTCTATGGTGCCCCCAAGTTTGAACTTCCAAAATGCAGTTTAAATGCAGCTTCAAAGGGCTCTAAATGACCCCTTATCTAGCGAAACGATCGGCTATTTTCTAAAAACATTTACAGTTTATATACTTTTTAATCTCTACACAAAGTACACGCTGAGCTAGACAAGATGAGCATTTGAGGTTAAAAAGTATATAAATTGTAATTTTTTTTAGAAAACAGCCAATTGTTTTGCAAGATAATACCCTTCTTTCTTCGGCTGTGATCGTTTAGAGCCATTTGAAGCTGCATTTTGGAAGTTCAAACTCGGGGGCACCATAGAAGTCCATTATATGGAGAGAAATCCTGAAATGTTTCCTCAAAAAAACATAATTTCCTTACGACTGAAGAAAGAAAGACATAAACATCTTGGATGACAAGGGGGTGAGTTCATTATCTGTAAATTTTTGTTCTGAAAGTGAACTACTCCTTTAACATCTGAAGAACCTTTCTGTTTCACAAAAGGTTCTTTCTGGCAAAAGAAGGTTCTTCAGATTATAAAAAGGTAAGAAAGAAATGGTTCTTTAAAGAACCTTTGACTGAATGGTTCTTTTATGGCATCGCTGTGAAAAACCTTTTCAAGCACCTTTATTTTTAAGAGTGTAGGCAGAAATACCGACAATAAACCAACAATGTTGGACAATTTTGAAGTTGGAGGAGAAAATTAGCTGGAGTTTTTTGCCCTACTCTACCATTTTTGAATACTTTGAAGTACACAGACGAAGAACTAACCATGCGTGACCTTTCCAACATGATTACGTAATGCCTTTAGATGTAGACATGCTTCGCAGAGCTAGCGCAACTCTGCAGGACGAGCATTTGGGGTAAAGAAAGTATAGAGTTTTTTCTTTTTCCTCTCGTTTTGCTAAATAAGACCCTTATTTTTCGGCTGGGATCATGTAGAGCCCTTTGTAGCTGCATTGAAACTGCAATTTGGACCTTTAACCCGTTGGTCCCCATTAAAGTCCACTATATGGAGAAAATTTTCCTTACAACCTTGATTTTGACTGAAGAAAGAAAGACATGAACATTTTGGATGACGTGGGGGTGAGTAAAATTCAATTAATCCTAATCGAATCAAATGAAAGATCTGAGTTCCTGAATCACAAATCAGCACTTTTCTCAATTTGGAATCTCAAATATGACTCGGAATATAAGTCATATGAACCACTTTAATTACACTTTCGTGTTTTTTTTTTTTTTTTTTTTATTGAGTAGGCTACATGTAGATACTTGTAATCTAAGTACATGATATCCTCTATCTGCTAAATCACAACATATCCTTTGGTAAATGTGTCCCCGAACAGCTTGTAACCACAGATGTTGGGTCTTGACCTCGAAAGGGTGACATTGATCGAATAGGCCTCAGCAGAAGTTTCTGTTGATCATGGCACAGGGAATGGATTCAGGTTAATTCGGTTTTGATCGATCTGTGTTGCCACTCTCTTCACGTAAGCTAGCCCTCTGTGGGTCATTAATGAGATTGTATCAAAATAGAGGTTAAAGTCAACCTTCTAGAAAGTACTGCTTGTCCAAACTTTGTTTGCTTACTGTAAGCTTCGAATGCTGAACAGTCTAGCTTACTGCCAGTTCAAGTTGTGTTAGGATGTGTTACATTTCATGACAGCTACAATAATCTAGAGCTACAGTAGGGTTTGTATGCATACAGTTTCTGTATATTGCATATTTCATTGCATATTGTAAGTTGATATTATTAATAGGGTTTATAATTGTAATTTGATACAATTTCTTACATATAATGACTTGAATGCACCTCATTTATGTTGAGCATGTTTTTAATTGCATTAAATATCAACTTTTAAAAATCAACTTTTCTTGAAAATGACATAAATGCAAGGGTGTCTTTTATGTTTTCACATTAAAGGAGGCATCCCTAGTGCTTGAATCGAGATGTTGCGTATTGCTATGATCTTCAGAACGCTCAGCTGGTGCCGTCTAGTGGTGATATGAGAAAACAATTTGGTCTTATGCATTAGCTCATCTGAAACAATTCCATTTAGTCATGCTGTATGCACAAAATCAGAAGACACAATGCTTTTATGAGTGTTTAAATTTTTAATGAATCGTTTTCAACCAATAGCTGTGATGTGTACATAAGCATTTGTCATGATGCTATATTGATCTAATTGTCACTCTTGAGATTGCTAAAAGAGCTCAGAGAATTACTTGTAAGAGCATTGAAAGAGATACTAAAACAGTTAGTGGCATCATTAAAAGAAAGTGGCACTCTAGGCAGGATCAGGAAATCAGAGATTGGCTTGCAAATGGGGAAATCAGAGAGGGCTATAGGAAGAGTGAAAGAAGAGACGAAGGATAAGAAGTGTCTCAGAATCAGGCTAGTAGACCTATATATTTACAGTGATCTCGAAGCCTAGACCACAACTTAAAAATGTTTAAAAAAAGTGTCCACATCTAGCAAAATATTAAAGTAAGTGAAAGTATCTAAGCAAGATTCTGTATTATATAATGATTAAGCATTTATACAAATTTTGTGGCCATTGTGGACATACAGTCGAACCAAAATTTATTCAGACACCTTCAACATTCTCATTATCACAGTTTTTTTTTGTCTTGTTTCCAGCCAAAATATCTGAAAATTCTTAAATCAAGAAGGATTTTCTAGACAAGTAAAAATGATTGTCTTGTTTTCATAAAAAAACAAGTAAAAATTAAGTGTGTTTTTGCTTGAAACAAGCAAAATAATCTGCCAATGGGATAAAAAAAAAAATCTTTTTTTTTTTTTTTTGCTTACCCCATTGGCTAATTATTTAGCTGGTTCTAAGCAAAAACTCACTTAATTTTGACATGTTTTTTTCTGAACCCACTAGTAAAAAATATATTATATTTGGTTTCTGAATTGTTTTTGGTTTGACTGCATATAGAGACCTGGGATAAGAATGGTTCTTTCTGTATATGAAAATTTGCTGAAAATATACTCACCCAGAGGCCACCCAGATAGAGTTTGTTTCTTCATCAGAACAGATTTGGATCCTCTGCGCTGAATGGGTGCCGTCAAAATGAGAGTCCAAACAGCTGATAAAAACGTATCACAAATATCACAATAACAATAATTCACAAGTAATCCACACAACCCCAGTCCATCAATTAATGTCTTGTGAAGTGAAAAGTTGCATGTTTATACAAAACAAATCCATCATTTAGGCAATAATAGACTATATCTGAATATATCTGAATCAAGAGAAGTATGAACAGATCAAGTACCATTTACAAGCAAAAACAGTCCAAAACAGTTTTGAACAAATATGTTGGTGGATTCTGATGTGAGAGGACAACAGAGGATGGATGTGTATTGGCCAAAAACAACAGTTTAAAATTAAAAAGGCATATTGATGGATTTGTTTTGTATAAACATAACTTTTCACTTCACAAGATGGACTTGAGTCATGTGGATTACTTGTGAATTATCGTGATGTTTTTATCAACTGGACTCTCATTCTGATGGCACCCATTCACTGCAGAGGGTCCATTGGTGAGCTAGTGATGCAATGCTCAATTTCTCCTTGCAAATAGGGAAATCAGAGAGGGCTATAGGAAGAGTGAAAGAAGAGCCGAAGGATAAGACGTGTCTCAGAATCAGGCTAGTAGACCTATATATTTACAGTGACCCTAAAAACTATTTTAATGCTTAAACCACAACTTAAAAATGCTCAAATCTAGAAAAATATTAAAGTAAGTGAAAGTATCTAAGCAAGATTGAAATCTTTATGCTATCTATATCTATATTATGTAATGATTAAGCATTTAATCAGTAAAATTATTGTCTTGTTTTCAGAAAAAAACAAGTCAAAATTAATTGAAACAAGCAAAATAATCTGCCAGTGGGTTAAGAAAAATAATCTTGTTTTCTGTTTGAAATAAGATTTTTTTTGCTTACCCCATTTGCAGAAGCAAACTTCACTTAATTTTGACTTGTTTTTTCTGAACCCACTATTGAAAAATATCAAAAATTATATCTGGTGTCTGAATTGTTTTTGGTTTGACTGTATATAGAGACCTGGGATAAGAGTGGTTCTTTCTGTATCATCCTTATTAAAGGAATACTTCATCTAAAATATGAAAATTCGCTAAAAATATGCTCACCCACACTGTAAAACGTTTTCACCAGTTTCAACTTAAAAACTTAAGTTTAGCAGCTGCCTTAAAATTTTTAAGTTAAATCAACTTAAGTCATTTAAACTAAATCAACTAATTTTGATTGTAATAAGTTAAAATGATTTGTAATTTTAAGCTGATTTAACTTAAAAACTTAAAGGAACCGTATGTAAGAAATTTATTTCAGTTGATCATAAAATGGCCCTGACATGTCACTAGACATTAAGAAATCATGTTCATTTCAAATACTGATATCACTGACAACAGTGGTCCGGCCAGGATATTGTCATTTAAAAGTGAAAGTTGCAGCCCACAACTGATGTTATTGTTGTCATTTTTGTGTTTTGGTCTGAGGCTCCATCCTCCAGCTGTCTACCAATCACGAAGTCAGTAGAGTTTCGTCATCCAGGTTGCCAGCTCTGCTCTAGTTACAGCTGCAGCTACGAACGTGTCGGATAAAACATGTACAACGTTACGAAACCTAAAAGTCCTCGTTATGAATCCGAAATACGTTGTGACAAAGTCCGAAATAAAACAAGGATTTGTATAGGAGATGCCTTTGAAAGATGAAGACGGCTGAAAACGGAGAAGAATCTGAAGACAGACACCAACTTTGCTAATTTTCTCCTGGACAGGTAAGATTCATCTATGTTTGGCTAACTTTGCTTCCGTAAACAGTGGATTTTCCACGGTCGCCCGTGCTAAATGCGTTCATAAAAAGCTTTATATCGCACCACTAGCAGGGTATGAAAACAATCTATGTTCCGACTGAAATGTGGTATTACAGTAGCCTAGAATCTAGACGCGCCCCTAGCGGCAGCAAATTACATTTGCTTCTAAGGTCAGTCTAGTTACTCTCAATTCACTTAAATTTCCGAAAAATCCAAGATGTACCGGGCCAATCACGAGTCGGTGGGCGGGCTTAACATGATGACGTCTGACCTGCGACCATAAGTTCAGTCAGACATGAATTCCTGGTTCCGTGAATAAAGCGTGGAAAACTGAACAGTATTTATATATTTTTTTACTTTTGATACACAGCCACGTCCATGTGTCCTGAGCAGGAGCTCGTTACATCTGAACGCGCTGTGGTGTAGAATACGCAAACACCGGAAGCGATCTGTGGCGTGTATACGACACTCATTGTTTACACAGCACAAGAGATTGTGGATATAGCGGCTATTCAAAATGGTAATTACTTGCGCTTGTCCTGGTTGTTCAAACCCATTTAAAGCTGAAAAAGATTATGTTTGCTTGCGCAAACTCATCCTGGACTTTTTTTTTTTACATATTTCCCCTTTCGGTGTTTGCGTATACTACATCAAAGCGCGTTCACATGTGACGAGTCGAATCATAGATATGCTAAACTCGTGCTCATGACAGATGGACGTGGGTGTGTATCAAAGGTAAAAAGAAAATTATATAAATACTGTTCATTTTCTTGCAAAAACCGATCGTTTCGTGTCTTAGGACATCAATGTATCGTCACGAGCCGCAGGGTGTAATTTGGATTTGTCTGTGCATGTTTTTGTTTACTTTTAAAGGTTTAGTGCCCATCTATGTCTATTATTTAGCTGACAGACTGCACAGTGCACTGATTTTTGTTAAAAATCTTCGTCGCTCTGACTACGTCACCTGACCGACTAAGTCTCTGATTGGTTGTAGCGCTATCCTATTGCGTGGCGAGGAGTTTGAAAGACAACCGTTTATCCCACCCCTCCGGTTGAGCCCTGTCTATGGAGAGTGCCCAGACCCTACATTTATGTGGGTCTGGCTTGCCAGGCTAGTATTACAGTACATCTTTACGAAATATTTGGCTAATCGCCATTAGTACATTTTTGCGATACATCATTACTTCGCAAAACATCTCTTGTGAAGCATAAACATATTTAACAGAAGAAAAAAAATGACTGTGTAGGACTCGTCACTTGCCATTGGAAGCTCCTTGTAGCAGCCTACGTTCCTGCTGGATCCTGCAGTTTATCTGGCAACCTCGAGTCAGGGGGGGAGGGGGAGGGGATACACCCTTCTACAGTATTTTGAAAGTGATTGCAGTACCAGTTTTGGCCACAATCCTACATACGGTTCCTTTAAGACAGCTGCTGAGCTTAGGTTTTTAAGTTGAATCTGGTGAAAACCTTTGACAGTGCAGAGGTCGTCCAGATAGAGTTTGTTTCTTCATCAGAACAGATTTGGATCCTCTGCAGTGAATGGGTGCTGTCAAAATAAGAGCCCAAACAGCTGATAAAAACGTCACAATAATTCACAAGTAATCCACACAACCCCAGTCCATTAATTAACTTCTTGTGAAGTGAAAAGTTGCATCTTTATAAGAAAGAAATCCATCATTTAGACATGAATTGACTCTGAATATATCTGAATCAGGAGACGTATGAGCAGATCAAGCACCATTTACAAGCAAAAACAGTCCAAAAGATTTTTGAACAAATATGATGGTGGATTCTGATGTAAACACACAACTTTTCACTTCACAAGATGGAACTGAGTCTTAATGTGGATTACTTGTGAATTATTGTAATGTTTTTATCTACAGTTTGGACTCTCATTCTGATGGCACCCATTCACTGCAGAGGGTCCGTTGGTGAGCAAGTGATGCAATGCCCGATTTCTGTTCTGGTGAAGAAACAAACTCACCTACAGTACAGTACATCTTGGAGTACATTGTCAGGAAATGTTCAATTTTGGATGAACTGTTTCTTTAATTAAGAGATTATTTCATGTCTTGTGTCTGCATAATACTGTAGTGCATCCTGTGAAATTTGAGCATTCTACTTGTCATTCTCTTTTCCTCTCCCTCTCTCTCTCTCTCTCTCTTAGATCAGTGCCACTTCCTGTTCATAGCTTTAATTCCGAGGCAGTCAGGAGGATATGTTCAGATATATACAGCAGAGCTCTGTCACGACTCTGAGGACCTCACTAGCTGTTTGGTTTGGATTACTGTCCACGTCTGGATTGGGAGGTGTAATGTTATCCAGATAACAAATCAGCAGTGTGTTCTACATTGGGTCACATTGAGACTTTTTGTGCACTGAGCAGCAAAACCCTTCAGCTCTGGATCTGAGGAAGTCGGTTTTGTGTTGATTCTTTGAGAAAGAAATGGATAAAGTCTAATTTGACAATCACAGCAGCCTAAAGACAACTCATCAGCTGAATATTCATGAATATATGACTTAAGCTTGTGATCTGGAAACACTTTTCTAACTGAGGAGGAAGTTTGTGGACGAAGTAAGTGTGAGAGTGTTTTTGAAGTGAAGTTTTAGAGATGGTAGAGTCTGTCTGCTAGTGGTTTAATGGACTTTTTTTCAGTGTGTGAGTCACAGTAGTTTAATATTGACTGTTCGGTCAGCAGTTGGGACATTACTGAAGACATGGATGCTGTGAAGGACTGTAAGAATGAGTGTCAGAAGGAGTTGGCCAGTATGCTGAGCTGCTTTTTCGGCTTGGTCACCGGCTCTTTTGCCCAAGGTACTTCTTTTGATTTGTCTCCCTCCATTCTCAATCTCTCCTCATTCTCTTATACTGAACTTTCTGCACAAGGGAAGTGTTATGTTGTTTGGGAGATGAAACAACCAATATCAAATCGTTCTCCATAACAGAACTGAGACTATGTTAAATGTGTATTTCTGTTTTTTTTCCTAGTTAAAAATATCTAAACATCCTTTAAAAAACATACATTTACTTGAGAATTCTTGGCAAACCTTGAGTACCTTCTTGGGAAATAGTTTTTAAGTAGTTTTAGAATTGTTTCCTTGTTTAATGAATAAATTATGAATGCATATATTTGCATAGTTTTACATTAAATTATGCTTAAAAACATTTAAAATATATTTTCTGGAAACAAATGTGGATTTTTTTACAGTTTTACAGTTACATTAAATTAAATAGTAGTAAAAAAAAACGCAATTATAAATTCATAAGTTTTTGAACAGTAATATTTTTTATATGTTTTCTCTTCTGCTCACTAAGCCTGCATTTATTTGATCCAAAGTACAGCAATTATTTAAAATAACTGCTTTCTGTTTGAATATATTTTAAAATGTAATTGATTCCTGTCATTTCAATCATTCTAATATTCTGATTTGCTGCTCAAAAAACAATTTTATTAATATTATGTTGAAAACAGCTGAGTAGATTTTTTTTTTCAGGTTTCTTTGATGAATAGAAAGTTCAGAAGAACAGCATTTATCTGAAATAGAATCTTTTGTAACATTATAAATGTCTTTATCATCACTTTTAATCAATTTATAGCATCCGTGCTAAATAAAGTAATAAGTTCTATAATTATTAAAAAAAAAATGTATACTGACTCCAAGCTTTCAGATAAATGCTGATCTTTGGATCATTCTATTCTTTAAAGAATCCTGACAAATATGTCAATGAC
Source organism: Garra rufa (assembly GCF_049309525.1). NCBI lineage: Eukaryota > Metazoa > Chordata > Actinopteri > Cypriniformes > Cyprinidae > Garra > Garra rufa. The sequence continues at coordinate 13,660,222 of NC_133375.1, forward strand.
AAAATATGTTAAATTAAATTAAATTAAAAATATATTTTTTACAGCAAATTAGCATATTAGAATGATTTCTGAAGGATCACGTGACACTAAAGACTGGAGTAATGATGCTGAAAATTCAGTTTTGATCACAGGAATAAATTCGATTTGAAAAATATATTCAAATAGAAAGCAGTTATTTTAAATAGTAAAAATATTTTAAAATATTCGCTTTTGCTGTACTTTGAATCAAAAAAAATGCAAGCTTGGTGAGCAAAAGAGGCTGAAAAAAATTTTACTGTTCAAAAACTTTTGACTAGTAGTGTAGTTTATGTTATTTATGGATTAAATACTGATCAGGATTTTTTTGTGGTTGCGTATAGTTGCTTGAGATGAAATGAACACATTATTTATGGACAGGCAAGTCGATAATTGCCCTCTGTGATGTTTTTTTCTGCTGATGGTGCGATTGTGCAGATCCGTTCTTCTACAGGAAGTGTAAAACAGTCTGTGTCAGTTATGCTGTGATGTTGCAGTGTTACGCTGTCACTGTGACTATGTTTGTATGTGTAACAGGAGCTCTTTAACTTTCACCAAGTACCAAGACATTGTTGTGTCACTGCTGATCAAAGGACAGATGTTCAGTTTGTCCTGTCTTTTCCTTTGGCACCAATGAAACTTACTTACCCTCAAGTTGTTCCATACCTATTCCTTTCTTTCTTCTGTGAAACAAAAAAAAAAAGATATATTTGGCAGAATGTTCATGCTGCTCTTTTCCAATGAAAATAGATGGCGACCACGACTGTCAAGCTCCAAAAATCCATATTATCCCAAATATATGTAAATTGCAACTTTGTAATTTTTTACTTTCTGCTAATTTGTTACTCTTATTAATTCTCCACCAAACTCACATTTTTCTCTGCTGTGTCTTTCCTGTGAGATCTACCCTCAGCTTTCTAAACTCCCAGGAGCAGCCAATTAACTCAAATCTCTGTGCACATTCTGGTCTATTAGCTAAACATGATTGTCCTAAAATGTTCTTGACTGTCTGTGGTGAATTACACCACAGAGACAGAGAGGCCGAGTCTATTTCAGTTCCATTTGCACATTCATATAGAGATGTGAACTCTGGGGTCAAGAGGGAATGAATCATTTCCAGGCCCTGACAGAATCAAGCCATTTTTGCTTTGATTTTGAGGCAAAAATCTGCAGAAGTCTGTGAAATGGTTCCAGACAAGGTAAAATGGCTGAAAATGGAACTGAATGCTATTATTAGGCCTAATTATTTTTAACCTTAACCTTCAAAAGCAGAAAAAGCCCTTAAGCTGAAAAAGTACATCACATTTTACAAGTCTTTGAGCTCTGCCTACAGTTGAGGTCAAAAGTTTGCATACACCTTGCAGAATCTGCTAAATCTTAATTATTTTTACCAAAATAAGAGGGATTAGGCAAAATGCATGTTATTTTTTTATTTAGTATTGACCTGAATAAGATATTTAACATAAAAGACATTTACATATAGAAAAAAAACACAAGAAAAAAAATATTAGTTGAATTTATAAATATGACCCTGTTCAAAAGTTTACATACACTTGAATCTTAATACTGTGTTGTTACCTGAATGATCCACAGTTGTGTGTTTTTTTCTTTAGTGATGTTGTTCATGAGTCAATTGTTTGTCCCGAACAGTTAAACTGCCTGCTGTTCTTTAGAAAAATTCTTCAGGTCCCACAGATTCTTTGGTTTGTCAGCATTTTTGTGTATTTGAACCGTTTCCAACAATGACTGTATGATTTTGAGATCCATCTTTTCACACTGAGGACAACTGAGGGACTCATGTGCAACTATTACAGAATGATAACTATCAAATGCTCTCTGATGCCTCAGAAGGAAACACAATGTATTCAGAACCAGGGGGTGAAAACTTTTTGAATTTTAAGATCAGGGTACATTTAATTATTTTGTCTTCTGGGAAACATCAAGTACACAAGTATCCTCTGTAGCTTCTGAAGGGCAGTACTAAATGAAAACAATATGATATTTGAGCAAAATAAGAAAAATGTACACATCTGCATTCTGTTCAAAAGTTTACACCCCCAGTTCTTAATGCCTAATTTTTTCTTCTGAAGGAAGCATCAGTGAGCATTTTCTGTAATAGTTGCATATGAGTCTCTCAGTTGTCCTGAGTGTGAAAAGATGGATCTCAAAATCATACAGTCATAGTTGGAAAGGGTTCAAATACACAAAAATGCTGAAAAACCAAAGAATTTGTGGGACCTGAAGGATTTTTCTCAAGAACGGCAGGCAGTTTAACTGTTTGGGACAAATAAGGGACTATCACTTAACACAAAAAAAAAAAACACAGCTGTGGATCATTCAGGTAACAACACAGTATTAAGAATAAAGCGTAAGTAAACTTTTGAACGGGGTCATTTTTATAAATTCAACTATTATTTTCTTTTATGGACTATATGTAAACGCCTTTAATGTGAAGTATCTTATTCAGGTCAGTACTAAATAAAAAACAACATGCATTTTGTATAATCCCTCTTATTTTGGTAAAATAATTAATATTTTGCAGATTCTGCAAGGTGTATGTAAACGTTTGACCTCAACTTTAGGTCTGGACCATGAGTATCAAAATTTCACAATTATTTAACTGGAAATTGTATAAACAAAAAGTGAAAATAGCTTTTGAAAGATTTCAGTGGTACACAGTATAATCCTCCAAAATGTAAAGATATTAAAGTCTTGGACAGAAATCCACAAAAATCTGCTTGATGTATTCTCTTGGCTGCTTGCAGGTCACCAGACTTTTTTTTTTTTTCTCAATTCTGTGAGACAGGAAAAGAAATTGCAGCGTCAGCAGGGGCAGTTCATGTTAAGCAACAGAATATGAACGTACGTCTTGCTAATTAAGCATTTATATGTGCCTTAAATAGTCAGATCGACTCAATCTGTTGTCTCATGTTTCAGTGGCCTTCAGTCAGGTCAACCATCCAGGACACAATACAGTAAGTGACTGTTGTGAAAGTACCACAAGAGTCATTGATGCACTAGTGCCTCACAGTGGACAGAGCAGTCCATTACACTATACTACTGGCGCCAGGAGTTTAAAAGTTTGGGGCAGTATGATTGGAGAAGAGAGATGGTTACACTTTACTTAAAGCCTTTATGTATAATTAATTATAAAAGTAGTTTTAATGTATTAATTAGGCCTTGCAGTGCACCTTATAATGCACTGTACAATCTCATGAATAATTTTGATCACAGTTAATATTTATAACATTTATCAATTCATTGTTACACTTTGCATTTTAAATTTAGTTATAATTATTTACGACATGTATTACAATGCACATTATGAAGAATAATGCATTATATCATTTAATAACCCTTTATAATGCATTATACATAAAGGCTTTAAGTGTTACCGAGATTCTTCAAAGGTCTTTAAAGGTTTTTGCTGTATATTCAATCAAATAGAAACCGCATTAGTGAACGTAAAAGACTTCTTTCAAAAAACTGTAGAATTGTATCTATTTAATTAATAATATTTAAAATATACAAAATTATGATAACAAATATACTACCAATCAAAAGTTTTTGAACCATAAGATTTTTAAAGTTTTCTAAAGAAGTCTCTTCTCCTCACCAAGCCTGCATTTATTTGATACAAAGTACAGCAAGAACAATAACATTTCGAAATATTTGTACTATTTAACATAATAGTTTTCTACTTGAATATCTTTTAAATTCTAATTTATTCCTGTGATTTCAATGCTGATTTTTAGCATTGTTACTCCCAGTCACATGATCCTTCAGAAATCACTTTAATATTCTTAAAAACATTTATAATTATTATTATTATGTTGAGTCAAAAGTTGACAGCTGAGTAGATTTTTTTTTCAAGTTTCGTTGATGAATAGAAAGTTTAAAAAACAGCGTTTGTCTAAAATAGAAACCTTTGTAACATTATAAATGTCTTTATGATCACTTTTAATCAACTTAAAGCATCCTTGCTAAATAAAAGCATTCATTTCTTTCCCAAAAAGAAAAAAAAATAATAATTATACTGACTCCTAGCTTTTGAATGGTATAGTGTATAATGTTACAAAAGCTTTTTATTTCAGATAAATGCTGATTTTGGGGTCTTTCGATTCATCAAAGAATCCTGAAAGAAATGTACTCAACTGTTTTAAATATTGATAATAATAATAATAATAGTATATGTTTAAACAGCAAATCAGCATGTTATAATGATTTCTGAAGGATCATGTGACACTAAAGACTGGAGTACAGGGAATAAATTACAATTTTAAAAATATATACAAATAGAAAGCAGTTAGTTTAAATATTAAAAATACTTTTGCTGGATCAAATACATGCAGGCTTGGTGAACAGAAGACACTTCTTTAAAAAACTTACTGTTACTGTTCAAAAACTTTTGACTTGTAGTTTACATATAACTTGAATTCATGGACTGATCAAACAATTTAAACAATAGCTGGCAGACGTCCACCAGTATCACTGTTAAAGAGCCCTGTCCTAAATTGTACATACTTACAAACTGGCTCTAAATAACAGCCTATGCATTTTTTTAAAAGATGCTTTGGTCTGTGCTCAACACAGGGGTCTTGAAACACACCTGTTTTATTCATACACTCATATTAATATTTCCAGCTCTATGAGGTGGTCTCGGTGTGAGGGGAAAAACTTTCAAACATAGGCCACAGGAGAGAGAGTGTGTTGTGTTTTAAGTGAAAGGTCATCGTAGCACTGGATCTTTGAAGTGTTTTTCTCCCTCACATGTATCTGTATCTGAATGTCTGACCAATAGTCACCAAACAGACTGCTCAATGTGCTTTTTGACACACACTTATACACACTCACACACACACACACACACACACACACACACACACACACACACAGAGAGAGAGAGAGAGAGACATACAGAGAGAGAGGTTATCGTCTGCTTTCTTAGAGAAAAGCTGGTTCATGCTTATTGTGGTTCACATTTGTAACGAATCCGGTGTGGTTTCTGTAGCAGTCTATAATGGGGAGCGTGATGGCTACGCTCTCTTTAGAAGCGCGTCGGCGTTTTTCGAGACCCAGTTTCCTGGCTGATTGTCGTCACAGTACGGCCCGCTATCACCGCTCAGGTAACGTTCATCTGAACGCTGTGTTTTGTCACTTTAATTGTGTAAAACCCAAACCAACATGTTCAGTTTGGCATTATATTACATAGAACGAAAATGGATGAAACGCAGAATGTAGCTGAGAGGAAGTCAAGTTGAAGTTTTTATTAATAATATTATTTATTTTTTATTATTATGATTTGAACTAAACTTAATTGAGATAATTATTCATTGAGAGAAATTAGTTTTATTATTGAATTAATTAATATTAATCAAGAACTGGGTTATTTAAAATGATATAAGCAAAACAGTAAAATATACAGTTGAAGTCAAAATTACATACACCTTGCAGAATCTGCAAAATGTTAATTATTTTAGAAAAATAAGAGGGATATATAAAATGCATGTTATTTTTATATTTAGTACTGACTTGAATAAGATATTTCTCATAAAAGACGTTTACATATAGTCCACAAGAGAAAATAATAGTTATACTGTGTTGTTATCTACATGATCTACAGCTTTTTTTTTTGGTTTAGTGATAGTTGTTTGTGAGTACCATGTTTGTCCTGAACAATTAAAGTGCGCGCTGTTCTTCAGAAAAACACAATTTATTAAGAGCTGAGGGGGTGAAAACTTTTGAACAGAATGAAGATGTGTACATTTTTCTGATTTTGCCAAAATATCTTCTTTCTTTCTTTTTTTTTTTCATTTAGTACTGCCCTTTAGAAGCTACAGAAGATACTTTCATGTTTCCCAGAAGACAAAATAAAATTTACCCTGATATTCAAATTTCAAAAGTTTTCACCCCTGGCTCTTAATGCATTGTGTTTCCTTCTTGTTTAAACCTTCTGTAATAGTTCCATATGAGTCCCTCAGTTGTCCTCAATGTGAAAAGATACATCTCAAAATCATAGTCATTGTTGGAAATGGTTCAAATACACAAAAAATGCTGAAAAACCAAAGAATTTATGGGAACTGAAGGATTATTATGAAGAACAGCTGGCAGTATGTACATTTTATATGTAAAGGTCATTATTATAAATTCAGCTTTTATTATATGTATATGACTTTATGTAAACGTCTTTTATGTGAAATATCTTATTCAGGTCAGTACTAAATAAAAAATAACATGTAATTTGTATGATCCCTTTTGCTAAAATAATTACCATTTTGCAGATTCTGCAAGGTTTATGTACACTTTTGACTTCAGCTGTAGCACCTATACACTTGATGTGGAAAAAGAAAAAGAAAAAAATCTGGGCGTATTATTTGTAAACTTCCCAAAATGAAGTAAAATTGTTTTCCCAAATTAAGGGTGGGTTAAGGAGTAGGGTCAGCAATTTAATTATAGATGTAACTACAGAAATTAATTACACATGTAATTACAGGAGACTATTTTTTTAAATATAATGTAGGTACAATGTAAAACAAGTAGGCTACACAATAATTGCATTATGTAAAATGATAAATGTAAGTACATAGTAGGTAAAGAAACTTAAAGGATTGGTTCACCTACTTAAACATGTTGGCTTCCATTGAAGTCCACTATATGGAGAATAATCCTGGTATGTTTTCCTCAAAAACCTTCATTTCTTTTCGACTGAAGTGAACTAATCCTTTAAGTTTGACAGTCTGTGTATTACGGCGATTATACCATCACTCAAAACACTCATAAATGTCTGTAAATTGATTCTCTCCTTGATCAAGAATCTCATAGACTGACTGTCTCTCAGTAGCGGAGGGGATCAGGCTCTGGTAGACAGAGCTCATCCTGACACTGGTGTTTTCTTGTACTGCTGACGGCGAGTGCCACTCATCCTAAACACAAGAAACCCAATCGATTCTACTTATAAAGTTAAAGAAAGATAAAAAAGTTAAACTTTATGAAGTTATCTTGCTATTACGCTACTATACTTGCCTTTATGTTTTCTGGTGCGCCATCTGGATTAGAAGAGTCACCCACCTCCGAAGTGTCTTCGCCTGTTCAAAAGAGAAGTTACTTTTTCTGTGTTGAAAGGAAGTTAATTATTGTACTTAGTATAATAATATTTGACCTGTTTTACTGTTTTGCCTGCATCTCTTGGAGAATCCACGAAGGCAATTAAATAAAAACACCATCGCAGTAATAGCACAGATGCAATACAGCATATAACTGATGCATTCTGAAAATAAATGATAAAACTGATTAGCATTGCAGCTCATGATTTTAACCTCATGCCTTTGTTATGCATGCTACCTAACAGTGTGGTCCTACTATTTATGCCTCTAATCAAACAGTTTTGGGATTTTAATAAATGCAAAACAAGACAAAATTATGATATTAAACAAATAAGAAGTGATTCTACACTATTTCTAGGCCACTACACTAAAAAAAAAAAAGTAATTTGTATGGAAAAGTTACAAAGCAAATTTGGTACTCAATGCAAGCTTGTAGAAGTTAAAGCGTAAATATAAATGTAATAAAATTAAGTAAAACCTACTCAGCTTTTCCAGCTGTATTTACACAGATGTATCATTGCGTTTGTTGTGATTTTACATCTGGAGTTCATTTTCTACTCAAAATGACACATTCATGCTCAAAAATGATCTACAGGATGTTACTGTCGTCTATTGTGTACCAAGTTTTGAAGTCTCTATGTTCAGATGAGTGCCGCATTTCTAATTATGTAGATATAGTGTTTACATGATTGCATTATATTTAAGTAATATACACTTGCATGGTTATATCAAAAAAGCAAAGTATTGGCAAGTAATATTTGACTAAGTAAAAGTGACTCAAACTTGTACTGGCCAAGCTGAAGTTACATATTTTCTTTGTTAAGTTTACTTAACTTAGGTAATTAGATTTTACTTGATATTCTATATATGAAATGATATATAATTCTGCAATATTTACTTAATTTCTTAATGAATGTACAGTTCAATAGTAAGAGCAGAAGCAGTAAAATGTATTTAAAATTGTTATGAAGATGTTTTTTTTTTTTACAGTCAAATCCATTTCATGACATTGATCATGTGAATTTGTACAGATGGTCAAATTTGTATATTTCCATTGAAGCTTAAAAAATCCTCTTTGGATCATCTCAAATCATGCTGGAGAACATGATCATTAGGCTTACACAAGTTTGTTAAGTTCATGCAGCTCTGAATTGTCAATAAAGCAAATAAGTACAAATAAAGTTTAAGAAATTATGAAATTTTACTCAGTTTAGACTTTTTGTAATGTGTTAAATTACCAGAAAAATAAAAGTAAAATAGAAGCGTTCACAGACTTTTGCACCACACTGTATGTTTTCTCATTGCATCAACATCTTCTTTGTACGCCAGAGTTATTTCTAAAGACTGTAGCTCTGAAAATACTGCAGTATGTCTATCAAGTATTTTAAGCTGAGAATGACTGGTGGAATGTGTAAATATGAACATACGTGTTACAAAGACGAAGGGTGCAGCAGAAGTTTGGTTTGATGAGAGATAAAATGCTGAAGTCTCTGTGGTCCAAACCACTTGTGGAAAGGCAGCAGATATGCAAAAAAAAAAAAAAAAATAAGGATAAACAACAATTAAATGCAGATTTTTTTAAGTAATAATCAAGCAAACATTCTTTGAGAACAACAAATTGATTGTTAACACAAAAAAAGAATAACTCACCCAAAAATGCAAATTCTGTCATCATCTTTGTTCCAAAACGTTTGGAACTTTCTTCTCTTGAGCACAAAAGTTTTTTCCTTAAACAAATAAAAATCAATAGCATCTTGAACGTAAGCATTAGTAAATGACAGAATTTGCATTTTGAGGTGTTCATTATAGAGAAGTGCTTTGGGTTAAATGCTCTGGATATTTTGCAATTTGCAACATATGCAATTGTACGGAAGTCTTTAGGCATATTCAAACCGACAACAAAGGCAAGCGTATACTGTATGCTGCATTTCATACTTTAGGACGACAGCTTTATTGGCATATGTATACATACAAAATAATAATCAATCACGCAATCAATTATTGAGCAAGAATTATGGCTACTCACTTGCAGTAGGAAATTTGAGTAATGCTGACAAGGCTCGTAAATGCTAAAAGAGCTTCGGAGTGTCTTTACCACCTTTGGGCAAAAAGAGACCCCACCCTAAACATACAGAGCACTCCTCGCTGAAATCAGGCAGAGATAGATACATACAGTTGAGGTCAAATTTTTCATACACCTGTCAGAATCTGCAAAATGTTCATTATTTTAGCAAAATAAGAAGGATCATACGAAGTGCATGGTATTTTTTATTTAGCACTGTCCTGAATAAGATATTTTTAATAAAAGACGCTGACATATAGTCCACAAGAGAAAATGATAGTTTGATCTATAAAAATGACCCTGTTCAAAAGTTTACATCTTGATTCTTAATACTGTGTTGTTACCTGAATGATCCACAAGCTGTTTTATTTTTGTTTAATAATAGTTGTTTATGAGTCCCTTCTTTGTCGTAAACAGTTAAACAGCCCACTTTTCTTCAGAAAAGTCTTTCAGGTATCACAGATTCTTTGGTTTTTCACCATTTTTGTGTATTTGAACCCTTTCCAACAATGACTGTATGATTTTTCACACTGAGGACAACTGAGGGACTCATATGCAACTATTACAGAAGGTTCAAACACTCACTGATGCTCCAGAAGGAAAAATTATGCATTAAGAGCTGGGGGTGAAAACTTTTGAACAGAATGAAGATGTGTACATTTTTCTTATTTTGCCTAAATATATATAGTTTTTCATTTAGTACTGCCATTCAGCAGCTACTGAGGATGCTTACATGTGTCCCAGAAGACAAGTTACATATACCCTGATCTTCAGATTTAAAAAGTTTTCACCCCCCTTTATGTCTCTTAATGCATTGTTTTTCCTTAAAATCATACGGTCATTGTTAGAAATGTTGATAAACCAAAGAATTTGTGGGACCTGAAGGATTTATCTGAAGAACAGCTGGCAGTCTAACTGTTAAACTAAACAAAACAACACATTTGTGAATCATTCAGGTAACAACACAGTATTAAGAACCAGGTTCATTTTTATTAATTCAACTATTATTTTCTCTTGTGGACTATATGTGAAAATCTTTTATGTGAAATATCTTAATTAAGGTCAGTACTAAATACAAAAATAACATGCACTTTCTATGATCCCTTTTATTTTGCTAAAATAGTTAACATTTTGCAGATTCTGCAAGGTGTATGTAAACTTTTGACCTCAAATGTAGATAGTCTTGTCTGAAGACTAGTGTCACAACTACTTTTAGATGCCAGACATATTTTTTTCAATATAACAGTGTGTTTACAGGCAGCACCAATATTAATAGTGCACAAACTACTGTACTTTATTACAAAAAAAAAACAAAAAAAACATCACAAACATTGATCCTTCCCAAACGGTTTATGCAGTAATGTGTCTTGTCCAACAGAGGGCCCTGTTGGACATTTACAGTCATCTCAACTATGGTTATATTTTCAACTATATTTTTTGGACAGGAAATCAATAAGTGTTCAGATATCTATAATACTTTTCATCTTTTTCTTTTGGGACTTAGAAGGAAAGAAAATCAAGAATAACTTTAAAAGCAAGCAAATAAAATATATTAAATGTAACAACTTATTAAGACTGAAGTGTTTCTAACAGTAATAAATAATCTAGTCTAATAGTTGAAAGTTACTAATAAGAGTGTGGTGTTGAGATGTATAAATCCATTTAATGTTTATACAGATATTCCCTATAAATCAACACAGAAAATTTGAAAAAGAAAATAGTGGTCATTTAAATAATGGTGATTTGATGTGTAAGCTAACTCTCACTTACATATAAACGTCAATGGAAAATGAATGAATCCTTGGCTAATCAGGACAGAAGTAATTAGTCATTTCCTCCGATCAATGGAAGCCCATCCTTTTGTTGTTGTTGTTTTTGTTGTTGTTGTAAAAGTTGTTGTCAGTACATTCCAGGGTGTTTTTATCATTAAAAAGTCGATCCATCACACCTCATTAAAAGCGAGGGAGAAACAGAGAGAGCACTTCTGTCGAGTCTGAGGATTCAAAGAGCAGGGCCGTGTTTGGCCTCAAGAGTGCTTATGTATTAGATAGTGGACCGGCTGCCCTATATCAGGTTTCATTTCTCTTCGTGCAGAGTTACTGAACATGTAGAGGGGAAGTGCTGTGTTTGTATACATTGAGGGATCGCTTTGCCAGACTATTTCTTTATACTAATAGTCCTTATGCTGTTTTGTTAGCTGTGAATGAATACTGCAGCACTGACGGACAAATCCAAATTTTGCCTTTTGTAATTGAAGCGCTTCGGATCAATATTCGGAAGAACATCTGGTTTTAACGTATGAAATGAAAAGAGAGGGATGGCTTTGTTCAAATTACATTTGAAAAGAAAATCTATGCTCTTTTCCCAGCATCTATGCCAAGCTTTCAGATTGTACTATTGTTTTTTTTCTAATGCCCGTGTTCAGGTTCAGTGAGTTATGTTAGGCCATACTGTCTTGTCAGCAAAAGCTTCATGCTTGAGCTCCTATTAAGAAGTGTTCATCTTCTAATGGCATTACTGGAACCTGCCCCGTCCTCCTAAAAGCTCAACATTAATTCCTATACACAACAAGCACTGACGCCAGCCATAAATACAGCAGCCTAGTCAGAGCATGCATTATAATGGTGAAATTGAGGCACTGCAGCCATCATATTAGGGGGAAAATATGGGCATATATTTCTGGTTTTGATAGGAGTTTTATATTGGATGATTTGTATGCGCTTAACCTCTTGTTAGAAAATCCTAATGCAATTTCTTTCTATTTGCAAGCAATCCAAAGATCAAAATAGGGCAAATAAGAATATTATAATAATTAAATAGGCTTCTACTGGACCATTTTAGTGCCTGGCTTTATTTCTTCAGATTATTGTTTCCCACTTATGATAGATATTTGGTTGCACTAGATAAACTCAAATTCTAATTATCTTTTTGTTTTGGTTTTTTTAATGTTTTTTCCCCAAAAAATGTTTTACCCCTTCTTTAAAAGTTCTCATGTTATATTTTTTTTTTATATAATTTGGACAATTTAAAAGAGATCAAATTAAAATACACTAGAATTCTGCTGAATAAAGTAAAGTTTCTGTGAGTTATGCATGCATGTATTAATTAAATAAATAATTAAGGCTGTTTCTTACAAATTATGATAGGAAGTGTAATATATATATATACAAAGTTGGGGTCAGTATTATTTATTTATTTGTTATCACAAAATATTGTGAAATATTATTACAATTTAAAATTTTATACAATTTATTATTATTATTATTACTGTTTTAATATTTAAAAAAAACAATTAATTATTAATAATGTTTAATTGTTATACACTACCGCTAAAAAGCTTGGGGTCAGTAGTATTATTCATTCATTATTGTTATTTTTTAAAGCTTCTTTTATTCACCAAGGTTGCATTTATTTGACCAAAAATACATTAAAAAAGTAAATATTGTGAAATATTATTATACAATTTTAAATAATGGTTTTCTGTTTTAATATTTAAAAAACAATTAATTTATAATAATTAATTGTTATACATTACCGCTAAAAAGTTTGGGGTCAGTAATATTATTTATTTATTTATTAAAGCTTTTTTTGTTCACCAAGGATGCGTTTATTTGGTCAAAAATACAGTAAAAACGAAATATTACAAAATATTATTTCCATTCCATTGTTTTTTTTAAAGTCTCTTTTGTTCACCATTTATTTGATCTGAAATACAGTAAAAAAAAAAACCGAAATATTATTACAGTTTAAAATTTTATTACAAGTTTTCTGTTTCAATATTTTTTAATATTATTAATAATAATTAATTGTTGTACACTGCTGCTTATTTATTTATTCATTTTTAAAGCTTCTTTTGTTCACCAAGGGTGCGTTTATTTGCTCAAAAATACAGTAAAAAACAAAATACTGCGAAATATTATTATGCTTGAAAATAACTGTTTTATGTTTTAATATTTTTTATATTATTAATAATAATTATTTGTTGTACACTACTGCTAAATACAGTAAAAAAACTAAATATTGTGAAATATTATTACAATTTAAAATAACTTTTCTGTTGTCTGTTTTAATATTTTTAGTATTATTAATAATAATTAATGGTTATACACTACTGTATACTACACTGTTGTTCATCAAGGATGATTTATTTGATCAAAAATACAGTAAAAAAACAAAATACTGCAAATTATTATTACCATTTAAAATAACTGTTTTATGTTATATTTTAAATAATAATAATATTAATAATAATTTTACACTGCAACTAAAAAGTTTGTAGTCAGTAATATTTATTTAATTATTTTTTAAAAGCCTCTTTTGTTCACTTTTTAGTTTTAATATGTTTCGTTAAAAACAAATAATTTTAATAATAATGAATTGTTATACACTATCGCAAATGTGTGTGTGTGTATGTATATATATATATATATATATATAGTCAAATATTCATGTAATTCCTATCATATTTTGGAACTATCCAAAAAAAAGCATCTACCAGGATTTTACTTCGAAATTATGATAAAGATATCATTTGAATCTCACTAAAATTCCATTTTGATAAATTGGATTAATCTACTAGAGTGTGTGTTTTGTCTTGAGGTGTATTATTCTTTATAATTTAAGGATGACTTTTCAAAAACTGTAGATTTTCCCCTCAGATTACTTTACATTTAAAATGCCTCTCTGCAGAGCTTTGTTTGTTACATTCTGTCATTTATCATCTTTTTATGGCTCTTTTAACTAGAAAATAAACAGCTATTTGATAGAAAGGAGAAGGAGGAGGAGGGGTGTTGGTCTGAGAGAAGATGAGCGGATGCTGGCAGCAGAAACAGCATTTGATCTCACTTTGTGTTTGGTTGACTTAAAGCTACCATTAAGACTTTATTGATTCCTTTATCTAACTGAGCTATTATAGCTCTCTCCTTTTCTCTCTCGCTAAACTAAAAACAGGAAAACCCGTGAGCTAATGTTATCTCCTCTGGTTTGTCCCATTCCAAGCAAAGGCCTTACCCTGCTTCGCTCACGAGAAAGAAAGTGCTTCGGATGGAACAGATATGTGGGTGGATGGAGGCTGGGAAATCGGTAGGGGAGGGCGTCCCTGGAATCCGATCCCCCTTGTATCTCTCCCTCTCTCCTGCTTTCTGCCCTGTTTGGAAATGTGACTTTTCCCCAAGTCCCCAGGCAGAAAGGAAGGAAGGAAAAGAGAGAGAAGGAGAAAGGGATTGTGGTCAGGGGGAAAGGGCCAGTTCTCACAAGGGTCTTGTGACTTTGCCGTCAGAGGCTTGGAAAGTGAGCGATGGATAAAAGAAAGGATGGAGTGGTCGTAGATGAGCAAAGAGGAAGACACACGGAAGGAGGGGTGGGATGGACAGAGAGGTGAAGATAAACTGCCCACTGCAGATTATTACGGGACAAGAGAGGGCAAGAGGAGCGAGGAAGGGAGGGAGGGAGGAAGAGCGTGAACTGTACAGTACAACTTGAAAGAAGAGACAAAAGCACTTGATGCTGACTCTGAGGAAACAGACGAGGGAGAAGATGAGGGCGCTTGACTGACGGCAGAACCCCAGAGAAGGAGGAGACGAGAAACCGCATTCTTCGTGACGTTTGAAAGGGTGAGAACTTCACCCACTTAAAGACTGACGTATTTTTGACAACTGCCACGGGAAGGCCGAAGAACGCTTTGGATCAGGATTCGAGATGCCATCTCAGTGGGTGTCGCAGTGACCGAGACACAGCCAGATGTTGATCCCGCGTTTAACTAAACTGAGTATTACTTAACTGATTTCTAGATGGACAAATGATTTCAGTTTGAGGCACTACGGTGCCCATTAGTCTCAAATTTCTGTGTCAACATCAACAAAACCCGGATTTAAAAGCCACTTAGGACTTCAGATGAAATATGATCGTTTTAACAGTGCGTGGTGTCTGTTGCTTCCAAGTCGCAATTCCACACGCTCAACTGGATCTATTGAATGAATTCCTGCTGTCTCAGTGCACTTTTGGATCAACAATCTTGAATATCGCTGCGTCGCCGCAGAACGGCGGAGTTTGAAATGCTCTTGTCTGTTGTTGACACTTGCAAATAACATTTGCGGCCCAGGATGGCTTTTACACATCTGGACTGTGTACAAGAACTGCGATCCAGCTCTTTATTTATGCGCCGGGGCTTTCAAGAAGAATGACCTAACATGGAAACGCTGACTTCTCTTCTCATCTCCAAAATAAGTGTAACTAGACCGGACTCTTTTTCCCATGCACACTGCTAGCTTGACGTTCTGCCAAAAATATCCCCTGATTTTCCTTTTAAATATTCTTCTAAAGGAGCTAATGAAATGACTCTTTCTTTCTGAGACACGCTGCGTCTGGCGCCATGCTATATCGGCCAGTTGGCTCCGTCCAGTGTTAGTACACACACTTGCAGATTAATACTTCCAGTAGTTCTACAAGTTCTCGAGCCAAGAGCCGTGAATCACCGCAGTCATGGGTATTCAGGGAATGGAGCTGTTTGCCATCGGAGTGGTCATCATTCTGTTCGTGGCCGTTCTCAAACAGTTCGGCATTCTGGAGCCCATGTCGCTGGAAGGTAAGGAGCATTCTAGAATTGAGGTCCTCCCCTTTGTTGTCATGGTGATGTGCTTGACCAATGGGGCCCAAGGGCCGGGGGTTGCGTCAGGTGCATCCCGAAGATAGAGATAGCAAATCTGATGATTCTACTCTTGCAATGTTGTGAGCTTTGTGTTGTTTTCAGTTAAGGAAAGGTTTTGCGCTTTTACAGTACTTCTGAATGCAGTAACAGATTGTTCCTGTTGAGTTTTACATGCTTGTGAGTTTTGAAGGTCATTGGTTCTTATGTGGCTGGTGGGAGAGAGTATTTTACAGCAAACATTTTATCGCAATGTTTGCTGTACTGTATGCAGAAATAAACGCAACAAATTGAGTAGGACTGCAGCGCCAGGATAGTGTGGGGACAAAATTGTCTTCATAAATTAAAATCTGATAAACCTCCCCTTGGGGATCATCTTAAAGGTAAAAATTTCAGATTTAAATTTCAGAATGTTTATTTTAGGAGATGAAGTGATCATGATTAGTTTTTTAGTATTATTTCACAATTATAAATTATAAATATTACCCTGGACCACAAAACCAGTCATAAGGGTCAATTTGAGTACAAAATTGAGATTTATACACGTTAGGATAGAAAAATATTTGGCTGAGATACAGCTATTTGAAAATCTGAAATCTGAGGGTGCAAAAAAAAACTAAATATTGAGAAAATCACCAAATGAAGTTCTTACCAGTTTCATATTGTTAATCAAAAATTATTTTTTGATATATTTATGGTAAGACCTTTACAAAATATCTTCATGGAACATAATCTTTACTTAATATCCTAATGATTTTAGGCATAAAAGAAAAATTTATCATTTTGATCCATACAAGGTATTTTTTTGCTATCTACACATATATCTGTGCTACTTATGACTGGTTTTGTGGTTCAGGGTCACCATTAGCTTATTGTTTTTATGAAAACTATTGAAATCTATGTCCTCATTTAAATGTGCCGTTTACATAGCATAGAAGTGAAACAAAATGGCATGCTATATTTCTACTGGCATGAAATTAGGTTATCATCCTATACTGGAAAGTCTGTTTTAAATGTTACACTGAAAAACGTATAAACTGAAATGGTGTCCAGTAAAATAAGAACAAAATAAATATACGAAATACAAATGTTTACAAATATAGACACACTTCCTCTGGAGTTAAAAAAACTTGAGATATTTTTTTATTCAGTTTTTTCTGACAGATTTCGTCTGTCATCTGGTGGACGTGCCCTGTGTCGTGTCGCATCTTTGTTTTCTTGAATTACTGGAAAGGAAAGCAATGTGAATGTTAGATCCATGTTATATTAGGGCTGTCACTAACGATTATTTTAGTAATCCAGTAATCTGACGATTATTCTACCTATTAATCAAGTAATCAAATAATAATACAAATGTTTTATTATACTTTTGTGAACATTTAAACCCAAAATCCTGAAATTGATTAAAAAAATATTTTTGTGGGTTTGTCTGTTATTAACATTTTTTTTTATTGTTTTATTGTTGTTGAAACTTTTTATTGTTTAGGTTTATGATCGTTGTATGTGATTTGTTTTCCACAAACAACACATCTAACATATGTTATATTGGTGTAAGAAATACTGCATTCTCTTTCTTTCTCTCTTTCTCACACACCCCCACACACTTTCTCTCTTTGAATCAAAACCCAGTCTAACATTACCCTTCATTCATTATGTATGCTGTATCGAACAGGCTTTCTTTACGGCTACCTAAAAATGGGTCCGCTGGTCTCTGTACTAGGTCCTGAAGGGCACTGTCCATTTCCCTCTCACCCCTTGCTTCATCACAAGATCATATCATCCAATCATTTCTGAAAGTACAAATGAGCACCTTCATGTCGATGCACTTCTTCTGAAATCACAAAACTTGAGATTTATTTTCTCTGCTTCATATTCATGTGTCATCCAGTGGACGTACCTTGTGTTGTGTCGCATCTTTGTCATCCTGAATTACTTATTATCAAAAAAAAACAAAAAAAAAAAGGCAATTTAAAGATTGGCCTGCTGCTATGCAAAATATTTAGTATCCGTGTATTGGATCATATTAGGGCTGTCACTTATGATTAATTTGGTAATCGAGTATTCTGCCATATATTCTGACGATTAATCGAGTAATCGGATAATTATAATTGTGCTGCGTCTTTGTCGTCTTGAATTACTTACTGTCAAGACATAAAAAGCAATGTGAAGATTGGCCTGTTACAATGCAAAATATTTAACATCCGCGTGTCATATTAGGGCTGCCACTAACAATCTTTATGTTAATCAAGTAATCTGTTGATTATTCTGCCGATTAATCGAGTGATCGGATAATTATAATTGAGATGCATCTTTATTGTCTTGAATTAAATATATTTAGCATTCTTGTGTCATATTAGGGCTGTCTTACTTACGATTATTTAGGTAATTGAGTAATCTGTTGATTATTCCGACGATTAATCCAGTATGCAAATAATTATAATCGTGTCGCATCTTTGTTGTCTTAAATTACTTACTACATAAAAAGCACATAAAGACATAAAAAGCAATGTGAAGATTAGCCTATTACCATGCAAACTATTTAGCATCCGTGTGTCATATTAGGGCTGTCACATGGGCTGTTATTTGGGTAATCAAGTAATCTGTTGACAATTCTGACAATTAATTGAATAATCAGATAATTATAATCGTGACGCATCTTTGTCGTCTTGAATTACTATAAAGACATGAAAAGCAATATAAATATTGGCCTATTACTTATGTCAAATGTTTAGCATCTGTGTGTCACTTTAGGGCTGTCACTAATGATTATTTTGGTAATCAAGTAATCTGTTGCTTATTTTTGATGATTAACTGAGTAATCGGATAATTATAATCATGTCGCATCTTTTTCGTCTTGAATTATTTACTATCAAGACATGAAAAGCAATGTAAAGATTGGCCTGCCACTATGCAAACTATTTAACATCCGTGTGTCATGTTAGGGCTGTCACTGATGATTATTTTGGCAGTTGAGTAATCTGTTGATTATTCTAAAAATTAATCGAATAATCGGATAATTATAATTGTGTTGCTTCTTGTCATCTGGAATTACTTTTTATCAAGCCATAATAAGCAATGTGAAGACTGGCCTGCTGCTATGCAAAATATTTAGCATCCGTTTGTCATATTAGGGCTGTCTTTTACAATTATTTTGGTAATCGTGTAATCTGTTGATTATTCGTAAGATTAATTGAGTAATTGAATAATTATAATTGTGTTGCATCTTTGTCGTCTTGATTACTTACTATTCAGACATAAAAAAGCAATGTGAAGGTTTACCTGCTACTATGCGAATATTAAGCATCTGTATGTCATATTAGGGATGTCACTAACTATTATTTTGGTAATCGAGTATTCTCGATTATTCTGACGATTAATCAAGTAAGTGGATAATTACAATCAAGTCATATTTTTGTTGTCTTGAATTTCTTACTATCAAGACATAAAAAGCAATGTGAAGATTTACCTGTTACTATGCGAATATTAAGCATCTGTATGTCATATTAGGGATGTCACTAACTATTATTTTGGTAATCGAGTATTCTCGATTATTCTGACGATTAATCAAGTAAGTGGATAATTACAATCAAGTCATATTTTTGTTGTCTTGAATTTCTTACTATCAAGACATAAAAAGCATTGTGAAGATTTACCTGCTACTAAGCAAATATTTAGCATCTGTGTGTCATGTTAGGGCTGTCACTAACTATTATTTTGGTAATCGAGTATTCTGCCGTTTATTCTAAAGATTAATCGAGTAATCGGATAATTATACTTGTGTCACATCTTTGTCATCTTGAATTGCTTACTATCAAGACATAAAAAGCAATCTGAGGATTTGCCTACTACTATGTCAAATATTTAGCATCCGTGTGTCATATTAGGGCTGTCACTAACAATTATTTTGGTAATTGAGTATTCTGTCGATTATTCTGATGATTAATCGAGTAATCGGATAATTATAATTGTGTCACATCTTTGTCATCTTGAATTACTTACTATCAAGACATAAAAAGCAATGTGAAGATTCGACTACTACTCTGCAACAATTTAGCATCCGTGTGTCATATTAGGGCTGTCACTAACAATTATTTTGGTAATTGAGTATTCTGTCGATTATTTTGATGATTAATTGAGTAATCGGATAATTATAATTGTGTCACATCTTTGTCATCTTGAATTACTTACTATCAAGACATAAAAAGCAATCTGAGGATTCGACTACTACTCTGCAACAATTTAGCATCCGTGTGTCATATTAGGGCTGTCACTAACAATTATTTTGGTAATTTAGTATTCTGTAAATTATTCTGATGATTAATCGAGTAAGCGGATAATTATAATCGTCTCACATCTTTGTCATCTTGAATTACTTACTATCAAGACATAAAAAGCAATCTGGATTTGCCTACTACTATGTCAAATATTTAGCATTCGTGTGTCATATTAGGGCTGTCACTAACAATTATTTTGGTAATTAAGTATTCTGTCGATTATTCTGATGATTAATCGAGTAATCGGATAATTATAATCCTGTCACATCTTTGTCATCTTGAATTACTTACTATCAAGACATGAAAAGCAATCTGAGGATTTGCCTACTACTATGTCAAATATTTAGCATCCGTGTGTCATATTAGGGCTGTCACGAACAATAATTTTGTTAATCCAGTAATCTGTTGATTATTCTAATGATTAATCGAGTAGGTGGATAATTATAATTGTGTCGCATCTTCGTCACCTTGAATTACTATCAAGACATAAAAACAATTTGAAGATTGGCCTGCTACTATGCAAAATATTTAGTATCCATGTGTCATATTAGGGGTGTCACATATGATTATTTATCAAGTAATCTGATGATTATTTGAACAATTAATCGAGTATAATGATTAATTGAGTATTTTTATATAAAATAGACCTAAGTCAACAATAACTTTTAAAATTACTTAAAATACATATGCAATAATGCAATAATAATCTGTTTAAATTCAGTATCAAAATTAAGTTATTTAATAATTATATGGTTTTATTGAACAAAACTGTTAAAATACATAATGTGTTATCAACAAAAGAGCTAATGTATATTACACATTATAACAAATGAGTGCAGAGGACGCCAACGGCCTGACGATTGTGTTTAAACTTTACTGCTTGATCTAATCCTTGTTTAATATTGACTAAATAACATTTAAGTCGAATATCCACATAACCTGCACGCATGTAAATAATTAAAGTCCATGTATTAAACCTGAATCACATATTTATTTAATTGAATCGCAGAGTTTGTGAATTCACAATAGCATTATGCTTTATTATGATTATTAACTGGGTTTAAAATATATTGCAGCCAGTTTATTTTTGATTGGTTTTCCTTGGCTTTGGTTAATTGTAACCTTTAGGCTGGGAAATCATTGTAGACCAAATAAAACCACCTAAGACCAGCAGTTTTAAGGTTGGTTTATACAGTTTTCTCAGCAATGATATACGACATATGTGCTAACAGTACAGGCATAACACATCACCTTTTATAACAGGCAGTTATGCAAATAAACACTTGATGTGGAACGTGCCGCATGTAAATCTTCCAGTATTGGCCATGAGCTGGACCACCCAACAGATCAGCAGGGGACTATTTTTAGCTCAGTGGCATCACTTACTACAGCTCTGTCTATTCCTGAGAGCCCTGTTTTGGGAGGGAGAAGCTTATTTTGGTCTTCAGCATCTCTGATTACGTATTAGGTTCACACAAGCAGAAGTATTACTTTTGAAGGAAAGCGTGCGTAGTGATCAATATGTGCCGGCCTGCATGAGAGGAATTTGATCTGTCAACTCTTGTTTTGTTCAACTCGCATGTCTCTGCTCATAGTACGATGCATATTGTCTGCTGTGGTGCTCCGCAGACGTGAAGCATCGGCCACCAGAGGGCGATGTGTCTTTATGATCTTAAACTCAAGTGATAAGCTCAGGCAAAGAACAAATGGGTCAAGTTTTGGCTGGTTAGCGTGATTTGATATTCTGGTTCTAAAAAGCATTTCTCTGTTGAGGGTCAGTGGGATTTAGGAATCATAAAATGCAAACGATTACATTTTTGTTTCATCTGACCATAAAACAGAACACCAGAAGTCTTCTTCTTTGTCCAGATGAGCATTTGCAAAAGCCAAGCATGCTTTTGTGTGCCTTATCTGGAGAAGTGGTGTCCTCCTTGGTCTGCGTCTGTGGAACCCAGCGGTGTGCAGTGTCTGTTGGACTGTCTGCCTTGAGATGTTGCCACCAGCAGAGCCCAGATTCATCAGGATGGCCTTGGTGGTGATCCTTGGATTCTTTTTTTACCTCTCTCATTATCCTCCTGGCCAGCACAGGTGTCACTTTTGGCTTCCGACCACGTCCTCTGAGATTCTTCACAGTGCGGAACGTCTTGTATTTTTTTTATAATACTTTGCACTGCAGCCACTGCAACTTCAAAACATTTAGATATGGTCTTATAGCCCTTCCTGAGCAGCCACAATGCGCAGCCGCAGGTCCTCAGTGAGCTCCTTTGTCTTAGCCATGACTGTCCACAAACCAACAGCAGAGAGCTTCTGTTTTTCACCTGTTGAGTTGATTAAAACAGCTGTTCCCAATGAATCAGGGTAATTAGGATGCTTTAGAACAGCTTGGACTATTTGGAATGGTATAGAACTTTGGATTTGAATAATTTTGGACATGCCACTTTTTGTTCAAATGTAAATAAAAGCTGAGAAATATTTTTTCCACAATAATGCCTCTTGTACATCATCTTATTATCTTTTGGGAAAAGCCTGTGTCATTTCCAGGTCCATAAAAATAAAAAAAAAACTTGCTGGTTGAATAAAAGTAACTTTAAGTCAGAAATTGCCAGGGGTATGAATAAACTTGGGCTTGACTGTGTGTGTGTGTATTTATATAATTTATTATTTATTTTTTTACCAATTTTTTTTAATCAAATAAATACAGCCTTCATGAACAAAAGAGGGTTTAAAATATCACTGAATTTAGAGGTACTATATAATTATTATTAATTAATTAATTATTAATATATATACACATATACATACATATACATATATATATATATAATATATATATATATTTGTTTTTGAAACAGAAAACAGTTATTTTAAATGGTAATAATATTTCACAATAGTTTACTGTATTTTTTGATCAAATAAAATTTAAAGGTTTTAAAAATAAAAAATGCATACATACATAAAAAATAATACTGGCCCTAGAAAAACAGAAAACAGTTATTTTAAATTGTAATAGCATTTCACAATATTTTGCCTTTTACTGTATTTTCAATCAAATAAATGCAACTTTGGTGCAAAAGAGTAACAAAAGAGCCTTTTTTTTAAATAAATAAATAAATAAATAAATAAATATTACTGACCCCAAACGTTTTAGCTGTAGTGTATAACAATCATTACTGCAATTATAAAATACAGTATTATAAATACATAAATACGATTTTTGATTCCTTTAAATTAGT
>NC_133375.1:13684051-13708405 GCF_049309525.1 Garra rufa
AATAAGGGAACCCTAAAATTATTGCCATCAACAGTCAGTCCCACTGAAAAAGAAAGCATCACCCCGTCTATCAAACCTCCATTTCGTTCTCTTTCCTCTTCCTACACACCTTTGACTTTTATGCTAACTCTTTTACTTTTACTCCCCTTCTTCTTCCTCTTTCTCTCCTCGCAACCACTGTCTCTCTCTTTGAAATGCTCTTTCACCCCATCCCGTCCTGCATCCCATAAACTCACCCCCTTCCCGACCCCTTCCCCCTCGTTCTCTCTGCTTCCCCCCTCTTCCTCTCTCTCTTTTTTTGCTCTTTCTCTCCCATAGACAGCAGTGACAGTGACCTAGAGCTGTCCACGGTGCGACATCAGCCCGAGGGTCTGGAGCAACTGCAGGCTCAGACCAAATTCACCAAGAAGGAGCTGCAGTCCCTTTATAGGGGCTTCAAAAATGTGAGTATCTGTTGACAAATAAGGATTGAAGTTGAGGTAGTTCAGTAGTTAATGTGGTCTGTGGTGAGCCAAACTATTAAGACTGTATGTTGCACAGTAAGAATTTGGTACTTTGGAACAATTTTAAAGAGAAAGAAACAAAAGGTGTTTGTGGTTGGCCAAACTGAACCAGGATTTCCAGGGCAAGAATCTTGACAACATTTGTGTTTGCTCTTATAATTTCCAGTCAGGTAGGTGAAATATTTGACTAATATCTATGTATCTTTACCACCTATTAACTTCAGTTTGTCAAAATATTGCACCCTTTCCTGCTTACTGAGTCCTTCTCTATACGATTTAGCAGCTTCCACATGTTTTTTCTGTGGTTTAGACAGAAAATTAGCAGAACAACATATTCAGTGCTATATTAACCGTGCAATCCATGCTGTTGGTTACATCTGAGTATAGGCGATACAGCTGCGCATCCAGGTAACTGACCAAATCTTGACATAAGTGCAAACACTCTATATCGCAAAAACACACCCAAAGAGTGCATGCGCACACTACATAATATAGGTTATAGCACGTTCACGTTATGATTAATATACATTTAGAATTCCCTTAAAATTCGAGTTGTCTTTTATATTTATATAATCTGATGTAGTTAATATCACACGGAGAGTGACGTTTTGCCCGATTGCAAATGTGATATTGATTTGATGAACAGCTCAATAAATAAGAAGTTAATAGTAAATGACTTACATTTTAGACACAAATCTCATTTTTTGCTGTATTTCGTCAATGAAAATAGTTCCAAACAGCTACAGCAGAAATGTTTTGAGTCTCCGAGAAACACACAACAGTGTTTTGTTACTGAATGAATCAGCCAATTGAACGAATTAGTTGAATGAATGACTCGATGACTGATGATATGCAACTATTACAGAAGGTTCAAATGCTCACTGATGCTTCAGAAGAAAAACGATGCATTCAGTTTGAAGATCAGGGTAAATTTAACTTATTTTGTCATTTGGGGAACATGTAAGTATCTCATGTAGCTTCTTAAGGGCAGTACTAAATGAAAAAAAAAAAACTATTTAGGCAAAATAAGAAAAAAGTACATATCTTCATTTTGTTCAAAAGTTTACACCCCTGGTTCTGAAGCATCAGTGAGTGTTTGAACCTTCTGTAATAGTTGCATATGAGTCCCTCAGTTGTCTTCAGTGTGAAAAGATGGATCTCAAAACCATACAGTCATTGTTGGAAAGGGTTCAAATACACAAACTAAAGAATCTGTGGGACCTGTAGGACTTTTCTGAAGAACAGCGGGCAGTTTAACGGTTCAGGACAAACAAAGGACTCATGAACAACTATCACAAAATAAAAAACACAGCTGTTGATCATTCAGGTAACAACACAGTATTATGAATCAAGTGTATGTAAACTTTTGAACAGGGTCATTTTTATAAATTCAACTATTATTTTTTCTTGAGGACTAAATGTAAACATTTTATGTGAAATATCTTATTCAGGTCAAGTACTAAATAAAAAAATAACACGCATTTTGTATGATCCCGCTTATTTTGGTAAAATAATGAACATTTTGTAGATTCTACAAGGTGTATGTAAACTTTTGACTTCAGTTGTAAATGCCACTTGCTAATGTGCTACTACTGCACTGCAAACACAAAATTTGGTGATACTGAATCTATTTGATTGGTAACACCCCTATAAAATTACATAAAATAACATTATTTGTTTTGTCATTATCACACACCTCTAGTCCCTAGATATGACTTACTTAACATAAGTCTCTTTTTTCACCTATTTTATTGTCCACCAGATGGAAACTAAAACAGTAGTAGTAGTATTTTAATTATTTATTTAAAAAAATAACACAGCTCATCTTTAAGGAAGCACTCTGGTGTTGAAACTGTTGTTTGTTCTATTTGTTTCTGCAGATGTGTACTATATAGGACAGAAAACTAGCACAATGCACTTATTTAAAGCCTTCACGAGCTGCCGATGTGGCACAGTGAGAATTAGTCCATTATCTGTTTAATTAAATGTTTAATTAGATGTGCCTCTCTTTCCATTTAAGGAGTGCCCAAGTGGTTTGGTTGATGAGGAAACTTTCAAGACCATCTACTCTCAGTTCTTTCCCCAAGGGGGTAAATAGATATATTTTCCTCTAAATCAGTAAATGTGTTTAGTTTTGCATGAATTCTGATTTGGGACTAATTGAAAGTTTAGATTAGTTTACTGATTTATGTTATCATTCCCTCAGATGCCACCACATACGCCCACTTCCTGTTTAATGCATTTGATCTTGACAGAAATGGCTCGATTCGTTTTGAGGTGAGAATTTGCTAAATTACAATTGTTCATCACTTTTATTTTTTTATTTCTTCATTGATTACTCTCTGCTCTCTTTGGCAGGACTTTGTGATTGGTCTGTCTGTGTTGCTGAGAGGAACCGTTACTGAAAAGCTCAACTGGGCTTTTAACCTTTACGACATCAACAAGGATGGATACATCACTAAAGAGGTGCTCGCTAAACCTTTATGCTCCAATGCTCCAGCGCTTCCATCACTGGCACTTTGTCAAGTAGACTTAAATAGTAATAAGTGACTTTTGTGTCTGTGTGTGTGTGTAGGAGATGCTGTTAATCATGAAGTCAATCTACGACATGATGGGCAGGTACACCTACCCCAGTGTGCGAGACGAAGCTCCATCTGAACATGTGGAAAAGTTCTTCCAGGTACCAGTAACAAGCACATTTATATGAAGACACAGAAAATCAACGTAAACAATCTTACCAGAGCATTAAGATCTTTTGCGTTTACTAAATTTTCTTATAGAAAATGGACAGAAATCGAGATGGTGTGGTCACTATTGAGGAGTTTATTGAGACCTGTCAGAAAGTAAGTTGAAATTAATATTTACTACTAAAAAATCATTGCATTCATCTCAATGTAAAAATGTACATTATTTGTAAAAAAAAATTCTTGTGAAAAACTCAATGTGAAAATTACATACAGTGCCTTGCAAAAGTATTCACACCCCTTCATTTTTTTTTTCATGTTTTGTTATGTTGCTGCAAAAACAAAATTGTCAACTTCATAAATGTATAAGTACATTGCATAAGTATTCATACCCCTAACTCAGTACTTAGCTGAAGCACCTTTACAGCCTCATATCTCACGGTAGAGAAATAATAAGAAAATAACACTGGAATAAACAGTAAAATTGTTTGTGCTATCCACCCTGTGTGTTCATAAATACATTAAATAATATGGTAAGAAACACCTGTTTCAAATATCAAGCATCAAAACGAGTTGTTTTTTGTTGTTTGTTGGAAACAAATGAGACTGGAAGCCAAATATATAGAATTTGTCCTGTTATACAGTGTCACTGTTTTCAACCATAAAGCCACGTTAAACTTTTTCTTTATAAATGGTTTTCTATCAGAGGAAAACACTTAACATGCATGCACTTTGCATTCGTATCCTGGGCTGCTTGCCTGCACATAGTTTGCATTATCAGTATACTGAGTTTGCCTTTTAAATTTTACTTTCTTAAAGCATTAAGCCACGTTAAGTTTTTTTAATAACTCTATGGGAGTCTTGCCGCATCACCATAAAGCATAAAGCATTTTCATAAAATTGATATGAATTGTTCTGAAAATCACTCTTTTGTCAATTATTATACACTGAGTTGTGAAAACCTTTTGATGAAAATTATCACATTCAATGTCCAAATGGCATAAATACTAATAAAACCATATAGTTTAGATAGTTTACCCAAAAATAAAAAACTAATGTTTATCTGCTTACCCTCAGGGCATCCAAAATGTAGGTGACTTTGTTTCTTCAGTAGAACACAAACAAAGATTTTTAACTCAAACCGTTGCAGTCTGTCAGTCATATAATGGCAGTCAATGGTTAGCAAATCTTTAAGAATAAAAAAAACAAAATCAAATTAAACCCTGTGGCTCATGACGATACATTTATGTCTTGAGACAGATAACTATTTGTCTGTGAAAGAAACTGAACAGAATTTATATAATTATTTACCTCTGATCCACCGTGTTCACGTGACAGTCAACATGCTCTGCCAGTGTAGTCGGTGTAAAGTCCCAGATGAGTTCGCACAAGGAAACGTAATCTTTTAGGTTTTAATCGGTTGCCAGAATCAGGATAAGCACAAGTAATTAAAATTTTGAGAAGCCAATATGCACTGTGTAAACAATGAGTGATGTATACGCGCGACAGATCGCTTCCGCGCATGCATCTACTATGGCAGACCATGTTGACGCGTCATACGTGGGCTGTTGTGAACGTGCTCATGAAAGTAAATCATTGCGATGGATCAGAGATAAATAATGATATAAATACTGTTTAGTTTTTCGCACAGACCGATCGTTTTATGTCTTAAGACCTTAATGTATCGTCACAAGCCGTAGGGTTTAATTTGGTTTTGTCTATGTATGTTTTATTACACTTAAAGGAACACTCCACTTTTTTTGGAAATAGGCTCATTCACCAACTCCCCCTGAGTTAATTAATTGAGTTTTGCTGTTTTGAAATCCATTCAGCCGTTCTCCTGTTCTGGCGATATCACTTTTAGCATAGCTTAGCATAGATCATTGAATCCTATGAGACCAATATAGCAACGCATTCACAAATGACCAATGAGTTTCGGTATTTGTCCTATTTAAAACTTGACTCTTCTGCAGTTATATCGTGTACTAAGACTGGCGGAAAATGTAAAGCTGCAATTTTCTAGGCCAATAAGATTAGGAACTACACTCCCATTCCGGTGTAATAGTCAAGGAAGTTTTCAGCCGTAATATGGCCGAAGCAGGCGCAGTGATATCACGCAGCATATCACAGCACAACGTGACCAACTGCATGCACAGGGAGCGTTCCTCGTTGGAAGTTACCTAGCTGGGAACTAATTTCAGGCGCTGCTTGATATTACTGTGCCTGCTGCGTCCATATTACGGCAGCAAACTTCCTTGACTATTACACCAGAATGGGAGTGTAGTTCCTAATCTTATCGGCCTAGAAAATCGCATCTTTACATTTTCCGCTGGTCTTAGTACACGATATAACTGCAGAAGAGTCAAGTTTTAAATAGGACAAATACCAAAACTCGTTGGTCATTTTTGAATGCGATGCTATTGGTCTAATAGGATTCAATGATCTATGCTAAGCTATGCAAAAAGTGATATCGCCAGAAGAGGAGAACGGCTGAATGGATTTCAAAATGGTAACAATCAACTTATTAACTCGGGGGGAGTTGGAGAATGAGCCTATTTCCAAAAAAAGTGGAGTGTTCCTTTAAAGATTTGGTAACCATTGACCACCATTGTATGACTGACAGACTGCAGTGGTTTGAGTTAAACATCTTGGTTTGTATTCTACTGAAGAAACAAAGTCACCTACACCTTGGATGCCCTGGGGGTAAACAGATAAACATCACATTTTCATTTTTGGGTGAACTATCCCTTTAAGTAAATGATCACATTTAGTCCAATGTGAAAATTCACATAAATGACTTGTTAATTTCTTTTTATGTTAATGTTTCTATTATTTATTTAACAAATTACGTAAATTGTATATACAGTGGGGTTCACTTGATTTTCTGAAATACTGTTAATCTTCATCGCTCAAAACTGGAGGGATATTAGCTCCAGATAATAACCAGTTCAAATAACCAAGGCATTTCAACAAAAACATTTATATTGTTTAAAACAGTGATCAAAATTAGAGAACAGTAACCATCGTAGCACAAAAGAAGATTACATCTAAAATTCTGGAGAAATCCAACTTCTTTTAAACATGCCGACACAGATTCTTACCCTCTTCAGCGCTGAAGCGGCAAGCAATTCCAGCTGCAGTGCTGAACCGATTTCCCACTGAGAGTCTCTGCATTATCCTGTGTTCTCGTACATTTGTCTTATGTGGACGACCAGCCTTTTTAGGGCCTTTTTAGGGGCCTTTTTAGGGCAATATTCGAGAAATCAGAGATTAGGAATGACCAGCTTCTCTTGCGATTGGCCTTCATCTGGACAACGTCTTGTCACTTTCAGTCACTTTAGAGTGGCCCGCCATCGTACAGCCTCAGTGAAAATTGGAAGAATGCTTTAAGTTAAATAGGGTTTGCCATATAATTAAGGAAATTAGTACCAGGTGCCAGATTAACACCAATAACTTGGAGGTATCTGTAAGTGTTCTCCAATTTTAAAGAGAGTTCTTTGAGATTTGATAACAAGAACCAAACTGTCTCTCTAAGGTTGATGGTGACTATTTCAAACAGTCTAACTGAGTCTTCTTCTGCTTTCCAGGATGAAAACATCATGAACTCCATGCAGCTCTTTGAAAATGTGATATAGAATGGGATTGGAGCGATCTAAAGCTAAAACAGCCCTCAATGTCCCAATCCAGTTCTCTCCACATGTCTATATACCAAACTAGCACAGCAGTCACTCTCTGTCTTGTCCTGTAGCACTACTCCCATGCCTGCTGCACTCCGTAGAATCGTATAGACCAACACATAGCCAACAGTATGGCATCACAGTTTGTACTTCACAGCAGGACTACTTTTAAAAAGAAAAGCCTGGACGGCTGGGATCCTTCCAGTTGCTAAATGCAGCAACCATGTGGTGGAACTTTCTGATCAGAATGAACAAATGAAGTAGCAAAGCCACGTTTTGTATCACTGGTTGATGGATTCCAATGGGCTCTCTGACGTCCGTATAAAAACCATCACCGCTCTGGACTGCTATCTTCTGCCTTATGAATGAGGGACATTACAAAACTCAATCTCAACCTTCCAGATACCATAGTTTGAAGGAGAGTACAGTAACTATGGATTTCAAGGGACCCAAAGGAGCGTCTAGCACCAATGACGATTTGAAGCACACCAGACACTACACGTAATACTCACCAAAAGAACAAAATAAATGTGATGAAAACCGACCTGAAGCATGCCTGTCCAAATATGTGAGATATTTGTGATTTTCTTGCATGGAGACTGACAAAAGTTGTACATTTTCTTCCTTGTAAGCCAGTAGGTCCCACAGAAGACTGTAAGCAAACTAAAGCAACTGTATGCGTGAAGTTACATAGTGTACCGGTGTTTATAAGTTCTGCTCAAACCTGTATTGCACATATCAGTGGGGCCAGGATGATTTGTTTGGTCACATTTGCACAGCAATGAGGTATATTAAAAGTTATATTTACAGTGTAGGCATTTTAGAAGTATAGAAGTATATGTTTTATTTTCTGGAATGTATTTATTTGTCAGGCGGTGTCTAATGGAATGCAGGGTTTGGGCATGAATGGACATGTCCTGGTTATTAAAAATGTGGTTTACAAGTTTTATTATGCTCATTTGAGAAAAAGAAAATGATTTGGTATTTGCTATATATATATTTGAAGCAGCTGGAGATATATACTGTACTAGAGGCTTGTTTACCTATATTTTTTGCTTTTACCCACATGTTGGTTTGTAAAGGTTATATTATTTCTTCAAGTACAAGACGCAATGGGAAACCTTGGGAATATCATTTGTAGTTGACAGTTGTATTATCAGGAATATGGATAGCTTTTACTCTTTTTCCAACAATCCCCATTTATTTGGGGATGGTGGGAAACTTGCTTACATATAAAGCAACAAATACTATGATGAAGCTAAAGATTCAAAGTTAATTAAAAGTCTGTTTTCAGTTCACTTTCAGTAGCAGCACCTAAATTACCTAAAATCTCTTATTTATTTCTTCTTTGTTTATTTGGTTGGAGCAGATGCAGTTTCGTGTAGATCCAATGAATAAAAGATGCACTACTCTTGAGCAAAACCACCGTGTTTTCGTTAATGTTACTGATGCTTTTAATGACAGTTTCACTTCAAAGAAAGACAGTATCTCTCTATTAGCACTACTGGATCTTAGCAATACTATCAACCATAACATTCTTTTGAGAAGTCTATAAAATTATGTTGCCAGTTCGTAGCAGTGAATGAAGAGGTGTCACATCGATCACAATTGCAGTATGGAGTACCTCAAGGCTCAGTACTAGGACCACTGCCTTTCACGTTTTACATGTTACCCTTGGAGATTTCATCAGGAAACATGGCGTTAGCTTTCACTGTTATGCTGGTGATACTCAGCTCTATATTTCTTCGTGGCCCGACAAATTCTTCGTCCTTAGTTAGGAACCTACAGTTGAGGTCAAAAGTTTACACCACCCTTTCAGAATCTGCAAAATGCTAATTATTTTACCAAAATAGGAGAGATCATACAAAACTGATGTTGTTGCTTACTGAGTACTGACCTGAATAAGATATTTCACGTTCACATATAGTCCACAAGAAAAAATAATAGTTGAATTTATAAAAATGACCCCGTTCAAAAGTTTACATCCCCTTGATTCTTAATACTGTGTTCTTTCCTGAATGATCCACAGCTGTGTTTTTTTTTTTTAGTGATAGTTGTTCTTGAGTCCCTTGTTTGTCCTTCAGGTCCCACAAATTCTTTGGTTTTTCAGCATTTGTGTATATTCAAACCTTTTCCAATTTTGAGATCTATCTTTTCACACTGAGGACAACTGAGAAACTCATATACAACTATTACAGAAGGTTCAAACGCTCACTGTTGCTCCAGAAGGAAAAAACATGCATTAAGGGCCAGGGTGTGAAAACTTTTTGAATTTGAAAATCAGGGTAAATTTTACTTATTTTGTCTTCTGGGAAACATGTAAGTATCTTTTGTAGCCCCTGAAGGGCAGTACTAAATAAAAAAAAAATATGATATTTAAGCAAAATAAGAAAAAGGTAGACATCTCCATTCTGTTCAAAAGTTTTCACCCTCCAGCTTAATGCATTTTCCTTCTGGAGCAGCAGTGAGCATTTGAAAATCATACAGTCATTGTTAGAAAGGGTTTAAATACACAAAAATGCATTTTGCACATTTTGTAAGGGGCATGTAAACTTTTGACCACAACTGTAGGTGTGCTATTTGATAGCAATCTTGCTTTTGAAAACGTGTCTAGCTTCAGTAAAACCGCATTTTCCATCTTAACAATATATCTAAATTCATGTCAAAATGATAATTCATGCGTTCATGACCTCAAAGTTAGATTATTTTAATGCTTTATTGGGTGGTTGCTCTGCGCGCTTAATAAACAAGCTCTTAGAACCAGGAAATATGACCATAATAACCCGGTTCTCTCAGCTCTGCACTGGCTCCCTATTAAACATTGTATACATTTTAAAATCTTGCTAATTACTTATAAAGCCCTGAATGGTTTAGCACCTCAGTATTTGAGTGAGCTCATAACGCATTATAGTCCATCACGTCCGCTGCAATCTCAAAACTCTGGCCATTTGATAGCACCTAGAATATCAAATCAACTGCAGGTGGCAGATCCTTTTCCTGTTTAGCGTCTAAACTCTGGAACAATCTACCTAGCATTGTTCGGGAGACAAACAAACTTCATCAGTTTAAATTTACATTAAAGACTCTTTATTCTGGAATGCATATAACACACTATCACATTTATATAATTCAAATCCGTTAAAGGATTGTTAGACTGCGTTAAATAGGTCAACCGGAACTGGGAACACTTCCCATAAAAACCAATGTACTTGTTACATCGTCATCTGCATGGGCTAATATTAGTCTGTTTCATTCTTATTCCGAGGTCACCTTATAGCCACCTGGATCCAGTCCGTTTCCCATCCAGATGGCGTATTTAGTATCTAGACCAGAAGGTGGATCAGCACCTAGAGAAGACCTCTACAGCTCTGAGTGTCATTAGAGACCTTGACAACTAGATGAGCCCCCAAGACAGATCCTCTGCGAAGACTTAGTCAACTAGACGGCCAGACAAGACCACAGGAACTGGACCAGTCCTCTGCACAATATGACTTTTGTTGCAGCCTGGAACTAAACCACACAATGCTTATGTCATCTGGCCAAAGCTAGGAGAACAGGCCCTCTGACTGAGCCAGGTTTCTCCCAACGTTTTTTTCTCCATTTCTGTCACCGATAGAGTTTTGGTTCCTTGCCACTGTTGTCTTTGGCTTGCTTAGTTGGGGACGCTTAATTTCTGGCAATACTGTCAGCTTGATTCAAATACTATTTGAACTGAGCTTAATTCAGAAAGTTTACTGAGACGTAGGATTAGGGTTTGGGTTAGGATTAGTTTATAAAATCTATAACTATTTGTATATAAAAAATAGAAGTCCTAATTTAGATTAAGTAAACGTGTGTGTGTGTGTGTGTGTGTGTGTGTGTGTGTGTGTGTGTGTGTGTGTGTGTGTGTGTGTGTGTGTGTGTGTGTGTGTGCATAGAGATGAGAAAGATTATTATAAGACTATTAAATCCCATGTACGACAATAATACAAAACTAAACCCAAGCAAATAAAGGGAGAAAGATTTGTACCTTAACACAGTGATCCGAAACTAAATATCTGTGGGTATGACTGTGAATGTGTTTACATAGAATATCATGTCCTTACAGAAAAGCTTGACCCCATTTGCTATGTTTATGAAAGTCTGCGTGTGATCCGGTTCATGCTGGAGACATGTCTCCATTTTGTTTGCTTTGGGTAAATGACTAGGGAATATAATCTTGTCTAATCTTTGTACTTTTCACCTTACTCTCATGCATCGTTTGATTGTTTCTATTGTATGTTCGTCTTCATTTCCCATGATATCTTTCATATCTGATCTTATCACAGCTTCTATGTGATATTTTGAAATGTCACATAAAAAAACTAAGTATTAAAGCATGTCAAATCTGAGTGAAGCCTGTAAACCCACTAACCTACATCCATCAATTAGCACCATAGATTAGCTACTGATTCAGGCCATGAGCTCTTAAATAAGCAGGAAGAAGAGAAGTCAACACTGTCTAGTTCTGGTTCGTGTATTATGAAAGCACTACAGCTAGCCTAACTGGGATTATTTCCTCCATCTGTTCAGGTCTGCCTCTCACCTGCTGCTATTTCCAGGAGTGACATCACTTCCTGTGTGTGCGTTTCTGACCAGAAATACGTTCATTGATTCTAACCATTTATAGCTTAAAGGAACACTCCACTTTTTTTGGAAATAGGCTCATTCTCCAACTCCCCCCGAGTTAATAAATTGAGTTTTACCGTTTTGAAATCCATTCAGCCGTTCTCCTGTTCTGGCGATATCACTTTTAGCATAGCTTAGCATAGATCATTGAATCCTATTAGACCAATAGCATCGTGTTCAAAAATGACCAACGAGTTTCCATATTTGTTGTATTTAAAACTTGACTCTTCTGTAGTTATATCGTGTACTAAGACCGGTGGAAATGCAAAGCTGCGAGTTTCTAGGCTGATAAGATTAGGAACTACACTTCCATTCCGGCGTAATAGTCAAGGAAGTTTGCTGCCGTAATATGGCCGAAGCAGGCGGAGTATTATCAGAAACGAGTTCCCAGCTAGTTTAGCATTTGCACATGTGCTGCGTGGTATTACTGCTCCTGCTTCAGCCTTATTAATTAAGTTTTAAATAGGACAAATATCGAAACTCGTTGGTCATTTTTAACGCGATGCTATTGGTCTAATAGGATTCAATGATCTATGCTAAACTATGCTAAAAGTGATATCGCCAGAACAGGAGAACGGCTGAATAAAATTCAAAACGGTAAAACCCAACTTATTAACTCGGGGGGAGATGGAGAATGAGCCTATTTCCAAAAAAAGTGGAGTGTTCCTTTAAGTGCAAATATTAATTACAGAAGACGCAATCGACGTAGGCCTATGTTGTGTAGTCCTGTCATACGAATGTATGATCATAAGCAGGGAACGATTTGTTTACAAAAACAGAGGGATAATCGAGAAAATCATTTACATTTTAAGGTAGAAATTAAGACAACGTAGAAATATTGTGTAGGCTATTTCAAATAAAAACCGAATTTATTGGCTGTATTTATATCATGTAAACTGTCAAAATAAGCAATGATTGCAGCTTGCATTTTAAAGCGTGTAGGCACCACTGAACACGGGTAACCCACTCTTTCTACCACAAAGGACTTATTTTTAGACTTACCAGTCGACACACGATCATTATTGTTAAATCCCACATCAATTATGTTCATAATTCAAGCATTCGCAGTCATTAAACCTGAGAAAAAATCATGCAAGTGAGTAAAGTGACGATCCTTCAGACACTTTTCCTCTTCTCGTTCCTTGTTTTCCTTCCCAGCTGTATAAAACAAATAATAAAATAAATAATAAAACCCTTTTTTGTCTGTGGGAATTAATTTTATTAACTGTATTAATTACATATTTATTTACTTAAACTATCGAACAAGAACAAGAACAACTCTTTGCAACCGAAATTTCATACATTTTATAACCTATTTAAACCACCAGGGGGAGTAAAGTCATATTGACGGTACTGTATAACATTTTCAGAAGACGTTATCACGTTGTGTGCATATTTCGAGAATTATCATGTTTAAGAAGTAGAATAAATTTTTTAAGTAGTAGAAATTACATTAAATGTGACCCTGGACCACAAAACCAGTCTTTAGTAGCACAGGTATTTTGTAGCAATAGCCAAAAATACATTGTATGGGTCAAATTATTTTTTCTTTTAGCCAAAAATCATTAGGATGTTAAGTGAAGATCATGTTACATAGATATTTTGGAAATTTGTAAATATATCAAAACTTAAATTTTTATTAGTATATTAGTCATTTGCATTGCTAAGAACTTCATTTGGACAATTTCAAAGGCGATTTTCTCAGTATTTTGATTTTTTGCACCCTCAGATTCCAAAAAGAGTTGTGTCTCGGCCAAATATTGTCCTATCCTAACAGACCATACATCAATGGAAAGCTTATTCAGATATATAAATGGTATAAATTTGTTTATTACTACCAATAATATAATGAACCAATATAATAAAGGCACCCGTAAGTTTTTGTATTTATTAAGTGCTGTTATTGTAAGTCTGTGTTCACATGTTCAGTGAGCTGTCAAGTCACTCCTCTCTCCTAAACCCTTCACTTTAAGCTTAGCAAAACCCTATGTAGCCTAACATATAATTAAGTACACAAAAACTGTTCTTTTGTGTCTTTAATGGCCCTCTGTTGAGGAAAAATAGTGTCTGCATTACATGTTCTAGTGGTTTATTCCCCCAGATGACTGTAATTATATAATTTGTAATGATGTTTTGTAATGATGATGTTGAAGGTTATTTTTATCCCATCCTGTTGGAAATGTACTTATATTTCCTTAACTGGCCTTTAGTTCGGTATTGCACCAGACAAAAATTGTGCTAAAATAGCACATGCCTAAATTAAAACATGCTTTTCCAAGAGGACAGTTCTCACTGTTTTGTTCTCTAGTCAGAAAGTGCAGCTCAGATCATTGCCGTTATGTAGCCTTGTGGTTACTGAATATAGGTCAATTAAGTAATGACGCAGTTCAGTCTGAAAACCGAAAGGGGGCGATGAAAGAAAGAAACGCCACGAATGGCCTTTAGGTTGCCTAAAAAGCTTATTTAAATATTTTATTATTAGTATTAGTATTATTCAAGAAGTGTGTTTATTTAATTTAATAATAAAGATGTTTACATATATTTGTTAATGTTCCTTAACCTCTAAGTCTTATTGTTGTTATTTGTATAATTGTATATTCTTTGTTAAAAATATGTCTCTTCAAAAAAAAAATTAAAAACAGACTGGCGGCGCCATTTTTACAGTCATAACAGCACATCGGAGGAAATGGGAGTCCTCTGAGGCAGATAGGGGGCGTGTGAAGGAGGTAGCAGCACTGAGCGGGCTTATGGAAACACAGGGCACCGGCGAAAGAGATGACTGAGGTGTTGCGTCATCGCCTATAAGCAATTCTATTGGCCGAGAGTCACCCGAAGGCGGGGCTTACTAGCGTTTCGACGTCAGGGTTTGTTTTGAGCATGCGTTGAAATGCCACAGTGCCCCGTGTGCTGTGTGTATATCCGTGTGTTGCTATATAATAGGGAAAAATCGTTCCACTCGTCTCCTGCTCCTTTTATAATCCAGCCTACTCAGAAGACTCTGTCTTGCCGAAGGTGTTTGGTCAAAGAAACTCGCTGTTTCTGTATTTACCCTCTGTAGTGGTGAAGTAGGACGCTTAGTGCTGCTACCAGGTACCACGACAGAGCACAAGGGGAAATTACAGAAGAGGACAACGATTTTTTTTCTTCCTGGAAAGGTGAGAATTCGACTCAATGTGTTTTATTCACACAAGTCGTGTATTCTAATTGTAAATGTATATCTTCCTAATATATAAAAAGCGTAGTAACTATGATAATCATAAATAATGTCTAATCCGCATCGTATGAACACCCCAGAATTCAGTCCCAGAGATGCGATGCAACTATTTAGAAACCTGGGTTATAACCGAGCTTCTAATATCTAACGTAACAATAAAGGCGATGCTGTTATGTGATAACGTAACGTTACAGTTTTCATATTTGGATTATGTGTGTACATAAGACATGATTTTATATATGGATGGTGTTCACCACTTTTGATCTGCTTCTTAAGCAATAGATCTTTTTTTTTTTAAAGACCACGTGCTTTCAGCTTGTCTGAGATGCGTTTTCTCATCTTATAATAACCAGCAGTGACAGCGAGTTAAGCTCTTTCTGTTTTACTGGCTGCGCACATGCTTGATGCTTTCATCACTTAATTAAGGTGTAATAATACAAGACAATATCCAGCATAAGAACAAATATATGGTATAGAAAAGGAGTGAGACAGTTATTTACTTTTATGTCTGACGATATGATAGGTTAAATATTAAACAGTTTTATCTTATTTGATTAAATAAAGGGAAACTTGTTTTGGTTATCTATGTCAAGGTTAGTAATAATGTGATATATGTGACAAAGGGTGAAGCATGTGAGGAAGATGTGAGCAGGTTCATCCCGGTTCAAGCCTGACGTAATTATTTGTGACTCATGTGATGCAACCTGGACATTTATTGTTTGTGGCTCATTAAAGATCATGAATGGGTTTGGTAATTGGGATATGTTTCCGTTAGTGATTTCACAACTGGAAATGGTGTCTAAGGAAATGAGAGGTCGGTAAAAACGTGGGCTTTTAAAAGTTTCTTGGTTAACTTTAAACTATACGGTTGTGTCCTTGAGCTAGACACTGTTCCTGTAACAAAATAGGTGCACTGTAAAGTGCTTTGAATATAAGTGCCAGCTGAATGACCAGTTAGTAATTTATAAACAATCAGAAATTCACAAACACGGAAAATCTGAAATGTTATGAAATTATGATTTCAGAGGTCTGGGAATGTTATGTAAGTTTGTTAGATCTCAAAAGGTCTTGTTTAGTGAATATACACTGTCATTTAAAACTTTGGCGTCTGGTAAGATTTTTAAAATGTTTTTGAAAGATGTCTTTTATGCTTACCAAAACCGCATTTTATGTGATCATAAATACAGTAAAAACACTAATATTGTGAAATATTGTCATAATTTTAAAAGTAATGCTTTCCGTAATGGCAAAGATGAATTTACAACATTGTTATATCAGTCTTCAATGTCACGTGATCTTTCTGAAATCATTCTAATATGCGGATTTGCTGCTAAAGAATCATTTCCCATTATTATCAGTGTTGAAAACAGTTGTGCTGGTTAAAGGAACACTCCACTTTTTTTGGAAACAGGCTCATTCTCCAACTCCCCCCGAGTTAATAAGTTGAGTTTTACCGTTTTGAAATCCATTCAGCCGTTCTCCTGTTCTGGCGATGTCACTTTTAGCATAGCTTAGCATAGATCATTAAATCCTATTAGACCAATAGCATCGCGTTCAAAAATGACCAACGAGTTTCGGTATTTGTCCTATTTAAAACTTGACTCTTCTGTAGTTATATCGTGCATTAAGACCGGCGGAAAATGTAAAGCTGCGATTTTCTAGGCCGGTAAGATTAGGAACTACACTCCCAATTCCGGCGTAATAGTCAAGGAAGTTTGCTGCCGTAATATGGACGCAGGCGGAGTAATATCACGCAGCGCCTGAAATTAGTTCCCAGCTAGGTTAGCATTTGCACATGTTCCGGTGATATTACTGCGCCTGCTGCGTCCATATTACGGCAGCAAACTATTACACCGGAATGAAAGTGTAGTTCCTAATCTTATCAGCCTAGAAAATCACAGCTTTACATTTTTTGCCGGTCTTAGTACACGATATAACTACAGAAGAGTCAAGTTTTAAATAGGACAAATATCGAAACTCGTTGGTCATTTTTGAACGCGATGCTATTGGTCTAATAGGATTCAATGATCTATGCTAAGCTATGCTAAAAGTGATATCGCCAGAACGGCTGAAAGGATTTCAAGACGGTAAAACTCAACTTATTTATATTTTAATATAAATCTTTTGGGAAATTATAAATGACTTTACTGTCACTTTTGATCAGTATACTGATCCCGAAATGAGCTTTTTAAAATGTAATCAGCAAGATGTTGATTCGTGTGGAGTAAAATTTTTCACAAGCTATCTTGATAACATGGTCCTGTCTTTTGAAGGTCTAATTGAAAAAAAAAAAGTACATTATATACAGAACTGTTCAATAGTTAAGCTAATATTACATTTACATTTAGACATTTAGCAGACCCTTTATTCCAAAGCGACTTCCAAAAGAAGACAATGGAAGCCATCAAAAACAGCAAAAGAGCAATAACATATCAAGTGCTATGACAAGTATCATTTAGCCTAACGCAGTACACATGTCAAGGTTTTTTTTTATTATATAATAAATAAAAAGAAAATAGATAGAATAAAAAAGAAAAAGCAAGCTAGTGTTAGAGGCCTAAAAATAGATAGATAGATAGATAGAATACAACAAGACCAGAGAAGCTAGTGGTAGTTTTTTTTTTTTTTTTTTTTTTAGAAAACAAGCAGTAAGTAAATTAATAGAGAATAAGTCTAAAAGGGCACTTTTTTAGAGTAGAATTAGAAATAAAATTGAATTAAAAACTTTCCACCTGACATACAAATTAAAATTTTCCTCATCAATCTCTATCAAGTGATTTTAACCCAGCAATCATGAATGACTGGATTTGTCATGGAAATCGTTTTAAAATATGAGAGGCAAAACATGCCTTCATCAACTTTTCAATTATACACAGAAAGGATGAAGGGCATCTATAGCCAAACCCATGCTCTGCCTTTTGCATATGAGTCATTCACAGTGCAAGTGCTGCTTTGAGGGCTTGTGTAAATGATGCCGGAAATATCCGTTCATGTGGTATAGTATAAAGTATGGTCAATGATTTGTCCAGTCAATAACATCTCCTCCTAGATGCCAGTAAAGACAGTATTTCATCAGTGTAGATAAGTGGTTACTTTGATCCCATTTGGTAAAGATAAGGCTTTAATTGATTTTACACTTTGTTTGAGAGAGTTTTTTTAATAGTATATAAACTGAAAGACATCCAGGATTGCATAAACAGTTTAGATAAACAGATGTAGCTCCAAGGAAGGCAGACTAGATTGTGGCAGCTGTATTTTGTAACACAGGCTGTCAAGCAGCAGAAGACGCTTTTCAGTGGAATGCTTTGCTTAAACAAATCTGTTGTGCTTGGTTTGGACTTGCCTAGATATTGTATAAAAAGAAAAGCATAGTTAAAGGAAAGTATATTTTCTCATTCATGATACATTATTAAGTAAAGCTTTATACATAGATGGTTAAACCAAAGCTTTTTTGTTTGTTTTCCAATAGCTTTTCTCATTTGAATCAGCATTTGTCAGCACAAGTCGGTATTCACTTGTCAGTCCAAACATGCCCAGAAGTGGATTGTTTTAAGAAATTGCCAATTAACTGTATTGATTTCTCCG
Source organism: Garra rufa (assembly GCF_049309525.1). NCBI lineage: Eukaryota > Metazoa > Chordata > Actinopteri > Cypriniformes > Cyprinidae > Garra > Garra rufa. Next base: position 13,702,362 of record NC_133375.1, read on the forward strand.
AGCTTAACTAAGTAAAGTGAGAAGCGTGTAATTAAAAGGGGAAAGCTGAGAAAGCATGCAAAGCTGACAGCACAAAATATTATCTAACACACCACCAGAAAAGCAAGAGGGTGTTGCTTCCTCTTTTTTTGAGTCTTTCTTTTTCTTGGTCATCTGATCGCTCTCAAAATGGGATTTAGCCCCTTGAAGCGGAAAAATAAAAATGTCATCACTCTCACTCACGCTATTTAAGTGATTTTCAAACCAATTCTGATTCTCTGTTTTCTTTTTTTGTCTCTTTCCGTTTTTCATGGGGAAATATTTGCATTACAAGTCTTTTCTTATCATTTACAAACCAAAATCTACATTCAGCCGAAAACGTATTCATAACAAAAGAGTGATAAGTTTGGCAGCAGTGCAACAACAGTTTAGCAGTTCAAAGCGATAATCATCGTAAAATATTATTTTGTTGAAAGTTCAGACTTTAAATTTAGTTTGAATTGACATCAACTTCTTTATCTAAAGATTCAGTACAGTAGAGTGACTTTTGCAGGTCAAATGGTTAATACTGTTTTTATTTTTGTATTTATTTATTTTATTTTTTGCCAGTCAAAAGTTTTTGAACAGCAAGATTTTTAATGTTTTTTAAAGTTCTTCTGCTCACCAAGCCTGCATTTATTTGATCCAAAATACAGCAAAAGCAGTAATATTGTGAAATATTTTTACTATGCAAAATAACTGTTTTTTTTTTATATATATTTTAAAATTCTGTGATCAAAGCTGGATTTAAAGCATCATTACTCCAGTCTATAGTGTCACATGATCCTTCAGAAATCATTTGATTTGCTGTTTAATATTTTTTAGTAAACATTTATTATTATCAATATTTAAAACAGTTGAGTATTTTTTTCAGGATCCCTTAACGAATAGAATGAATCCAAAGATGAGAATTTATCTGAAATAAAAAGCTTTTGTAGCGTTATACACTACCACTCAAAAGCTTGGAGTCAGTATAATTGGAAAATAAATGATAGAAATTAATACTTTTATTAAGCAAGGATGCTTTAAATTGATCAAAAGTGATGCTCAAGACATTTATAACGTTACAAAACATTTCTATTTCACATAAATGTTGTTATTTTGAACTTTACACTCATCATAGAAATCTGAAACCTTTTCAACATATTAATAATAATAATAATAAATGTTTTTGAGCAGCAAATCAGAATATTAGAATGAATTCCGAAGGATCACGTGACTGGAGTAATGACGCTAAAGCATCAGCTTTGATATCACAGGAATAAATGGCATTTTAAAATATATAAATAGTAAAAATATTTCAAAATTGTACTGTTTTTGCTGTACTTCAGATCAAATAAATGCAGGCTTGGTGAGCAGAAGAGACTTAAAAAAACATTAAAAACCTTACTGTTCAAAAACTTTTGACTGGTAGTGTATGTTTTGAAGAATGTTGCTAACTTGTATGTTCAAACACTGAGACATTTCTTAAAATATTTTCTTTTATGTTCCACAGAAAACAGTTATACTGGGTTGGAACATTGTAAAGGTGAGTAAACAATTTGTCAGCTAATCCTTTTAAGATTTTCTAGTTTAATTGAATAACAAGCTATGGATTGCACCTACTGGCATCTGATTAAAGTTGGTCCCTATTACTTGCATAATTCAGAACTTGCCATAATGCAAATTGTGAGGAGATCACATCTTGTTAAAGACCAGAAAAGTTTCATATTTAAAATGTTTATTTGGTTTCTATTTTGTGTTTATGTAACTCTCATATTATTCCATCTCAGTTTTTGCCATGAAAATGGCAATACAAATAAATAATGACTATACTTTGATGAAACCTTTCTGTTATGTAACTGGTTTCTCATCACAGAAAGCTCCATTGACATTACTTTCATTCATTTGCCTCACCCTTTTAGTTTTTCATATGCCAGAATGTAATTTCTTTGATTTAACTCCATCATTTAACAGGGGATATTGTGTAATTTTCTTTTTCTTTTTAAAGTTTGCATAATTGGATGAATCAGGGCTCTTAATTCTGCCAAATCAAGGTTGAAACAAAGGTTGCTTGAAGAATATGCTCTTTAGCAAAGGGCAGAAATGAGTGACCATTAATGAAATTTCAAGAAAAAAGTTCAAGCTAACACTGTTTTGACACTAGATGCAAATGGCTTAATGAGATGCGACAAAAGACAAGATAATCCATTATAATCAGTGATTCTGTTTACTCCCCTAAAGTAAACCTATGCTTAGTTCTGTTTCTGACATACTCCAAGTGCTCATGCTACTTTTGAAATGAAGTACAAGTGAGTTTGCAACAGTTACGCAATTGCATCTAGTAAACTGCTGTTTCTTTTTCTTTAGTAAACTCTTTTATTTGATTCACTCACTTCAGGAAAAAAATGACCATTAGGCTGTTGTTGTTATTACAATTTTATATTTTACGTGCATACTTCACCTCACAAACATGCAAAGACCTCACATATCATTTGTGACACTCCTTTAAAGTCAACTATTAAGTACTTTGAAGTAAATTGTGTGGGAATCCATTCAGGGTGTGACTCTTCACAAAAATCTTCACAAATCAAACTAACATAACAAACTCAATATTTTTTTTGAGTATAATCCTCACGTTGGCCTACCTTAATGTTAAAACAACAACAGTGAGGCTTGAGTTGATTTATTTGAATTTGAACTTGAACTGATTTAACTACATACTTTGAATTAAATGTTATTATTTTATTTTGCAATACTTTCAGTGACTTGCTTTGAATTTCATGTGTGGTTAACCTTAAATAACATCGAAAGCAGACGATCCGGGTCACATGAACTTAACCGCATGCTTTTTCAGCTTGGCTGACGATTTCCTGGTGCCTTTTGTGGTAAAATTAGCAGATAGGACCTTTTGTAAGTTTCAATTTAATCTTTTAAGCTCTCTCCTCCACAATTAAAGTTCACCTAAAATGCATTTGTTTAGCATTACATCACTTGCTTACCAATGGATTCCCTGCAGTGAATGGGTGCCGTCAGAATGAGAGTCCAAACAGCTGATTAAAAACCTCACAATAATCCACAAGTAACACACATGACTCCAGTCTCCATCAATCAGTCTTGTGAAGGAAAAAACCATCAAGGCATTTTAACGCTTCTCTATTCTATAAGAAGTCCATCTCACCTCAAAATCCACTGACATTTGTTTATAACTTGTTTAGAATCTGTGCATATCTCTCTCCTGATTAAGATCAGGTGACTTTTTCACTGAAGAAAGCAGTATTATGGAGACAGAACTCTAAATTAGTCTTAATGATAGATTTGTTTATTACAAACATACCTTTCTTTGCTTCATAAGACTTTTGCGATGTTGTATTGTGATGTTTTCAATTGGACTCTCATTCTGACGGCACCCATTCACTGCAGAGGATTCTTTGATGTGCAAGTCATGTAATGCTCAATTTTTTTCAATATCTGTTCTAATGAAGAAATGAACTCTGAGACTGTGCACATTTTAATCATATTTTCATTTTTGGGACCACAAAACCAGTCATAAGGGTCATTTTTTTTTAAACTGAGATTTGTAGAAGCTAAATAAATAAGCCTTCCATTGATGTATGGTTTGTTAGGATAGGACAATATTTGGCCGAGATACAACTCTTTGAAAATCTGGAATCTGAGGGTGCAAAAAATTTAAATATTGAGAAAATCACTTTTGAATTTGTCAAAATGAAGTTCTTAGCAATGCATATGACTAATCAAAAAATAAGTTTTGATATATTTACGGTAGGAAATTACAAAATATCTTCATGAAACATGATATTTACTTAATATCCTAATGATTATATACCTATTCTACTTATGACTGGTTTTGTGGCCCAGGGTCCCATTTAGTAAAGTTCAGCCCTACTAATACTAGTACAGACTAGATTCAAGCCCTCTCTGTTCTGCTGACAGAAGCTCTTCAGATCCCCCTGTTGAGTCAAATGCCGTCGGGTCCCTTTGTGTTTAATTGATGTGCATCCAAGAGGCCCAGTGGATGTATTCATTTCTTAAGGAATTTGTCATTCTCTGATATTCACTGTATAATAGTTTGCCCTGCACTCCCCCATGGAGGTGTGCTGTGATGTATAAATCTCCTCTTGCAGTGCCCCAGGGCAGCGGTCCTGTGGTGTCAGGCTCCTACGGTGCAGCGCTATTGTCACTAATCTCACTTTACCACTGAGAGGCCTAATTAAACGGCATATTTGAGTGAATTAGCTGGTAAGGAGGAATGTGTTGTCATGGGTGTAAAAAGGTCGCCTCTGTCTTGCGGGGAGAAATGAAGCATGTTGTTGAAAATCAAGAATGATGACTCATGGCAGGGGTTTTTAAACTTTATAATGGCAAAGACCAACAAACAAAGTCAGCTATATATTAGTTTATACTAGGGCTGGGCAATTAATCGAAAAATAATCGAAATCGACATTCAGAACCTATAATCGTTAAAATTTTTCCAGGAAGATTATTTCAATTACTTTCCCTTTAAAAAACACTAGCGCTCCGTTCCGTTATTCCGCCGACATGTCGATGGAGAGCTTAAACAGTATTTATACAGTAAAAAGTATTTACAGGATATACAAGGGTAATTTTATTTAGAGGCGATACTGCTTATTTTCTACTTTTAATATGAAAAACATTGAAAATTATTTATTTTGTTTCCAATAGTGCAAGTTATTTATTTTCACTAATTTAAGAAAAATGTGACTTTTCGTTTTAAGCAATGCTTGCTTTAATTTCAGTTGTTCAACACTGATTTCAATTAATAATCATAGATCGTAGATAGTGTGTTTCCTTCAATTATTTTAAAATCAAGTAATGCACCCTTCATCCAAAAATCTCTCGCTTGTAATATGTGAACATATTTACTGTACAAAACTTGTCAGTGAACTATGAGGGCAAAAAAATAATTATTATATAAATATAATTAAATATAATTTTATTAATAAATAAAATAATCGTTCATTAATCGTAATCGGGTTAAAATGTTCAATTAATCGAGATTTTGATTCTAAGCCAAATTGCCCAGCCCTAGTTTATACAGATTCATTTATACGGTTTGAAAAATTTCAGGGGAATTCAAGAATGATGGCTGAAGGCAAATGATGACTTTATAATGAAAAAAAAAAACAATACATATAAATGTTTTTGTAAGTGTTATTCATTGTTTATATACTGTTATAGTAGTTATTAACTCAGTCACCTTCAACATTTCTCACATTATCACAGTTTATTCACTATAGTTTAGAAAATGGTAATAAAATATGACAAGAACTCCAAGCAATATGACCAAGCAATGCTTACTTTTGTTCAGTCTGTGTTGTTAAAATGTCGCATCAATTAAAGAAAAAACACATAAGCAAAACATGGTCAGGTCAAAGTGTATGAATAATTTTTGGTCCCAAATTTTACTGGTAGTCCACTGTATGAAGAATTTTTGGGGATAATATGTCACAGTTCACTTTATTTTGCTATCCTCACTTACATAAATGAACTATAGTGCCCTGCATCCACTAGAAAAAAAAAAACATCAAAAATTATATCTGGTGCCTGAATAATTTTTGGTTTGACTGTATGTTCTGTTTTGATTTTAATTTTGTTCAAGTTTCAGTGATTTTATGTGCATTTTTGTTTTTAATAGTAGTACTTCAACTAAAAATTACTTATTTCAGTGTTTCCAAAAGCAACATTGACAATTTTTGTGTAGTTTTCCTCTAATATTTATATTTTATTCTATTTAAAGGCTGTATCAGCGATTTCTAGCCTAAAAATAAAGTGTCAAATTCAGCTGACCTTTTTTCACGATCCGCTCGCTGCCTGCCCCATAAATTGTCTGTGAAAAAACCGCGTCTCTCTGGTCAGCCTAGGGTCCGAGATATGCCAAAAAAACAATCGGCACTACCAACCTTTACACAGAAAAACAAACATTGTTCCAACCAATCAGCGTCAGGGGTTTGGTGTTGTGGACTTTCGCTCCGCCTCCCTCACATCCCTGCACCAGTAGGAAAGTC
>NC_133375.1:13708905-13734547 GCF_049309525.1 Garra rufa
CATCCAGCCGGTTGTGAGCGGGCTGTTCTGGTGAGGACCACTCGAGGCCCAGGCTCGCCGTGGCCTGTGTGAGGATCCTCATTAACTCTGCCTCAATCGAAGCTCTCTTACCTGACGGAGCGTGGGCGGGGTGAGCGAGGGTCCGCAGAGCTCTCCCAATCCTCACTGCACGACGCCAGGATAGAGCAGGAATCCTCCTCCATGACAGTCCCTTCGTCAGCAGCGTCGACGCAAGTGGCGGCAGACAGCGGCCATTTAACGTCCGAAACGGGAGATGACGGGAAGCTGGCGGGTGAACCGGCGAGCTTTGTCGGCTGGGGGGGGGGGTTCCGGAGCCCGCTGGGCACGGCGCTTCTTACGGCGCGACTCCGCGGCGGGCGGGGGAGCACATTCGGTGAAGAATGCCAAGCGAGTCCTCAGAGTTGCTATTGGCAACGGTTCACAGTGAGGGCAGCCGCCCTCAGCGAGCGCAATCACCACGTTCTCCTCACCCAGGCAGGAAACGCAGACAACATGGCGGTCCCCGTCGCTGAGTGTGGCTCTGCACGAGCCGCAAGAAGGCATCTTTAGAAAGACGCTTTGCTCTTTTAATGACAAGTGTGTATCGCAGCGGCGACACACACTTCAGGTTAGAAAGGATATAGGTGCCGGAAAGCGCAGCAGGAAGGCACGGAAGGCGGCTAGCTTCAGTGGCTCGTCCCGCTGAGATGCTTGCAGTCGACGGCGGCTTCTTATCCAGCTCCAGCGATGCGTGTGCTTCGCTTGAAGGATGAAAAATCAGATAATAGCTGCCTGCGAGTGGTTTTTATAGGCCTAGACCACGCCCTTTTAGGCGGGAAGCGACGCAAAGGGCGCGAAATGCCCCCATTGGATCTGGCGTCGCGCCAGGCCTCGCTCTATAGGCTGCTGCAGTTGCCGCAGAGCAGCCAATAGGCGCGCAAGCTGTTTTGCCTATGTCTGTATGCTGCTGCAACGCGCTTTACATTATTTCAAAATTAAGGATAATTTTTGGCTTCAATATCTCGCAGAAAAGGATTTTCCCCTAGCGTAAGATACTTACGCAGTACGAGAGACCTCTCGTAAGAGAACATTTAGTTGTTAAATTAAAGTACAGTTTTTCTTTTAATCCAAAATGTTTTTCTACCCTAATATTAAAGCACTTCTTGCAATAAATATTAAAAAAACGCAACTAATATCAAAAATAAATTCACTGTTAATATAAAGCAGACAATAGTGTTAGACAACCAGTGAGTGAGTTAAGGACAGCAGTAGCAATGATAACTTCCTTGAAAGATACGAAATGTATTCTTATTACTTTTTTACTTAAGATATGTTTTCATTTATTTATTTTTTCTCTAAAATTGACTCTTAGAGGACCTCTTAGCACCCTCTTGTGGACACTTGGGGGCTTCTTGGTCCCTATTTTTAAAACCCTTGACTAAGGAAAGGCAAGTCACGTTACTTAGCGTGATCTTGGCAGAACGAAACGTATAAATGCTGAGTTTGTGAATATATGTGAACTCTGTTGAGTTTTATTTGTCACGAGTTACAAGTTCCTTTAAACTTTAAAGCTAACGATGGAGAACTAGTGAGTTCAATTGAGTTTGATTGTCCGTCTAGCTCTGGTTTCAGTTCCATGAACATTGGATGGTTGACCTATGATCATCTGATCATGGAAAAATACACGTACACTATCGTTTGAAAGTTTGGTGTCAATATATATATTTTTTAAATCTCTATTCCTCAAAGAATCCTTTACTGAAGACTGGAGTAATGGTTGTTTAAAATTTGCATGTTGCATGTAATATGTATGAATTCTCTTTGGCACTGGCTTTGACACATCTGAATTCCTGTATAAGACAAATGAAACTTTAGACCACAAAACCAGTCTTAAGTAACACAGGTGTATTTGTAGCAATAGTCAAAAATACATTGTATGGGTCAAAATTATCAGATTTTTTCGTGTATGCCAAAAATCATTAGGATCTTAAGTAGAGATAATGTTCAATGAAGATATTTTGTAATTCCCTACTGTAAATATATCAATAGAACTTCATTTGGACAACTTTAAAGGTGTTTTTTCCTCAATATGATTTTTTTTTTTTTGCACCCTCAGTTTCCAAATTTTCAAATAGTTGTATCTTGATCAAATATTGTCCTATCCTAACAAGCTTATTATTTAGCTTTCAGATGATGTATAAATCTCAATTTCAAAAAATTGACCCTTATAACAGGTTTTGTGGTCCAAGGTCACAAATGTGTATGCAGTAAACTGTCATATTCGGACAATCTCTCTCAATGGCCTTCACAACCGTGCGTCTGACTAGCAGATGTTTCATCATAAAGTCTGCTGCAGAAATGAGCTCAGCGTGTTTTGTCTATAAATGTGCTTTTGAAGAGGTTGGATGTCTAGGTTTAACCGTTTAAACATCAGTAAGCTGTAATTATAAGATAATGGGATCATTAAGGGTGACCGGAATGAAGTATGTGCTTCACACGCTAGTCACCAATACAGCAACAGACATTGATGTGGGAATATTACAAAATATTCTGTCTGGACTTAGTATTTTCCTTGCGTAATAAACGTTGGTTGTCTCTTCATGATCTTCAAAGCCCCTCAGGTTCTTACTTAAAGGATAAGTTCACTTCCAGAATAAAAATTTCCTCAGCCCCATGTTATCCAAAATGTTCTTACTGTCTTCAGTTGAAAAGAAATTAGGGTTTTTGAGGAAAACATTCCAGGATTTTTCTCCATATAGTGGATTTAAATGGTGGCCAACAGGTTGAAGAGCCAAAATGCAGTTTCAAATCTCAGCTTCATTATCTCAGCTAAAGAATAAGGGTCTTATCTAGCAAAACGTTCAGTCATTTTCTAAATAAATAAATAAATAAATTATATACATTTTAACCACAAATGCTCGACTACGTAATGCCTGAAAATCCATTGAATCTGATTTGACCTTCAGCCCATTGGTTCCCATTGAAGTTTCCCATTGAAAAATACTGGAATGGTTTCCTCAAAAACCTTCACTTCTTTGTGACTCAGGACAAAGACATGAGCAGGTGCTTTAAAAGGTTCGTCACAGCGATGCCATAGAAGAACCATTTTAGTCCTCCAGAGAACCATTCAGTCTCTTTCTTACCTTTTTATAATCTGAAGAACCTTCTTTCACCACAAAGAACCTTTCATGAGTTTTATTCTGAAAGTTAGCTTCTCCTTTAAATCTCCTCCTGTTGTGTCTTAAAGCTGTTTTGAATTTGTTGGTTTAGTCTTGCTCCAGTAATCACTGTTTCCCAGTGAGATGATGATCTCCAGGTTTAAGGTTTCTATTTTGAAAACCAACATTGGTATTATATACACACCTCACCTTAGTTAACCAAATATTTTTTTATGGCTCTGAATTTTTCCACCTCTAGTTTTTGCTGGATTTGTGTGGATGCCTTGTTTATGAAGTTGTCCTACAGTAGTTTGAGTTGTTGGATTTGTTTGGCTGCCTGTCATGTAATCAAGTGGATCTGTTTCTGGTTGAAATGAGAACTAAATCTACTCAGACCATTTGTGACAGCAGTATCTTTGGATGGATCCATCCTGCTGTGTTTTGGACCGTCCAATGATGATCACATTACGATGACGCATATTATACCTGATGGGTCATGACTAACAGCAGTAAGGCTGAATGTTTATAAAAACCGACAGCTCACTTTGTTTTTAAGCTGTCTACGTGCTCACAGGCAGACACACACACACACACACACACACACACACACACACACACACACACACACACACACACACACGTTGGGTTTACATGTTTTATGGGGACATTCCATAGGCGTAATGGTTTTTATACTGTACAAACCGTACTTTCTATCGCCCTAACCCTACCCTACACCTAAACCTAGCCCTCACAGGAGATTGTGCACACTTTTACTTCCTCAAAAAAACTCATTGTGCATGATTTATAAGCCTGTTTCCTCATGGGGACCTGAGAAATGTCCCCACAAGGTCAAAATCTACTGGTATTCCTATCCTTGAGGGGACATTTGGTCCCCACAACGTGATGAATACCAGGTACACACACACACACACACACACACACACACACACACACAAAACTGTACACACGTAGATAACACACAGCCAGATATCTCTGATTAATGGAATTGTTTTAAGAAAATTTGCTCAAGTTCATATTCAGATCAATCACTAATTTATTCAGTGTTTATTTAAATGAATGTCTCAACATTTTCCTGCAAAATCTTTTCCAAACAAGATCCCATTTACATTTAGCTATTTATTTAGTCACTTTCAGTTTCAGAAGGGTGCCCAAGCTTCCACTTCACAACAACTCTGCACTTTTTTGTAACATGTGTAACATTTACAGTTGTTTAGCAAATTTTGTATACATACAAAATATATTTTGTTAGACAAAATAAAATCCCACTCTGGTTTGAACTGGTTGATTTGGGTGTGAACGCACAAAAAAAAAAAAAAAAAAAAAACAGCGATACTGAAATGAGTTCTCTTGAAAAGGGAAGAAGCACAATGTAGAATATTGATTTGATCTGATAGTCTGTGGAAATTAGTTATTAAGTTATGCGCAATACCCAAGAAGACCTATTTGTACAAAATGAAGGATGAGTACAAATTATTGTCTGTGGCAAACAAACAACTGCATGCCAAGGTTATTATTGTTAGAACTTAAGTAATTAATGATGGAATTTTCATTTTTGGGTGAACTATTACTTTAAAGGATTAGTTCACTTCCAGAACAAGATACAGATAAAGTACTCACCCCCTTGTCATCCAAGAAGTCTTTCTTTCTTCAGTCGTAAAGAAATTGTTGTTTGAGGAAAATTTCAGGATTTCTCTCCATATAATGGATATGTATGGTGCCCCCAAGTTTGAACTTCCAAAATGCAGTTTAAACGTATCTTGAAAGGGCTCTAAATGATCCCAGCTGAGGAAGAAGGGTCTTATCTAGCGAAATGATGAAGCTATTTTCGAAACAAATTGACAATTTATATACTTTTTAACCTCAAATGCTTGTCTTGTCTCGTCTCGTCTCTGTGATGCGTATGCGTAGTTTGTGTGATCCGGGTCAATACAGTTAGGGTATGTCGAAAAACTCCTATCTCGTTTTTGTCTTTAACTTCAAAACAACGCTGATTTACAATTTTTTGTAAAGGGCATTTGATCTACTTTGTATGTTCACTTTGTAAACACTTAGTCGGTACTTCTGCAGCGATGTAGGATGATTTTGAAGTTGTGGAAGAAAACAAGATGAAAGTTTTTCGACGTACCCTAACTCTATTGACCCGGATCACACAGACTACGCATGCACATCGCGGAGATGAGACAAGATGAGCATTTGAGGTTAAAAAGTATATCAATTTTCAATTTGTTTTGAAAATAACAGATTGTTTCACTAGATAAGACCCTTCTTCCTCGGCTGGGATCATTTAAAGCCCTTTGAAGCTGCATTTAAACTGCATTTTGGAAGTTCAAACTTGGGGGCACCATACATTTCTATTATATGGAGAGAAATCCTGAAATGTTTTCCTCAAAATCATAACATCTTTACGACTGAAGAAAGAAAGACATGAACATCTTGGATGACAAGGGGGTGAGTACATTATGTGTACATTTTTGTTCTGAAAGTGAACTAATCCTTTAACTTATTTTAAACCAGCAACATTTGTTTAAAATTTGCAAAGTATTAGACATGGATTTGCTTGTAGGCCAGCAGATTCAAAATGTCAACATGCTAATTAAACAACATCCTTTGAATACTCAAATGAAAATGAAATGGCTTGTGATTTGTATTTTGGCTGCTTATTAATACCTGTCTTCTCTACCTTTCTTTTTATCAACCCTCGTTCCTTTGCCATATCCCTACCTCTTTTCTTCTATCTTTCTCTTTTCCATCCTCTCTCTATCCTTCTCTTCTCCCAGTTTAACCGCTCCCACACAGATGCTTCCGGCCGACCTGATTGGTGGGAGTGATGTGTGAACTAGGTATTCGCTTCTTTTATGTCCCCAGCTGCTTTCCAAATAAAATTCAATAGGTATCTAGTATCAGCTCTATTTGGTCAGCAAAATGTAAATAAAAGATTATAAAGCAACTCTTTAATGCAATAACTTAATGAGAGATTGAATCACTGTTGTTCCAAGGATATGTCTTTTTCATATATTAGGACATAATTGTTTTGATTTAAAATGCCAAAGTGACATTAAGTGTGCCATTTTGGTTTTAATGACGTGAAGACAACCTTATTTTGTCAAGCATTTAAAATAAACCAAAATATATATCTTGATCAAGTGAATGAGGAAATTGGACAGTAAGATTTTTAATGCTTTTTAAAGAAGCCTTTTCTGCTCACCAAGCCTGCATTTATTTGATCCAAAATACTGCTAAAGCAAAGTACATAACATACATTACCCACAAAACCAGTCATAAAGGTATGTTTCAATGTATAAATATGCTTTCCATTGATGTATGGTTTGTTAGGATAGGACAATATTTGGCCGAGATAAAACTATTTGAAAATCTGGAATCTGAGGGTGCAAAAACAGCAAAATATAGAGAAAAATCACCTTTAAAGTTTTCCAAATTAAGTTTTTAGCAATGCATATTGCAAATCAAAAATTAGGTTTGGATATTTTTACTTTAGGAAATTTACAAAATAACTTCATGGAAGATGATCTTTAATTAATATCCTAATGATTTTTGGCATAAAAGAAAAAAAGTGAATTTTAATAAATATACCCATGCTACTCATAATGTGTATATAATTTTATTTCCGTATTTCATGTTTAATGACCAATTATGAGAAGCTGGATTTTGGACCAATAAGATTCCACAATGGGCTTGGCTGTGCAGCAAGTAATAAAAACCAAGCAATCAGTGAAATATCTTGATGTTTGTCATGACCGTGGCTCATTTGGGCACGTGTAAGAGTCTGGCACAGCATGTGTAGCGCTAAAGGGGGTTTTGAGGACCCAGATGGCTTCTAGATGCCAAGCAGATGGGATTGTCCCGGAGTTCAAGGCTGCTGAGGGATCATGGGCAGTATAGGGGAGGGATGCAGCCGCTGGTGGTGTGCTGACACGTCTAATCACTGTCATTAATAGGGAGAGTGCTGGCCCAAGGCCACAAGAAAAGTAAACAGGACTTGACGGTTACCAAAATCAACAACATCCGCTGATAAAGCTGACTGACCTTCACCAGTCATTCGCTGTCTTTCTTTCACTTCTGTTTTCCATGACGCCTATCATATCTTCGTCATCCTACTCCCTCCTCCTTTCTCTGTCCTCCAACTTCTTTCTTTTTTACATCTTCCTAAAGTTTTATTTTTTAGCTCATCTCAATTTTTTCAGATCCTCTGTTGCTTGTGTCCATAACTGTGGAAGTCACATCATTGTTATATAAATAAAGTGTGGGATGTGAGTTTATAAACTGTTATTTGTTTGTTTGATAAATGGTCCCAGATCTGCATTTGTTTTATGATTCCATTTCATTGCTTAACCTGTCAGTTCATTCTGCCTTTGTCTCCATAAAATGAGTGTGAACAGAGGTGGGTGATATGACCAAAATCATGATATGAGTCATTTTTTTTCATGGTCACGACATATCACAATATAGACCAATTTTGGAGTAGACGTCACAGTTTCATCACTTGTAGCTACGGGCCAGTGTGGTGGCAGAAAAACACTGGTAAGTGAAGGAAGAGTTTTATAGAGTTTTATAGAGTAATGTCGTCAAAGACACCATTTAAAACTAAATGCAGGCATTTAAATGGACAGACTATAGATAAAACCTGCAATGATTACTCTACATTTCAAGCATAAATTTGGTTTAAACAATATATTCAGAATATTCACATATGCAGTTTATATTGTATTAGCCCTACAGTTGAATTAAATATTTTTAAAATCTGTAACATTTTACATAACATTTAACTATTTTATCTCACAATTCTGACTTTTTTCTCACAAATGCAAGTTTATATTTCCTAGTTCAGACTTTATAACTTAATTAAAAACTTAACAATAGCTAGTCAATTCTGAGAAAAAAAAAACATAAATGTGGGAAATATACTCATGATTCTGAGCTGAGTTTAGTTGATTTTTCTTAGCAGAACTGAGATATAATCTCGGAGTTGTGAGAATAAAGCCAAAATTTGAAATATAAACTTAAATGTATCACTTTTTATTCTTTTATTCCATAGTCTCGCGTAGCCAGACCTTCAGACTGACGGCTGAAGGTCTGGAATTCATGGCAGCTTTCATTGGCCAAGGCCCGCCCATAAGACCGTTTGATCGACATGTCAAACAACCAATCACAGTTTGTTTCATTCAGCGTCATGTTTCGGTGCGTGGAAATGCCCCCACAGCAACAGACTGGTGTGCAACAAGTCAGTCATTGAAATAACCAGCATTGAAAGATAACGAAGAAGAGGGAGAACAAGCAGTAAGTCAGTAATTTGTTTGCGAACGTCGCAAATGTATATAACAACAATGGCGTCTGCATAAGCACCTTTTAGCAAAACGCAGAGTAAATCAGTCTGCGCTTTGTTTCCCAGCGGACCGAAAATAAACGCGACACTCGCGTCTCCTGGAAATCCAGTCAAATTCAACTAATCAGATCACGATTTCGACATTCCTGAAGTGTTTCCAGTTAAGTGTACCATATACATCAGACGTTTAGCCAACGCTCCGTGGGCGTGACGTCTGAGGCTGAGACTATTTATTCCATTTATCTGGATGCTTAACCCTTCCCGTGCCAAACTCACCTGCATCATTTTTCATTTTCAACTACTACTCCCCCTTTCAGAATCTGCAAAATGTTAATTATTTTACCAAAATAAAAGGGATCATAAAAAATATTGATTTTTCTTAGCAGAACTGAGATATAATCTCGGAGTTGTGAGAATAAAGCCAAAATTTGAAATATAAACTCAAATTTATATTTTTTATTCTTTTATTCCATGTCATCCATTGACTGCTACTTGAAGACTGTTATTTTCTGCCTCCAGATAGGCTCCGCCCACAAAACACTGTTTGCAAACACCAAAATTAGTGTATAGTTATTTATGCTTTAAATAAGGTCTTTATTAGGCCTGCCCTCGACTAAAGATTATTCTGGTCAACTAGTAGGCTTTCATTTAAAGCATTAGTCGACAAGTTTGATAATCATATAAATCATACAGACTGTAATTGTCTACATAGCCTAATAAACGCTTAAGCACCACACAAAAAATAGGTTTGCCACAGTGCACCTGCAGATATAATAATAATAATGAATGTTTCAAGGAAAAACAGCAAGGAGACTGCAACATTTTAGTAATTTATTGATAAACTAGTGCTTTCATGTTTTCGGCCTAAGAGATGAAGTCTGCTAGCCTGGAAAAATCCAGACCCTAATCTATTAAGATTAAGGTTCTGGGATCGAGCAATGAAAACTGCCTAACTCGAGGGGCGGCACCAAGCATGCATTTGAAACTCTAACTGCACGCAATTGGATAACGCCACGACCTATCACAACAATACACGCTTAGCTACCAGCAGAGCTAAATGATGTTTCATTAACAAAGTTTGGGAGAAGCGCGTCAGATGCTTAGCGTAAACATCACAGGTCAATCAGCGCCATAGGTTTAAATACAGCTGACTCACCTCAATTCACTCGATGGTTTATCAGTAACCCTCCACCAAACCATCTCATCACTCCGAGTTCTCGCTACTCCTATTGGGGGGTAACGTACTCTGGGTTCGGGCCACTCCCGAGCTCGGAGCCCTTCACCGGACAGCACGCCAAACATGCACTACTATTCTCCGACTAATTATATGTAAGCGTGAACTCGTGAACTGATAGATTAAACTCTTGCCGTATCCAGTCGGCAAAACAGCAAAAACGTCCTTCTTGCAAAGGAACGATTCGAGTTTTCGGTTTTCTGTTCCTCTTTTATATGAAAAGCCAAGTCTAACTCGTTCATTGTAGCGGCCAAAGCCGTTTCAAACAACTTGTTGTTCATCTGTAGCGACAGCGATCTTTCAAAGTTTACTATATGATTCGGACGTCGCAGTGCTGTCATCATCAGCTTAGCTCGCCTCTGGCCCGCCTACATCAGATACACCGATTTGATTGGTTCCCACAATTGCTTACGTATTGCAGTAACCTGCATCATTGCTCGATGCCAGAGTGTCTTGCAGAGACATTTCAAATTGTGCTCTCGCGAGACCTCTGGATTTCCAGGGTAGAAGTCTGCGACACTGACTCGTCATCTCCGCAGTAGTGATGTGCCTGTATGCGTTTTATATGCATTACAAAATCTGAGAATATTTGTTTTCTATTTGAATTGGTTAATTTAAAAGTAGATATTTCACTCTCTGTAGATAGCCTATATTTTTCATGTCTGTAAGACAAGTATACACAGAGTTTCGAAGTTTCGCTCTCAAGTTCACAAAGGCCAAGGCGGCAGAAAGCGCATCCTGTTTCCTTTCATTATTTTACAAAAGCGCAACGTTTCGTTGTTATTCTGAGTGTACACAAATAAATGTAGAGTCTTTACAAATATGAATAGATTCAAAAGATGTATTACTTTTATCTGTAAGACCAAAAATTTTGGAGTATTTTAAGAACAAATGAGTGCCCGATATACTATATTACCACATAGACCAGCCGTTAACAGTCTGTCCGCCACAGACTGTGTGACTTCACCCCTTTCTGCTGAATTTTTTTTTCTGCAAAATTTTGGTCGACCAAGCCTCTTCTCATCGACTAACAGTTATTCAACTATTAGGGGGCAGCCCTGATCTTTATGATATAAAAAAAGTTGATATTATTGAAATTTCATAATTCTTGTCACCATTGTCAATGTCACAAAAAACGAAATGTAACAAAATTCAAGCTCACTGAAGACAAGTAAACAGTCAGCAATTAAAAAAAGAATAAGAAACTAATAACAAGCAATAGGACAAAAATACAGTAGAACAAGTAAATAAGAAATGCTACATACATTGTATAAAGTAATCAAGTGTACAAAAATTGCATATTCTTTACTGTGTAAATTAAATATATATTTCTTCTTATTAGACTGCTGTCACTTTAAGAGCTGCCCGGATCCATTATGCTGTTACACGTGTTTTCTTTGCCAGCTGTTTGCTTTCACTTAAAACCTATTGTGTTTACAAGGATACTTGCAAAGGCGGGCATTTTGACACATACAAGTGTGTGTATTTGACATTCAAGGCCTAAAACGGCAAAAATAACTGCGCTCTATAAGCACCGTCTTCACGTGTGTGCACCTCTATGACAGTGCTCAGAAACAGTCTCTCTGAACTCTTTCGCTGCTGATTGCATTTAAACATCTTAAAATCACTTGTTTATAAACTGCAAAGCTTATAAACGCATTCAAATGATACGTTTTTCTGACCACGTAGCACAGCAATGTCACGTGAGCATGTAATCACGATAGAGACAGTAGTCCAAAATCTCTACTGGTTGACATTTCTACTGGTTAATTGTGTTTGTGTTACATCGCCCACCCCTAAATGTAAGGTGCTCCATTTTTTTCTTATTTAACAAAAAACTGAGATTTCAATAGTTTTTTTTTTTTTTGTGTGTGAATTATATTAATTTATTACTATATTGATTGTTGTTTTATTTTGTTGAATTAAGTCCAATTCACACTGCACAAAAAATGCCAACAAACATGTTTGTTGGGTTTTATTGAATCAGTTTGGTTACCCTGTCAGTGTCTGTTGTTGTCGGTTGGAATTTATTGTCACCCAACTGAACATGTTCAATCAGCATTTGTTTGAACGTGACACTTATTTTTTCTATACAATTCCAAATCCAACTGCTAACTTGTTTATTGGTGTTTGTTGCTGTTTGTCTGTACGCTGTGAATTGGCCTTTACAGGAAGTCATTACATTAGATGAGCACTTAAATTGATTATTTATTGATGAATAACATTGCTCTGTTGTTCGACCCTAGATGACCTGGCTGGCCAATCTGTGGAGCATGAGAGTGTGCTGACAGCCAGAGCAGCAGTATTTCTACCAGAGCGTGAGAGGGAGTGGAGGAGAGGAACCGAGCCAGGGGGAGAGGAGGAGGAGGACGAAGACAAGGCAGAGGAGCGAAGGGAAGGAATGGGCGTTGGTAAAAACACCACCTCCAAATCCATGGACTCCGCCGCAGAGCCTGGCAAATATGAAGAGGAGAACAAACACAGTGCACACTTCTATCCCATCCCAGTGAGTGTGTGTTTGTCGGTGTAGATTGAGGCTAATCATAGGCTACAAACAATGCCTTCTAGCCTGTCATTATAGTGACTCTACAGGACACTGTGGTCACATGTTCTTTACGCTGATCAGTGTGGTGTGCAAATTGCTACTTTAAATAAGTGCCATTTAAAGCTGGCTTTCTGTTTTAAGTACCAAAAAGCTACTAGGAATGATAAAAACATATTTATAATCATGGTATACAAAAGGTTTATTTTAAAGATGCACGCATGAAAGTCATAAATGTAAGGGTGACACTGCCATTACAACACTATAGTTCAAATGTTTAGGGTTTCCAACAATGATTGTATGATTTTGAGATTCGTCTTTTCACACTGAGGACAACTGAGGGACTCATATACAACTATTACAGATGGTTCAAACACTCACTGATGCTTCAGAAGGAAAAAAAACAATGCATTAATAGGCAGGGATGTAAACTTTTGAACAGAATGAAGATGTGTACATTTTTCTTATTTAGCCAAAATATCAGAGCTTAGAGACATGCTATAGGAAATTATCTTTTTTTTTACAGAAGTTACCCTTTATCAGTCGGTCCACTATGGTCTGCTGTCGTAACTTTATCTGTTCACTAAGAAGTGTCAAGACTCAAGTTTCCCTTAGTCATGCCCAACACTCCCTTAAATGCAATTACGTAACAAACCGTGTGTTGTAACATATGCGTATTATATTATTCTTTTAAACTGGCGATGCATTATTAGTGGTCTGTGTTCTTTTCTAGGACTCTTGCTAGGAGTCATTTCTCTATATAATTATTGAGGAAGTTTGAAAGACCATTGTGCAGATCTATAAATCTTCTGTCTAGTATGATGTCATTAGAAACCAACAAAAATTCCAGTACGTTAGAGCTCCTGTAATGCTTGTTTTTGTGAACTCTTCCCCACTTGCCTATGGTCACTTATTGTATCTGCATAACCCTGTCTCTGAAAATTAAACAAGTGCCCTGCTGATCTTAAGTGGAGTTGATATGTTTTGCCCTTGTGGGGATGTAATATGTCATGAGATGTAAGGTAAAACTATGCACTTGCCACTGAAACCCTGCCATTTGAATTTGGCAAAAAGAACCAAAGCAGATCGTCTGGATGCTTAACCCTTCCTGTGCCAAATTCACCTACATCATTTTTCATTTTCAACATTTACTCCCTCTTTCAGAATCTGCAAAATGTTAATTATTTTACCAAAATGAAAGGGATTGTAAAAAATGCTTATTGTTTACTTAGTTCTGACCTGAATAAGAAAGTTCACATAAAAGACGTTTACATGTAGTCTACGAGAGAAAATAGTAGTTGAGTTTATAAAAATTACCCTGTTCAAAAGTTTACATCCCCTTGATTCTTAATACTGTGTTCTTACATGAATGATCCACAGCTGTGTTTTTTTTTTGTTTAGTGATAGCTGTTCACGAGTCCCTTGTTTGTCGTGAACGCAAAAATGACTTTAGGTCCCACAAATTGTTTGCATTTCCAACATTTTTTGTGCATTTAAACCCTTTCCAACAATGACTGTAAGATTTTGAGGTCAATCTTTTCACACTGAGGACAACTGAGGGACTCATATGCAACTTTTACAGGTCAAGGTTCAAACGCTCACTGATGCTCCAGAAGAAAAAAAAACATGCATTAAGAGCAGGGGTGAAAACTTTTGAACAGAATGATGTGTACGTTTTTCTTATTTTGCCTAATTTTTCATTTAGTACTATCCTTCAGAGGCTACAGTTACATGTTTCCCAGAAGACAAAATAAGTAAAATTTACCCTGATCTTCGAATTTAAAAAAGTTTTCACCCCACAGTCCTCAATGTATGGATTGTTTTTTCTTTTGCAGCATCAGTGAGCATTTGAACCCGTAATAGTTGCAAATGAGTCCCTCAGTTGTCCTCAGTGTGAAACGATGGATCTCAAAATCATGCAATCATAGTTGGAAAGGGTTCAGATACACAAAAATGCTGAAAAACAGTAACATGCATTTTGTATGATTCCTTTTATTTTGGTAAAATAACATTTTTGACCGATTCTGAAAGGGTGTACATTTTTCACTCTAACTGTACTTTTCTCCTTTGTCATGTCATGTCATCATTTCTTTTTGTTACTGAGTAAGTGATGTTTGCAAATATTTCTGTATTTGACAGGTGGTTAATGGTGTCGTGCAGACCCCTGGGGATCAAGATGCAGAGGACACGCAACTTATGGCTATTTATGCAAAAGACAGCCAGACTGGGGACAAAGTGAGTTGTTTTTTTTTGGTGGTTCTTTTGGTACTATTAGAAATTACACACTTAACCTTTAAATAAAGGGGCTGCTCGTACCAGTCATGCTTAACCACAATGTATTAAGCCCTGTTTTGTAACAGCTCAGTCATTATGACTCGGCACTTTTCCATCACAAAGGCAACAGGGATTTTGGAGGTCACAACAACCAGTGGAATTTCTTCAATGTTTGCCTCCTATACAGCGATGCTGATGCAACACATTGGGCTTCTTTCTCAGTCTGTCTTTCTCTCTGGTTGCGTTCCCACCATTATTTGTCAGAAATGAATGATTTGACTGGTAATCCAAATTTAAATATTCACAACAAAGATAACTGTTGCATCTCAGAATAAAATGAAAGTTCTAAACAAGACATTTATGGCTATACTGTGTCTTTGTTAAAACAAGTACACAGTTTCCCTTACAGCTTATTTAAGATGTAACATAACTCTTATAGTAATTTCAATTTGAAAGAGTAGAACCAAGTTCATTTAGCAGTTTGAGTTCATTTCAGGATAACTGCATGCAGAGAAACTGACTTCCTGCTGATGCCATTCAAATTGCTAGCAATTTTGCTCTGTGTGTGTGTGTGTGTGTGTGTGTGTGCTGATGCTGTTTATAGTGTACAGCTCTCACTCAACTTCTCTGTAAAAGAGATTGGTTACCATAGGAACACCCAGAGCCTGAATCCTATGTGTCTTGTTTCCTCTACCCTTTAGTGCTCCATATCAGAGACTGTGGACAGTGCAGACAGCACAGATGCCAGGAGAATGGACATGATATACACTATAGAGGACACACCGCCTTGGTACCTCTGTGTGTTCCTAGGTTTACAGGTACAAACACATGCACAGCCACATGTGGACATACTTATTTGAACATTCATGAGCCCCAGACATTAAGATACCAACTGTGACTGAACTAAGGGTTTACAGCAGTGACCTCTGAGTTTAAAGCAGTGGTCTTCAAATTTACACCAATGAATCTTGCACTTCAAACCACTGATCCTCAACTTTCAGCAATGAAATCTAGACTTAAGGAAGTGAAACTAAACTTTGAAGCAGTGGTACTCAATTTTGGCCCTGTTTACATCTGGTATTAAGACGTTTTCGTCAATCTACAAGTGGACAATGCTGAATACTGTTATGAACGGGGCGTAAAACAGTTTGAGCTTGTCCAATTTCAACCACTTCCTGAGGTAGTTGAAAACGAATCGAATGCGTTCGAACAGCCATAAAGTCCACCTACTCTCTGCTAACATAGCTGCTTCCTAAACATTACATTATGTTCAATTCTTCTCCGTTAATTGACAAAATTACAATGTTAAATTGGTAACACTTTACAATAAGGTTCATTAGTTAAACATTAGTTAATGTATTAACTAACATGAACTAACCATGAGCAGTACATTAGTTACTGTATTTACTAATCTTTATTAAAGTTAGTTAAGGGAAATACAGTTGTTCATTGTTTGTTCATGTTAGTTCACACTGCATTAACTAATGTTAACAAGATTTTAATAATTAATTAGTAAATGTTGAAATTAACATTAACAAAGATTAATAAATGCTGTATAAGTGCAGTTCATTATTAGTTCATGTTAACTAATGTGGTTAACTAATGTTAACTAAAGAACCTTATTGTAAAGTGTTACCTAGGGGTGTGCGATATGACGATTTTTGATCGTGGACGATTAAAATGTCTCCACGATCTGCTTTTGAATAAATATCGTAGTATCGTGCTACAGTGTGCCTCCGTCTTAATATACTGTACATTCACTCACGGGACACTGCACTTATTCATATTCGCCATTCATAACGCCATTTGGTCCGCGCGCTGTTCTGGCATGCGCTTCATGAGCGCGTAAACCTGAAGCACGTGCGCTAAAAGCCTGTCAGACAGCACCTGATTACTAAACTGAGCTATCTTTGGCGTTTAATTTGCTTATACTGTCAAAAACACGCAAGGATTACATATAAACACAGTCGGTTGTCTAAAGTGAAAGTAAACAGTTAAGAGAAAAACGGATGCGCGTCTGTATAGATGCTTGCAGCTCTGCGACAGAGCTAAACATGCTGTCGATTGTCATTAAAGGGACAGTACACCCAAAAATGTTGTCACTCACATGTCCTAAATCTCTATTAATTTTTTTTTTCTTGTGCTTAACACAAAAGAAGATATTTTGAAGAATGTGGGTAACAGTAGCTGGTCCCTACTGACTTCAAATAAATAAATAAAATATATGGAAGTAACTGGGGACCCAGCAACTGTTTGGTTACCCACATTATTCAAAATAAGTTTTATGTTCAGCATGTTTTATGCTTAAAAAAATGCAAGAGTGAGTAAATGATGACAGAATTGTCATTTTTGGGTGATGATACACTAATAAAACAAAACACAAAGGAAAATCACTCACTGCTCTTGACTGAAGAACTTCAATACAGTTGCTTTAAATGTTGCTTCTATGTATAATTTATGTATATAATGTTTTATTTTTATACTTGTTAATTAAATTTCTTGAATGCTACTGATAAATACATGGACTGTACCTGAAAATTAAAGCACTGTTTGTTTTATTTGTATAGTATGTGTATTTGTAACATGTAGCTTATCTTTGTTCTTATTTTTTAAAAACAAAGAAAATAATGACAAAGATTATATATCTGCCATTCTTTTTATTTTATATTTTGTTACCTTGTAAGGTTTTGGTTTTAAAATAGAAAAATTAATTTGTCTGTACTACTCAGACAACTTGTAAAAAAGTAAAACCAACATGACAAAGAATCGTGATAAAATCGTGAATCGTGATATTTTTTGAAAAAATCGTGATATGATATTTTTACCATATCGCCCACCCCTAGTGTTACCGTTAAATTAGATTTAATTAAATTGCGATGAATACATGTATGTGACCCATTAAAACTAAATGATTTTCTTTTTAGTGGTTTAGTTTTACATGTGCCTAAACAACACAGAGAAACATACATACAGTGCCCTCCATTAATATTGGCACCCTTGGTAAATATGAGCAAAATTGGCTGTGAAAATAAATCTGCATCATTTATCCTTTTAGATATTTCATTAAAAAAATAACTAAATTCTAACCTTTCATTGAAGTAAAACGATGGAAACTTGGGGGAAATCTCATTATGAAGTAAATGTTTTTCTCTAGTTCACGCTGGCCACAATTATTGGCAACCCTAGAAATTTGTCTAAGTAAAATATAATTAAGTATATTCCCATTAATATTACAATTTTTTTTAGCACACCAGGGTGGCTAGGAGTATAAAATTGTCCAGTCATGACTTTCTGTTCCACAGGATTATAAACATGAGGAACGCAAAGGCCAAATTCGCTTAATCATGCATCACAAGGAGTAAAACCAAAGAATGTAGTTCTGTAGTGGGCAGAAAATGTTGGAAGTGGCTGTAAGAAAAGAGCTAACGCATTGAAAATCTTCATTTCCATCATTAGGGCAATAATTAATAAGTTCCAATCAATTAAAGATGTTAAAAATCTGCCTGGAAGAGATGTGTATCATCCTAATGCACGGTGAGGAGGAGACTTTGAGGGGCCAAAGACTCCTGAAGGGTCACAGCTGGAGAATTGCAGAGATTAGTTGAGTCTTGGGGTCAGAAAGCCTAAAATAAAATGATCAAACAGCCCCTAAATCACCACATGTTGTTCCAGAGGGTTTCAAGAAAAGTCTTCCTCTCTCATCCAAAAACATACTCCAGCATATTCACTTGTCAGACATGATTGGAACTTCAAACAGGACTGCCTTCTATAGTCAGAAGAACCTAAAAAATTAGATTTTTGGCAACAAACCCACCAGATGGGTTTGGTGCAAACGGGGATAAAAAGTACCCCATGTCCACATTAAAAATACTGCTGGGTCTTTAATGTTGTGGGCCTATTTTTCTACCGGAGGTCATGGACATCTTGTTCAGATACATGGCATCGTGGATTCTGTTAAACACCAATAGATAAAAAATCTAAACCTGACTGCCCTCTGTTAGAAATCTTAAATGGACTGTGGCTGGATCTTCCATCAGGACAATGAATCAAATCAAACATCAAAATCAACACAAAATGTCTCACTGAGCACAGAATGAAGCTTCTGCCATGACCGTCCCAGTTCCCTGACCTGAACCCTGTAGAAACTGAAGAGAAGAAGCACCAACATGAAGCTGGGAATCTGACGGATCTGGAGAGATTCTGTATGAAGGAATGGTCTCTGATCTCTGGTCAGGTGTTCGCCAAACTCATTGTTAGAGAATGTCTTGTTATCTTGGGAAAAAGACGTTGAAATAATTGGGTGCCAATAATTGTGGCCAACCTGGCCTAGAGAAAAACATTTATTTCATAATGAGATTTCCCCCCCAGTCTAAAGAATAAGCGATGCATTTTTTTTCAACCACCTTTGCTCATATTTACCAAGGGTGACAATGTTAGTTGAAGGCACTGTATGATAGGAATAAAATAAATAGGCCTACATGAAATATGTTTCAGTTAAATAATTAACAAAACAAAAGGAACTAAACTCTGTTTCATTTCATTTTTATGGCCACACCACACGTTTAAGGAAACAGAGATTGCTGAAAGTGCATCCTGTTGGTTTCTTTATTATACAATACTGCTGTAATAAGGATGTCAGTGATCCCACCTCTCTCGCATGCACACAATAAATCATTTGTAGGCCTATGTTGTTTATAACGAATGGCATTATATATTTTTTATTTGATCATTTTATATAAAATTCTATAGCTACTTATAATTTCTGATTTTTATCTTATTCCATTTTTTTTATTCTGTTCTGAATTATTGAAAGCCCATGTACACTGGCCCATAGATCCTCCCCTTAAGAGAAATCAGGATAGAAGTGGTTGAAAGTGGACAGAAGAGATGGATTAAAACAACAGGTTTGAACAGCAATGTGTCTACTTGTAATCAACCAAAACGCAGGATTACAGGATTAGTTTTAAGTTGACAGAACCAAACCAGTTCAATCAGGCTTTGGTACCATGACGCTGATCATCAACTGTCAACTCAGGATTTGATCCTGAGTTACTAAAGCGCTTGAAAGTGTGAAATTGAAAGTTTGACATCAGTAATAAACAGCCAATCACATGCCTTGAAACTCGTGAGAGAGTGCCATTCACTACTGAAGGTTGACAAATATGAAGAATTAAAGCACATTTACATAAGATAAAATGGTCTATTCATGAAACAGGACAACTTAAAGAAAACATCTTGCCATATCAGTGCAAGTAAGAGATTTGAAGTTAGTTTATATAGTGGATAATATGTATAGATATAAAAAAGACTCGAAAATTTTAAGCTCATAATTATGTTTAAAGCTGTTGATTCTGAAACTTGGATATTATCTTGCATATAGTTTACATACACCGTACAAAATGCATGTTAATTTTTTATTTAGTACTGACCTGAATAAGATATTTCACATAAAAGATGATTACATACAGTCCAAGAGAAAATGATTTATAAAAATGACCCTTTTTCAAAAGTTTACACACACTTGATTCTTAATACTTTGTTGTTACCTAAATGATCTACAGCTTTTTTTTTTTTGAGTAATAGTTCATGAGTCCCTTTTTTGTTCTAAACATTTAAACTGCCTGCTTTTCTTCAGAAAAATCTTTCAGGTCCCACAAATTCTTTGGTTTTTCAGCATTTTTGTGTATTTGAAACCTTTCCAACAATGACTGTATGATTCTGAGATCCATATTTTTACACTGAGGGACTCCTATTCAACTATTACACAAGTTTAAAATGCTCACTGATGCTCCAGAAGGAAAAACAATGCATTATGAGCCAGGGGTGTAAACTTTTAAAGAGAATGAAGGTTTATTTTTTTTTTTAATTTTGCTCAAATGCTTTTTTTCTGAAGCATCAGTGAGCATTTGAACCTTTTTGTAATAGTTGCATATGAGTCCCTCAGTTGTCCAAAGTGTGAAAAGATGGATCTCAAAATCAAACAATCATTGTTGGTAAGAGTTCAAATATGCAGAAATGCAGAAAAACCAAAGAATTTGTGGGACCTAAAGGATTTTTCTGAAGAATAGCGGGCAGTTTGACTGTTCAGGACAAACGATTGACTCATGAACAACTATCAAAAAAAAAAAAAAAAAACACAGCTGTGGATCATTCAGGTAACAACACAGTGTTAGGAATCAAGTGTATGTAAACTATTGAACAGGGTAATTTTTATAAATTCAATTATTATTTTCTCTTGTGGACTATACGCAAATGTCTTTTATGTGAAATTTTTAATTTAGGTCAGTACTAAATAAAAAATAACATGCGTTTTATATGATCCCTCTTTTTCTGGTTAAATAATTAACATTTTGCAGATTCTGCAAGGTGTATGAAAACTTTTGACCTCAACCATAATCATTATTAAACTAAACTAAACTGGCTTGTGTAATAGATTAATGGTATAATGACTATATAAATCATATAAAATAGTTATAAAAATAATCATCTCTAAAAGCCAGATGATTTCATCTTTCTTTACTGTGTGAAAAGAAACTGGGCGAGTGCCGTGTTAAAGACTATGCTGATTGGTCAAAAGAACATAACCTGCCCTTTAGGTTAGCTGTGGAGCATATGCTGCTATTGTGATAAACACCTCTAAAAGCCTTTCATTAACTGCTTAATAAACTGCTTTCATTGTATAACCCAGAGTTGGCACAAGTTAAACTGAAACTTTCCTGGCTAGCCGGCTAAACCAGCTTCATGGTACAGGCCCCAGGTGTAAACACGGATATAAAAACAACTATGGCCATCAACTATCACTGTAAAGTTTGACTTGGAAGCAGTAACACTTAGGGACTGATGAGATCTTGTGGCATGCAAGAACGTGAAAATATCCTTGCAGTGTTTACATTAGAACTGCACGATTAGTCCTTAAAAAATCGCTATCTCTGTTCAAACACCCATGTGATACTATTCCTGAATGACAATAATTCAGCGGTGTCTATTATGACTGTATTACATCGCGCCGCTCACGCTCCACTGACGCGTAACAAAATCAACAGGTATTAAAGACATTCATGCTGCTGCTGATTTAAAAAAAAAAAAAGAGCAACACAGTCTTTTCAACCACATAATGAATATTATTTCTGTTACAGACATTTAAATATAGAAGTACTGGGATAAAAGTTTGTAGATTGGGTATAAACACTTATTGCCTACAGTAGTGATCAAAACAATAGTATCTTAACACTTTTATGTATTGTAACGCTTATCCTCTTAGCCAGGAGGTGGCGACAACTGCACATTTAAAGAAGTATTAATCATTGAATCATTCATTCAGGAGATTGCAAGAGTGACGCAAGGCTTTATTAATTGACACTGATATTTTTTCAAAATTTGATTGAATATAGTTTTATAATAAACATTGTGTCAGAACCACTAGTAAATCGTGATATTTTGTTAAGACTTATAATCTTTTTTTTATTATTTTCCTTAAGAATCATGTGAGAATCGTGATCTCCGATTTCTGAAAAAAAAATTTGATTTTCAATTTATCCAGAATCATGAAGCTTTAGTTTGCATGTTTATTACTGCATATAATTCATTAAAAGCTTAATTTCATAAAGTACAAGTTCATATCAAAATGCACCTTTTTTTGCATTTAATAAAATGCTATTTATCACTATATATTTCATTGAGGATTTCAAATTCGTCTTGTTCTCATGAACCCAGTCTCGTCTCGTCTCGTCTCGTGGGATAAGTGTCTCGTCACACCCCAGTAACACTCAACTTTAAGCAATGACTCTCAGATTTACAGAAGTGACACTCATTTTTACAGCATTGACCATTATGTTTGAAGCAGTAGCTCATAACATTACAGCAGTGAAACCTTGACTTGGAAGCAGGACATTCAACTTTCAGCAGTGACCTTAGAATTTACAGCAGTGACCCCGCTTTACCCTAGACTTGTGTAAGATTTGATGTTCTCCATCACAGAGATAAAAATACAGATACTTTTATTTCCCCACCATTCCTCCTCAGCACTATCTTACCTGCTTCAGTGGAACCATCGCTGTGCCCTTCCTGCTTGCTGAAGCCATGTGTGTGGGATATGACCAATGGGCAACCAGTCAGCTGATTGGCACCATTTTCTTTTGCGTGGGCATCACCACCCTTCTACAGACCACACTTGGCTGCCGGTAAGTGTGTGTTTGTTAAAGCTTTAGTGTTTAGAATGTGTTTAATACATGTTAAGCATTAATGACAACATCAGGTTCGAATCGTCACTGTCTACTCACCTTACTAACAAGCAAGCTCAGCAGTTTACTTATACCTAATATGAAACATATGAAAGATATCAGCATAGATCAGTATATTGGAAAAACCCATCTGTTGTGTTCACTTTTGTTGTGCACATAGTGTGTTGTGTGGGGGCAGTTTTATTGATTACTTTCAGGATCTTAGATTCAGGCTTAGTTTACAAGTGCACTTCAACAAGTACTGTGTCCACTTCCCTTTTTGTTCACTCCTAAAAAAAATACATTCTGACCACTGTAAAGACAGCTGTGGAGAATCTCTCTGAAGCTCTCTCACTGAATTTTCTTTGTAATTGTCAACGTAACTGAAATTATCTAGTGATTGTGAGATATTTTCAGTAAAACTGTCAGTTCACAGCGTGAGATCGTTAATAGCGTGTCATGGTATACAGAACTCATGTTCATGGGTTGAGTAAGCAAGTCAGAACAAGGGCATGAACGTCATGACCTTTTGAGTTTGCAGTTCTTTGTAATTGTCAACGCAATTAAAATAATGATTAAATCAAAAGCTAGGAGTTTTTATGGGAGACACAAGTGATTGTCAGGCTGTGTTGGCATGTCTAGGCATGTACTTGAGGTTAGTGTAAATATCACTTTTACGTAAAACCCTGGGAGATTGTAAATCATAAATCTATCCTGATAGCACACGTACATCTCAGAGACGTATATGTGACCCTGGACCACAAAACCAGTCATAAGGTTAAATTTGACAAAACTGAGATTCATACATCATATGAAAGCTCAATAAATAAGCTTTCTATTGATGTATGGTTTGTTAGGATAGGACAATATTTGACTGAGATACGTCTATTTGAAATCTGGAATCTGAGGATGCAAAAAAATCAAAAAGACTGAGAAAATCACCTTTAAAGTTGTCCAAATTAGGTTCTTAACAATGCATATTACAAACCAAAAATTACATTTTGATATGTTTACAGTAGGAATTTTACAAAAAATCTTCATGAAACATGAACTTTACTTAATTTCTTAATGATTTTTGGCATAAAAGAAAAATCAAAAATTTTGACCCATGCAATGTATTTTTGGCTATTGCTACAAATATACCCCAGCGACTTAAGACTGGTTTTGTGGTCCAGGGTCACATATTTGACATCTGCATTTACATCTGCAAGATGTAGTTTGCTCATCTGCAATACGTCTGTTGGATGTTTCCTATCAGATGTCAAATAGATGTCTAGTAGATGTCTTTAAGATGTTTATGATTTAGAATGTATGTAAAACATACATGCTGTACACCGCAGATACTTTCCAGATAAAGAGATCTTTAACAGACAATTTGTAGACGTACGTGTGCTATCTGGGTAGATATTTGTCACCCCTCTTAATGATGTTCAATACACACTTCCATAATATATGTGTTGGCACAAAAATGAGTGAGAACGTTTATTGTCCTCTTTTTATTGTCATGTGATTTTTTCCTTTTTACTGTGTTCCTCCACGTTACAGTACGTTGTTATTTGGCTCTTAATCTTTATTTCTTTCCTTCTCCCTGTCGTTCTCCTTCCTCTTGCAGAAAGTGAAAATAACCTAGATTGGGTGTTGAATAAAATATTTCTCTCAGTTCTGTGAAGAGGAAGAGCTGACCCAAGTTTTTCTTTTTTCCACTGGATACAAGGCACAAGAACTTGTATTCAAGGTGCTTTTAGCTAAATTATCTCATCCAATTACACTTTTAAAGGCCTTTTTACTGGTATGAACCATTAGCCTTGAGATTTCTTCGAAAACATTTCTCCCTTTTAATGACACTCAAACCTCTATGCACAAGGCTGACCGCATTTTATTATGAAAAGAGAAAAAAAGAATTGAAAATTGGAAGAGAACATAACAGCTTTCTTGTGGTGTAAGAGCTGCTTTTGTTGGAGCAAAATCTAACTATTAGTTGTTCGTTAGAGAAAATGGGTCAGTTCAGTTTTAGCTGTGGTCATCTTTGTATTTAGGATTCAGGTTCTTTAATCACTCAGTAATGAAGGCCTTCGGCTCTTTATAGTGCTACAGTTCAGGCAGTCCACTTTGGACGAGACACTCGTATAATGAAAATCTGACTTTTTCCGTGTTTTAAGTGTTGTAACTGGGTCCCTGGTGCATGTACCAACCCAAAAAATGTGAACAACCCAGTAACTTTGTAAAAGACAACCCAGTAACATGTAATTCATTCAGCAGCTCATTTAAATTTAAAGAGGCATGCATAAAAACAGCATGTTTCTGCTTCCACTCAAAATGGGCATTTTCAAAATAATATAATAAAGTATCTGTGGGGTATTTTGAGCTGAAACTTCACAGACCCATTCTGGGGATACCTGAGAATTATATTACATATTGTAAAAAGGGCCATAACAGGTTTCCTTAAATCAGTCAAATTTCTGTTCTGTGTCTACTTTTAAGTAAAATTGTGAATATGTGGTTTCTAAGACTACAAATCGATGGTTTGCTGTTAAATTTGTTCTATTGTATTAAAATTCTGTAGTATTTGGAAAACTCAAACTACAAATCACGTGCCCCAGTAAAAATATGCTGTGCCCCAGTAAAACCTCAAATTTGAGTTATAATTTACGTTGACAATCCCAAAATAAAGACGTTAAACTACATGCGACAACTGAATTAACAAGTAACGGGGGCCTGTGCCCCAGTAGAGCTTTAGGTCTAGCAACTCCCCTGCACCCTAAGCTTACATTGTAAACTGATGAGTTGATGTATCAACGTTTTAATATGCCTGTGGTTGTAGAATTTTTTAGATGGATACCGTGGCTTCGTCCA
>NC_133375.1:14067032-14219798 GCF_049309525.1 Garra rufa
TATAAATGAAAATATAAATTATATATACACTACCAGTCAAAAGTTTTTGAACAGTAAGATTTGTAATGTTTTTAAAAAAGTCTCTTCTGCGCAACCAGCCTGCATTTATTTAATCCAAAGTACAGCAAAAACAGTACAATTTTAAAATAATTTTACTGTTTAAAATAACTGTTTTCCATTTGAACATATTTAAAATGTAGTTTATTCCTGTGACTTCAAAACTGAATTTTTAGCACCATTGCTCCAGTTACATGATCCTTCAGAAATCATTGTAATATTCTGATTTGCATTTAAAAAATATTTATTTTTATTATGCTGCTGAGAAGATTTTAAGTTTTTTGGATGAGTAAAAAGTTCAGAAGAACAGCATTTATCTGAAACAGAAATGCTTTGTAACATTATAAATGTCTTTAGCAACAAGTTTTAATTTCGATAATTTCTTTCCAAATAAGTGCGGCCTTTCAGGTTTTTTAATAAAATAGGCATGGAATGTAATTGTGTTGTAATATTGCAACAACTTCTGAATGAGCCATCTTTGCAAATTAATCATCATGCATTAACACCAGATTTTCATTTCAAAAGAGCGCTTTTCAAAATAAATGTGAAGATCTATAAAATCTAAAACATTACATAAACCCATACTTGCAGGCATGGAGTCAAGAACAAGTTCTTGTGATTGTAAACAACAAACGTGATTTGGCTCGGGGGACCTTATTATTAATGAAATGTTATTAAGTTACAGATTCTGTAAAGCAGAGCAGAGTGGAGGAGGCCTGATGGATCAGATATGATGTGCCGGTGCCAGAGAAGCAGAGAGCTGTTAACAGAGCGACGTGGAAGCAGCTCATCTGAAGTAGGTCAACAGAGCGTCCGTTTAACACACTAACAGTCTACATTACAGACCAAACACTGACACATACAAAAAAATGATTAGACCTCTGCTCTTTACTCAAACTTTCTGTCTGTTTTCCATAAATATAATCCCTCATGAAGTTTTCAAGATCCATTAATAAAGCTCTTGAGCAAATGACACATTTCTGAAAGCAGCTCGTCTGAACGTCCAGCTGTCATATAAAGACACGGCGCCCACATTTAGACACATTATTATGTGTATCACTGAGTGCATGTGTGTGTGAAATGAGGCCAAGGGCACAGCGTGTGATCTAGTACTCGTGTAAATGTTTGTAGAGTTGCTAGGCTGAGTGTTACAGGTCTTATCAGACAGAGTTACATCTAGTTCATCTAACACATGGAAATGCTAACTGTCAACATCCTATCAAGGCAAACAGAAAGACCATTATGAGCTTTTCTGAAAACATTATTGTCTTTGAAACCAAATTCTGATCCTGGCCACCTTAATAATAAAAAACACTTCCTAATGTGTTTTATAAGGTTTTCTAATTTAACTGTGTTTGCACAAATGGCTCCATACAGTGAGAATTGTCTGTTGCAGTAGCGACAAAACGCACAAAATGGATTCTGACCTTTCTTTGCAGTCTCCATCTCCTCTTCAGTCCAGCGAGAACTTTCATTCATCTCCATGTTTGCTAAAATATACAGAGAAGAATGTCATGTAACGTGTGCAATGCCAAAGTCTCCATAATGTAATTCAGCAACTATACTGGTAACAAGCCAGGTTGCTGTTTTCTGTTTCAATAAAATATTTCAATAAGCAATTGAATCTGACACATCATTAAATGATTTTTAACACAAATCATGCAATCAGATCAATCAATAGAGGAAGTCGACACAAAATAAAGGTTGCAGATTCATCTCCATACTTTAAATTACTTCAAACTAAACCAAACTAAAAGCACAAACTGCCTCAGGCACTGTTTTGACCCTCATGCTGAAGTACAGGGGACGTTTTTAAATGAAGCACAATCAACGAAAGTTCAAGAACACTCTTAGCTAAGCTAGACGAGCTCTAAACATCATGAAAATGTGCATTTCGGAAATTGAAATGCCTTCTCATTGTAAACCCAGGGAACACTGTGACACTCTGGGGACAGATGGTTTCTACTCAAGCACTGAAGTATTTGTACAGCATTTCATTATTAGGATCATTCTCATTCTGTTGATATTGCTGTTGAAATGTCCTCACGTTTTGCGAAAACAGAAAAGGGAAGTTATAAAACTACATGTGGGACGATGTTATACAATAAAAGGTTGTGCATGGTTAATTTGCAGAGCAAAACAAAGAACTCATTTGAGCACAAGTGACCTTAGAGAGCGACTGAAAAAGTTAATGGTATGTGAGAGTGTGCTAACCCAGCTCATTGCTTAGCGGTGAAGTGTTCTCTTCCTGCTCATTGGTCATAGAGCGAGTGACTCGTCCTTTGCGGTGTCCGCGGCTGTTAGCGGTGCGCCGGCCTTTAGCGGTTACAGGAGGCTCTTTCTCCTCCCCGTCCTCACCAGAGGTGTCATCTCTGCAAGAACAGAAAAATATATATATATCATTATCATAGTCGCATCATGCTCTTATCGCAGCAAAATTACTCATACATCATGTTTGATTTATCATCAGTATTATTATGATCACATCAATACTGGAAGGCTTTTATATTAGGCATGTATTAAATACAATTCAACTAGATTTTTTTTTTTTTATGGCAGGTATAAGAGTACAGAATTTTTTTTTATATGAGGTCCGATATCACTAAGCAGGCAAAAACAATAGAACAATAGGTAAAGAATGACAGAAGGATAGAATGATAGAATGATAAAATTATAGAATGAACAATAGACAGAATGATAGATAGACAGAACGATAGACAGACAGACAGACAGAATATATAATATAGATTCCTATAAGTAAAAATATTTGTAAAATAACTAGCTGATAATACACACAGACCCCAAAAAGCCCTATATGAATGTGAACACACTATGCAAATGCTGGCTCACTAGCTAGTGTATTCCCCTTCAGCCATACGGCACAGTGTCAGGAAGTGGCTGTGGGATGAGCAGACCCTCATTTATCTTACCTGCACATTATCCATCTTGCAGATACAGTACTAAATATAGGAGCAGCAGCTGTGCCCGCAGGTTGAGAGAATCATAGGGGAAAAGTCAGAGAAATGCACAGGCTCGGCTTAATGCACTCATTTAATGTATAGCTGGCATGCTGGGGCGTATACTTAGGCCTGTGTATTCGGGCCACTGCTAATGTGCTCTAATCACACCCTACAGTACTGCTGACTGCACAGGTTTAGTTTAGATTAATACACTGTTACCTGTGCTTCCCTAGAGTATTTTAATATAGTGTGCACCTGCAAGTGAACTAGTGCTCAGAAACTAACAGCTCACTAAATTAGGCTGAAATGATACAGAACCCGGATCCATACATAGAAATTGCTCAGTGAAAAGTAGAATCCTGTGTTTCTAATTGGACCAGTCTATTATGCTGTTAATATTAATTAAATAACCAGAAAAAGAGAAAATCAGTCACTGGTCTATTTTGCAATTTATAATTTTAATACATTAATTCCATGATTAATTGCACTAAATTAAAAAAATAAATACTTAAAATAAAAAAGGTCAAGTATTAGCTACTGAAACGTTTGGTGTCATGACCACAGCTCTATCCTAGAGTCTGTAACATGCAAACTGCTTAAAAGAGCTCTGAACTGGAGGACTTTAGCACCAGCATTGTGTGGCAAGTCAGCAGAATGCTTTTTCCACCTGCCAGTTATATAACTGTGCCTTCGCTGTTTAAGCTGAATCACAGAGAAAAACAAGCTGTAAGGCCACTGGTTCAAAGGATTTGATGAGAGAAAACGCGATGAAGAAACAGCTGATAGATGGGTGTGATATGAGAGAGAGAGAAGGCGAATAAAATAGAGAAAGATACTCACTTCATTGCATCCTCTTTTTCCTCTCCCTCTGCTTTTTCCTCCTCACGGTCTCCCTCCTTCTCTTTCTCCTTCTCTTCTTTCTCCTCCTGGTTGTTGTTGCGGTTCACCTGTTGCTGTGCCTGTTGGTTATTCTGCCAAGGCAGGCAATCAAAACAGCAAATTAAAACCATCAAAAATCTAATTAAACCCATCTAAAACATTACTTCCACCTAAAAACAAACAACTCTCCCATCTGTTGGAATAAATGGACATCCTGATTAAATTGTAAAAAATGCTCACCTATGATAACCAAAAAAAAGCTGTCTAGAACCAGGACGGTGTTACAGAAAAAAAATATTTAAAACACACACACACACACACACACACACACACACACACACGAGGAAGAAGTGCTCCTGTCACCCAGGTCTCACTTTTATGTATCTGGGTTTTCCTTCACATAATAATTCCATTTTGATTTATGAGACACTATAAACCTATTTTTGTCAAGAAAGAGAGAGTTCACTCTAAAAACGCTGGGTTATTTTTTAACCCAATTGCTGGGTTAAGCCTGTTGGGTCATTATGTTGGGTTATTTTTTCCAGTGTTAGGTAGTATTTGTGTTACCCAGCCACTGGGTTACTGGCTGGGTCAATCTCACCAACCGCTGAAACTATATACCCCCTCCCTCCGATGGAACAACCCAGCACGGACTTAATTCAACCCAGCTGTTGGGTTACAGTCAGTGTGCATGCTTTTCATCCTCTTCAGGAGATCTGGTGGACTTCTTCAGTGAAATTAAGGTTTGTAGATGTTTATTTTACACAATGCTACATAAAGAGATGAGATGTCAGTTAGCTAAATGTGCCGTTTCGCATGACTGAAATGCCTTACATAACTGATTATATTTGTTGTAATACTCATTCTAACGGTAAAATATGTTCTCAAAACTCTGTGCTGTTTGTTATTGGGTCAGTCACGGCATCTTTTGCCCGTTTGTGTTTTCTTCTCACTTATAAATAAATATTTACCTTTTGATTATTACTGTTACCTCTAGTAATTCTGTGTAAGATTTTAATTTCCAGACTATGCTTGGTTCATTTTAAGCCAGCAATAGTAATTTTCAATATTTAAGTTAATTAAAGGGGTCATGATACAAGAAATATAATTTGGCTTGATCTTTTTGCATATAAGAGGTCTTTGTACCATTAAACATCCTGCAAGTTTCATCGCTTAGAACCTCCTCCTCATCATAAACAAAGCATTTATTTAATCAAGCTACAAAAACGCCTTGTTTGGATCTGAGGTGCAAGGTGATGCCACCCGGGCACAAACATTTGCATAAACACTGCCTCCAGAGCAAGGCATTGATGAATAATTATCTTCTCACTATAGACCCTGCCCACTGGCGTTCAGTAGCTTAACGGCTGATCACATGAGTACGCTAAATGCAAGTTTAAGCAATGCAACACATCAAAATCTAATAGAAATCAATCACAGCTGATATCTTGTCTACACTGAATACAGTATAAAAGATGCGCATTCACTTACTGACACAGTCTAACATTCGCTTTGGCACATTTGGTTTAAACGGCTCATTCGTGTCTTTGCATAGATATCAGGAACAAGTAGGTAGTTTATTGTTATTGGCATTCCGGATCATGTCAGAGGATTGCTCGGGCTTCGAGCATGTTGTTTTGTAATCGAGGCACAGTGTCATGGAGAGTTCAAAGAAACATTTGTTGAAAGATGAAGCCAGGCTTCGTACAGATACTGTAAAATAAAATTCCAGGACTTACAAGGATTTTTTTTTTTTTTTTTTGATTTTCAAGATCTTCAATCCAATTTCACTTAAAGTTTGAAGTTTTCTAATGTTTAACAATATCTATCGTTCTGAGTCCGATTTGAGTCAAATGATTTGTGCAGCTAGGTTCCGATCTAAAGCAAAAGATTTGCAAACCTGCTCCGAAGTTCTGATCTAAATCAAACTAAATACTCAAACTAAATAATGATTCACAAACCATCATTTCAAATCAGGACTCATTTCATTTGCGGGATGATTCAAGACCCCGCTCAAGTCCCGAAAGTTCCCATCTAAATCAAATGATTCGCGATACGCAACTTGAGGTTCTGATCTAAATTGATTGATTCATGATAAACAAAGTACCAATCTAAGTCAAATGATTTGTGGACCCACTCCGAAGTCCTGATCTAAATCAAATGATTCGCGATACGAGATTTGATGCCTGATTTGAATCAAATTATTTGCGATATGCGATCCAATTGGAGTTTGCAATGTCAAAATTCAAAAATTAATGGCTCTTTTAATTTGATCTGGTTTTTGCTAGTGAATCGCTTGAAATGAAAAGAAGTCAGGACTTTGAATCAATCTGAGCGTTTCCAGCTTAAATGACTCACTCAGTTGATTTGGTACATTAGGGGGCCTAATGGTTAGAGAGTCAGACTTGTAACCCAAAGGTTGCAGGTTCGAGTCTCAGGTCCGGCAGGGATTGTAGGTGGGGGGGAGTGAATGATCAGCGCTCTCTCCACTCTCAATACCACGACTGAGGTGAGTCCCTAGTTTCTACATTATTAAAACAGCGTATCCGAGTAACGCAGCTGACAGAAAACCACGTGTGCTGTTTGCGTCCAGGGCAGTGGTTCTCAATCCTGGTCCTGGGGGACCCCTGCTCTGCACATTTTGCATGTCTCCCTTACTTAACACACCTGTTGAGATCATCAGCTCGTTAGGAGAGAGATACATACACTGAACTAACGAGCTGATGATTTCAATCAGGTTTGTTAAATAAGGGACACATGCAAAATGTGCAGAGCAGGGGTCCCCCAGGACAAGGATTGAGAACCACTGGTCCAGGGGATACTTTCCAAAATGCTGCTACAGTGACGCAGAGGAGATGAATTGTTGAATAAAGTCGTTTTCTCTGCGTACAAAAAGTATTCTCGTATCTTTGTAAAATTAAACATTTAACCCAACCAAAAGTAACTCAACGCATGGTTTGTTCATTTTAATACTAAAAATTGGTTGTTTTAAACTATGATATATTTTTTTTTTTAGAGTGTATGCTTCGCTACAGCTAGTACGAAAGGGAAAAACGGATGGCAGAAGGATGTAGGGGAGGGGACAGACACAGAATCTGAGGGGACTGAGGACGGAGAGATCAATGAAGTGAAAGAGTTCAGGAATCTCGACATCTCCATGCTCCGATTCTGCCTGAGAGCTTTTCAGTTTGACAGACGGCACCTCATATAACCTTAAAAACACACACAGGTAGCTGAAAACAGACACGGGTAGCTGACAAATGTACACTGGAGGCAAAAATTATTAGAATACTATTATTTTCACCAGCTAAAAAATGGTTTTAAGTCCGTTATTTCTATCGTTTGCTGTAGTGTGTTAGTAAGAAATATCAGTTTACATTTTCCAAAAAATCATTTTGCCACTAACTGTAATAGTCCAATGCGATTTTTGTTTGCATAAGGAGTCTGACAACAGCCAGTGCTCCACAGAGATCATGGAATGACATGAAGAAACGGAACAAACTGAGGCAGAATATATCCAGAAGAACTGTGGTAATGTCTCCAAGATGCTTCAAGAGACCTACCTGCAAAGCTACCTGAAAAACTATGTGCAAGTGCACCTAGGGCAAAAGCTGCTTTAAATGCAAAGGATGGTCACACCAAATGTTGATATTAATTGAATTAAAGAAAATCTATTTATGGCATCATTTTTGACAGCATCCTCATTTTACAGTGCCTAAAACTTTTAACAGTACTGTAGCTTTGTAGGTAGGTTTCTTGAAGCATCTTGGAGACTGCCACAGTTCCTCTGGATTAAGTCTGTCTCAGTTTGTTCTGTTTCTTCATGTCATTCCTGACAGACTGGATGATGATCATCAAAAATCCCACATCACTACAATTAATGGCAAAATAAATGTTTGGAAATGTAAACTGATATTTCCTACTGACATACTACAGCAAAAGATAGGAATAACTGACTTAAAACCATTTTAAGCTGGTGAAAATACTAGTGTTCTAATAATGGCCGCCACTGTACATGAGTGTCATCTTTTCACCACACGATTCTGTGTAAACATGTATGTTTTTAAAATCTTTGTAACATTATAAATGTCTTTTCTGTGACTGAGGATAGTCACATTACAGTATAACACCCACTTTTTACTTTCAAATTTAACAAATACATTTCAGAAAAATGCATCTTCCATGCATTTGATTTCAAAAATAAGACCAAAAAAAGATTTTTCTTTGAAAACAACAAAGTTAGACGTCATGTCAGCTGCCCACATCCCTCATCACACGCTGTTATTCATGCACAGTTAAACACACATATACAGATGCACTCATCCATACAGTAACTTGCTTTCTGTTTTTCTGTCTCCCTTTTGTTCATGCTTTCTTTCACCCATCAGACTCATCCCACAGTATCCCTCGCTTTCTGTGTTTGTGGCACTGGCTGAGAGCGTTTTAATGTGAGCCCATTAAGATCAGGCGATATCTAATGACCTGAGCAGAACCACTCCAGCAGCAGAAGACCAGTAAAACAAATGTGTTTGGGCTGTGGGCTCATTATTCTATCAGCTTTTATTGAGCCTGCTATTATTGCAGGAAACACACACACACACACACACACACACACAGAGCTCTCTTTCTAACAACCTCACCTCATGCTCTCCTGCTTTGAAACAAAACACAAACATTTCACACATTCATGATGCAACAGTTCCCTGACTATCTCTGTGCGTGATTTATACATAAATTAATGAGTGTCTAAGGCCAGTAGAGAATCGCTGCGGACTCCAACAGGGCACAGAGCTAGATAATTACTTCATATGGTTCGAGCTCACTTTGAGGTGCGCGCCTGTGATACTCATTAGAATCATGCCGATTTATTTTTAATAACACACTCTCATTAAAAAGACAAGCCAAATTCACACCGCCACTATAAACACTATAATCATGAGGTACATGCTGCAAATGAGGGGACGGATTCACAAGCAAATAAACATTGTTTATATCATTTAATGCAGCATATTCAACATCCTTGAAGTTTTCAGTGCTTATGCTGTGTTCCATTCAACTCGGAAAGTCATAATTCCAGCTTTCTACTTGGAAAGTGCAACAGGACACCACCTGATGCAGGATTTTCAATTTCAACACTCTCGCAAAAGTCTACAATTGATTTTGCAGAGAGTCTGCTGACATCAAGCAAACAACATATAAATTACATTCTCCGCTGATAATCAGTCATGTCAAAAACAAATCCCAGCATTGCTGTTTTGTTTCTTTGGACTTAATTTTCCAAGTAGGAATATCTCACACACACTCAACTTTGAATAAAACAGTGTCAAATAGCATGCTGGGAGATGTAGTCTCATGCTCACCTGGCTCCTGCCTCGGCGACGGTAGCTCCTGCGAACAATGTTCTTGTAGTTCTCATTCTTCTTAGTCAGGTAGTAGAACAGGACACACTCAGCCACCGTCTGTGAGTGGACACACACACACACAGAGCACTTGAAACCTTACTCGTTCTGCTCATACACTCTGATCATATTCATGCACACTGCCTGCAGTGCAAACGATGAGATGAAGAGGATGGTATTAATAAAGAAGCAGGTGTACCTTTCTCTCCAGAAAGGAGGCTATCAGGCCAAAGTTTTTTGGGTGCTGGATAAACCTGCAGTGAGGGAAAGAAAAAGCTGTGATACAGAGCAAACATCACAAATAAATGCTGTATCTTTCTTTCTATGACTTTCGTGAAGGTGATTTTTTTTTTTTTTAGAGTGGCATGACACATGGGTTGATTTCTCCGGTAAGGTTCCTCATTGGCTCAGTAAAAGGTCATGCTTAAGAACCAGACTAGACAAGATCTCACTTCCTTTTGCTGCTGACCTCTTCATCATGACACAGAACTTCACAAAGCCTCTGCTACTCTCAAACCAAATATAATGCAGATCGGTAGTGATTAGGGATGCAACGACACCATTTTTTCAAAACCGATCCGATACCAAAAATTCTGAGTATCGCCCGATACCGATACCAGACCGATATCAGTGGGGGTATTTTACCTTCAAAACTAAAGAATGTATACAATTCACTTTGTCATTAAGATTCATTTGTTTTAGGTAAAGAAAGAAATACCAAATCTGCTTGCACATTGTTGGATAAAAAAGGGGGAAAAAGAGACACATGCATGAGTGCAATCAAATTCATAAATTCATATTAAGATTAATGTTTTAAAAATAACATTTTGAAAACAGAAATATTAAAGATTTAAATAACTGAACAGATCTGCCAGCAGATGGCGGCAAGACACTGATTTAATTACTGAATCATTTCATTCATTTGATTCGTTCGAACGGATGGTTCATTCAGTATTAAAGCAAGTGACTCTCCGTTTGAATGGGAAATTGAATCATTTCACTAGATTCGTTTAAAAAAACGCACGTTCATTCATAAACAAAACACCGCTGTGTTTGAGTGGAGATGCGCAGCGGCTCAGTTGTGACTTGTTTCAGACCACTTTTGACGACGAAATAGAGCAAAATCAGGCAATAGTGTTATAGTCAGACACTGCAAGTCATTTAATAATAACTTCTTATTTATTTAATTGCTGTATTAAACAATATCTCATTTACAAAGTATTTACAAAAGAAGTATTAAAAGCTGTCACTCGGTTCACGAAGTCCTTGTGTTCTTTTGCGTGATGCTGCTCTATCAAGAGAGAAATATTTCCAGATCAGAGACACGTTTACCGTGCTGAGGTAGACTTTGCATGTAAAAGTTGCCTCTGAACTCACCTCTCACAATCACGTCACATGTGGTTGTGTAAGCAGCGCAACGTATTTTAAATGTATTTTATTTTTAAGGCAATGTTTCAAAATAATTGTGTTCTTGTATGAATTATTATAGTTTTTACAGTAGACTATTATTTCTTGATATTTATTTAATCAAACTCTGGTAACGTATCGAATTTGGATCGGTCACGCATCCCAGATATCCGATCCATTCAAAAAGCTTGGATCGGCGTCGATACCGATCCAGAGTATCGGATCGATGCAACCCTAGTAGTGATGCATTGAATTTTTATTATTTATTTTTTGTTGTTTTGGTAATTAAATCTCAGTAAGTGAAGACTGAATTGTATGCGATTTAGCGTCACATGTGATAAACCAGTCGTAGTGAATTTCTATGGCAACAATCCACTACTCGATATTTCAGCTGAACAAATTTTCTCTAGCATCCTTTTTAGTTAAGTGCATTCACACAGCTGACACCTGTTGCAGCTTACCCACATTGTGTGCACAAAATCTATGCTGGCAAACTCTTTCAATCAATAAATTCAGTAATCCAGTAATTTCTAGGGCTGCCCTTCACTTAAGATTCTGACCGACTAAAAGTCATTTATTTAAGCATTAGTCGACTATTAGTCGCATGTTTATTAATAAACCACATAAATCATAATAATGCGCCTTTAATTCTATACATAGCCTAATAAGCGCTAAAGCGCATGCAAAAATAAGCTTGCCATAGTGCACCGGCAGATATACTGCATTAACGTTTTAATCATTTATTGATAAACTAGTGCTT
Source organism: Garra rufa (assembly GCF_049309525.1). NCBI lineage: Eukaryota > Metazoa > Chordata > Actinopteri > Cypriniformes > Cyprinidae > Garra > Garra rufa. The sequence continues at coordinate 14,078,495 of NC_133375.1, forward strand.
TTTGTTTTTGGCTTAAGAGATGAAGTCAGCGACACTGGCTCGTCTCAGCATGTTTCATACTCATTACATAATCTGAGAATATTTGTTTTCTATTTGAATTGGTTCATTTAAAAGTAAACATTTCACTCTCTATAGATATATTTTTTATGTCTGTAAGGCAAACATACGTGGAGTTTCGAAGTTTCGCACTCAAGTTCACAGAGACCAAGATGGCAGAAAGCGCATCCTGTTTGCTTTAAGTATTTTACAAAAGCACAATGTTTTGTTTTAATTGTGAGTGCACACAAATGAACGTAGAGTCTTTACAGATTCAAAAGATGTATTACTTTTATCTGTATGATCCAAAATTACAGTGTATTTTAAGAGCAAATGATCGCACCAGTGCCTCCATCTGTCAAGCAGTAAAGGTGCTACTGTTCAGCTTATACACTCCAAATAAACACGTGAATAGCGCACATTTTACTAGATTAACATTAGATTGAGCGGCCAAGTAAAGTACTACTACTTACATATTTCAGATTAAGAAAAAAAACATATTTGAGGTTGATAAATGATAGGTGAGCATTTGGATATCCTGCCTGATGTACTATATTACAACATAGACCAGCTGTTAACGATCTGACTTTTTTTTTTCTGCAACTAAGCAACTTATTACATTTTTGTTTGACCAAGCATCTTCTCGTCGACTAGTAATTTTAATAGAAATCAATGGAGCTAGAAATTTCACGTGAGGGTGAAAGATTTCTCCTTGCAGAATTTTGCAACAGGTTCAATTTGATCACATGGATTTGCTATGTTGACCAGTAGAAAGCTGCTTGGTTTGAAAGTGACTTCTGTGTGAACAGACAATGCACCTTTTTAGCCTGCAAAATATTGCTAATGTAACCATAATACATTAAATTGTTATTTTCATTCTAAATTTTTGTCTAAGGATCATTTTTCAGTAGGGCTGGGTTCTGACAAAAATTTCACAATTTGATTCAGTTTTGATTCATAAGCTAGCGATTCAGTTCAATTCCGATTCAGTTTGATTTGATATCAGATATTTTGGATATACACTACCAGTCAAAAGTTTTTGAACAGTAAGTTTTTAGATGTTTTTTTAAAGAAGACATTAAGAAGTCTCTGCCCTCCAAGCTGCATTTATTTGATCCAAAGTACAGCAAAAACAGCACAATTTTTCCATCTGAATATATTTTAGAAATGTACTTTATTCCTGTGATTTCAAAGATGAATTTTTAGCATCATTAATCCAGTCACATGATCCTTCAGAAATCATTCTAATATTCTGATTTGCTGCTCAAAAAACTATTATTATTATTATTATTATATTAAAAAGAGACGAGTATATTTTTTTCAGGTTTCTTTGATGAATAGAAAGTTCAGAAGAACAGCATTTATCTGAAATAGAAATCTTTTGTAATAGTGATGCTCCGATTGATCGGCAACCGATCATGATTGGCCGATATTGGCTAAAAATAGCTTGATCGGCGAACCCCAAAAGCGCCGATCAAAAAAGCAGATCACTTGACGTAAATTACTCGCGCAACTTTTTCACACGTGCATGCATGGCGCACAGGTAAACAACAGCAGAGCGGAGCTTACCAGTGGCAACATGCAACATGAGTACTAAATTCTCTATTAGTTTTGTAAGGGTAGTCTTGTTATTGGGCATGTGACTAAGTTGTGCGTGTACAGAGCGCTGACTGTAGTTTTGCCGGAGAGGTATACTTTCGGTTTCATTCTGAGTGGTGAATGTGCGTGCTTGAATGTAAATGAATGTATCTTTCTATACCCGTCATATTGCAATAATGTTACCGCTGTATGTCTGATTGTTGTCATCAGTTCATGTTGTAGTTCAGTTCATATAGAATGAGGAGAAACGGTGCGCGTGTAATTCACGTGCGTATGTTTAGCGCCATTTTATCGCATCGTAATTCTAATGAACGCATACAGATGTTACTGAGGTGAATGTTTATGTTTCCTATATACAGACAGATTCTGATATATCATATTTAATTCAGCCTAAACCACATTTTACTACCTTTATCCTAATGAGTGTGCAATGCTGGATAATATAATCCTTACATCATCTTAAAAAGCAGCTACAAATATCAAGCAAAGAACATTTACATTATCAAAGAACATAGCCTAGTCTAGTGCGAGGTGCACTTTAATATAAATAAATCTCTTCCCCATGTGGCGCGTTAAGGCGACGTGGCCACTCTATGCGCGTGTTTATACCAAGGCAAGTTTCTGAAGCATCCTAGAACCGACTCTCTGCACTGCATCGCTAAAGTTAGGCGCCTTTTTGACGGATAATAATAATAACCGTCTTGCTATCGTCAAACCCTGGTGAAAAAAACAGCATATGCTGCTTAGGTATGTTTTGGTGCTGGGATGCTGGTTTTAGCTGGTTTATGCTGGTCCTTTGCTGGTTCATGCTGGTTCTTTGGCTGGTTAATGCTGGTCCTTGACCAGCAACATGACCAGCATAAACCAGCAAAGGACCAGCATAAACCAGCTTAAACCAGCATCCCAGCACCAAAACATACCTAAGCAGCATATGCTGTTTTTTTCAGCAGGGAAGGCATCAGCAACTGGCGATATCTCTAACTATTGTCGATACACGATACTATCGTCTCCAACCCTAACTTGGTGGTTCTTCAAGATCTTGACTGTAGCCTATTTCTACAGTTTTTTTTTTAATATAGTTAATTTAGAGTTAGTTTCATTTCTACAAATGGTGCAAACTCTGCTAGATTATAGATCAAAGATTCCCATTCCCCTGCCATTTTGTGATCGGCAATCGGCAGATCATGATCTTGGTGATCGGTAATCGGCCCCAAAAATGCTGATCGGAGCATCTCTATTTTGTAACATTATAAAAATGTCTTTATCATCACTTTAGATCAATTTAAAGCATCCTTTAAAGTATTAAAAATAACAGAAAACAGTTGGTGAGCAGAAGAGACTTCTTCAAAAAAAAAAAAAAAAAAAAAAAAAAGTTTGAAATGAACTGATTTGTATACAAACCCTCAAATTACACCCAATTAAGTTTTTATAATAATAAAGTTACAATTACATAATTATATTTCTACTCTCGTCTCTAGAGTTAATTTTTCTAGAAAGGGAGAGGGGGTTCAATCTTCAACTGGCTGGCAGGAGCCGCCACTGGCAGGTCATGTGACCTGTCAGTGGCTGGTGGCAGCTGCCAGTCTGATTCTGGCAGGTCACGTGACCTGCCAGTGTGCCTCAAGTTTCAGCAACAACAGATTTTCGGCGGATTTTGTGTTTTGTGCTTAATTCTTATTGTGAACCTGTTCAGTTCTTTATTTTAGCGCGATTAAAGTGTTTAAATGGCGGTGGTTTCAACTGGCAGCTTATTGACGCTTCCACTTTTAGCTCAGTCAGTCAGCTGCGAGAGCGCTCCGAGGTTACGCGTTTTCTACCACTCTTGCTACAAGGAAATCTATTATTTCATGATCGTTAATATCTTCTTATGGGTCTAGTCTTTTAATTCATCCACATTTTAATGAGTTTTATTATGAATAAAGTGTTTAAATGGCGGTGGTTTCAACTGGCAGCTTATTGACGCTTCCACTGATAGCTCAGACAGCCGTAAGAGCGCTCTGAGTTTAAGCGAAGAGTCAGTAAACAACCAGTCGTGATCACGTTAATTTGACTGCTTTAATTATGGAAAAAAAAAAAAAAAAGGTCAATCATACAAAAGAAAAAAGGCATAAAAATACGGTCATAACAATAAAATACTGTATTTCCTTGCAGTCAAAGCGACAGAGAAGGTGTTACACTCTCAGATCTAAAACCATTGAGACTGCCAGCTACCAGCCCGCCAGTGGCAGGTCACGTGACCTGCCAGAATCAGACTGGCAGCTGCCACCAGCCACTGACAGGTCACATGATTATGGTCATCAAACATGGTTTTTGTCTGAGGTAAACGTGACGTTAAGTGATATTGTAGTTCACAAGGTGTTATAGTGACCTCTTCCTGAGGTTGAAACACTGATTGAGCAATTACATGAGACCAATACAGTTTTCGGTAAGTTGTACTCTTTCCTTTAACATATCTTCGAATGGTCATTCATGTTTATTTCACACTGAAACTGGTATTAAAGCAGAGGAGATATTTAGTGCCGCTTCTCCTGAAATGAGGCACTACAACAATCTGTCACTCCACATTAAACAGCACCAAAACGGAATTCATCATTTGAATACTGTAATAAAATGCACAGAATTTGAAATCTGAGACTGTGTTTTATCAAAAGTAATAAAGCACAACATTTATTGCAATTTATTAAATGCGAGTTGTGCTACAATGTTCTATTCATTAACTTAAAACAGGCTAGATTAATCGATTATTGGGATTTAAGAATTTGTAAAAACGAGCATTGATTGAAATTGAGAAAATCAATATTTTTCTACCTAGCCCTATTTATATGTCATACCATTTATATGGGCTACTGTTATATTGCCAAACAGCACTTTGCTCTTTTTTAAGCTTGACAGCGTGTGGTCATTCTAAAACTGTACTACATGTTTATTTCAGTTGAATGATCTTTTTAGTTTGCCTGCAGAGTACTGGAGAGGTCTGCTTAAGCAGCCATGCTTACATCAGCATCAGCACAGAGATGCAGATTTCAGCTGTTCACATTTCATCTAGTGCTGCACCACTAGCCAACTATCAAACATGACGACCACATGCACACAAACTGCTGAGCTGCTGAAAACCAAGAGAGATGCTAAACCACACGCTGATACATTCTAGTCTCGATTTCATAACTCCTCGTTCCTTCAAACAAAATCAACATGCACATCAAGGCAACAAGGCCAGAACGTACTTCTCACGGAAAGTGTCCTTCTCCTGTTCGCTCCACATGTTCATGACCTGTCTGTCTTTGTAGACCTTCATGGGATCGTCCATCAGCCCATTCATGTTGATGAACTTTATCCTCTGCTGCTCGGCATCAAACAGCATGGGAGGAATCACGGCTAACTGACGCATCTGCTTCTCTGAGTTCTGCAGTGAGAGAGAGAGGGAGGAAGAGGCAGTCACAAATATAAAAAAGAAAATAAATGTGCGAAAAGAAACCGAGAAACAGTAATGCCAAAAGCAAGGCAGAGACAGTCAGCAAATATGTGGCCACTGAGTCTTGTGTCTGTGTTTAGGAAGTGCATTAACCACAAAACCCTACTGGTTGTGCAAAAGACCTTTAGATGTGAAGTCGCTTTGATATTTGTGCACTTTTGAGACACGCAAACTATCATTTTACCATTTAAGAGTGTTTTATCCAGAATTGTCCATGCAGTCCTTTTGTAACAAAGGTTTTATCATCATTTTTGATCAGTTTAACTAATTCTTGCTAAATATTAATTTATTTTAAAAATCTTATTGACACCAAACACTTAAAAGGTAGTGTATAATATATGATCTAATTAATATTGTATTAGACAAAAAAAAGCATAGATGTATTTTTAACTACACTGCCATTCAAAAGTTTGGGATCAGTAAGATTTTAATGTTTTTTAATGTTTTCTATGCTCATCAAGGCTGCATTTATTGGATCAAAAATCCAGAAAAAAACAGTAATATTGTGAAATATTATTTTAATGCCAAATAACAGTTTTCTATGTGAAAACATTTTAAATTGTAATTTATTCTTCTGATGCAAACCTGAATTTTTAGCATCATTACTCCAGTCTTCAGTGTCACATGATGCTTCAGAAATTATTCTAGTATACTGATTTATTATCAATCTTAAAAACAGTTTTTGCTGCTTAATATTTTTGTGGAACCTGTAATACTTTTTTCAGCATACTTTTATATATAAAAAGTAAAAAAGAACAGCATTTATTCAAAATAGAAATCCTTTGAAAGATTTAAAATTAACCATTTAAAAGTTTGTGGTCAGTAAATTTTCATTCTTTCTTTTTTTTTTGAAAGAAATCAATACTTTTATTTAGGAAGGATGTGTTAAATTGATAAAAAAAGTGATTTATATTTTTAACAAATGCTGTTGTTTTAAACGTTTTATTCATCAAAGAATCCTAAAAAAAAGAATCAGTTCCAATATTAAGCAGCACAACTGTTTCCGACATTGATAATAAAAGTAATAAATCAGCATATTAGAATGATTTCTGGAGGATCATGTGACAAGACTGGAGTAATGATGCTGAAAATTCAGCTTTGCATCACAGGAATACATTTTATTTTAAAATATATTAAAATAGAACACCATTAATTTAAACTGTCATAACATTTCACAATATTAATGTTTTTTTCTATATTTATGATAAAGTAAATGCAGCCTTGATGAGCATGAGAATGTCTTTAAAAACATTAAAAATCTTACTGATTCCAGACTTTTATACTAATAATACTAACTTTTATACTAATTCACAACTCATGAGCTGTTGATTCAGTAAAAGAAACAGCTTACTGTATTTGATTCATTCGTTCATGAATCTGATTACTGTTTTGAATGCACAACACAATATAAAGATATGTGTTTTGACGATAATCTGTGTTACAGAGTGTTTTATCTCCTCAAATTCAAACTGCAAGTTTACAACTACAGTAAAATGTCTTCTTTGTCTGCGGTGCTGTTCATACAGCACTGAAAAGCAGTCCAGGAGATGATGTGTTTTTAAGTTGCGCCCCTACCTCTTGTTCTGAGATGCCATCGATGATCTCAGAAACCTCATGTTCGCTGCGGGCTGCTGAGGCCAAGCCCCCACCTCGCTGAGCCACTCTACTGTAGAGAAACACATATAAATATAGACATTCTATCAGCACCAGCTTATGAAACCACATTTGACATAACAGTGTCTCCAAAGCTCATAACAGAAGGGGACCACTCACTTCTGCATGCGCTCCTGCAGCTCCCTCTGTTTACGGATCTCAGGAAACTGTTTTTCGTAATACTCCCGCACTTTGCTCTCCTTGGCTCTGCGGCGTGGGTTATTCTCGATGCGCTCAACTTTCTTCTCCCAGGCTTCCATTAGCTGGTCATAGCGCTGACAGAATTTCTGTTCCTGTACACATCAGCCAGAAAATAGTATGAATATCAATAGCTATGTTTTCATCACCCTGTGTTTATGCGCATTTTGAAGTATCGCATCAGAAACGAGTGATAGAAATGCCACATTTTCAATAAAAATCCCTTAATTGGCAAAAATGTTTTTTATGCTTCTTGCTTGTAGTGGTTTTTGACTTGTGCGAAAAAGGGTTAATGCGAATAATGGGTGATGGAAATGCATTTGCCAAATAAATTTCTCCATACGCACTAAAAAAAAAAAAATCACGTGACTTTATACTATGGGATGGTAAAACCTGACTAACCAGCAGACCGATCTCGTTCCACAGAATCTGAAATGTTGCTATGGTTGTTCTGAAGTGCTCAACCATAAAAACGTCTTACACGACTGTGTTCCCAAACAGCAGGCATCCACCTCCAAAAGCAACAACCGCATTTACTTTGTTTTGTCTGCTCACTCGGAGGCAGGTAATTTATTAGATATGAAAATTATTATATTCAGTGGCTTCTCCTCTATTTTCTCTTTTCTTTCTTGATATGTAGTGCCAGTTTATTAGGAAGTGACGATTTTGTTCTCTTTGACTCGTTGGATGAAAACAATGTTTTATGTGATATTCCAATTTTGCGCACAAGTTAAATTCGCAACTTTGGATGGAAATCCGGCTTATGTCTAGTTAGCGTATGCTGCAGTAGAGTCATCAGATAAAACATGAGAATGAAAGCTAACATTTCCATTGTACTATATCAGCCAAAAGGTTTTTGGACAGTAACATTGTTGATGTTTTTTTAAAGAAGTCTGCATTTATTTGATCCAAAGTAACAGGCAAAAGTAAAAACAGTACAATTTTTGAAACGTTTTTACCATTTAAATGAACGGTTTTCTATTTGAATATATTTTATACTTTTATTTATTCCTGTGATTTCAAAACTAAAATTTTAGCATCATTACTTCAGTCACATGGATCCTTCAGAAATCATTCTAATAATCTAATTTGCTACTCAAAATAAAATTCTTATTTATTATTATTATTATTATGTTGAAAACAGCTTTGGATCTTTCTATGCATCAAAGAATCCTGAAAAGATTTACTGAACTGTTTTGAATATTTATAATAACAATAATAATAAAAAACAGCAAATCAGCATATTAGAATGATTTCTGAAGGATCATGTGACACAGCAGACTAGAGTAATGATAACGAAAATGTAGCTTTGATCATAGGAATAAACAACATTTTAAAATACATTCAAATAGAAAGCAGTTATTTTAAATCAAACTATTATATAATATTGCCCAAATACTTTTGACTGGCAATGTAGTTTTTAATCCACCTCCTTATTCAGTAACTACAACGACATGAACAATTTAATCGCTCTTTGCTAACATTGTGATACTCATTGGGATGCTTTGGAAGGCTATTCTGGTTGTTCTAGTAATGAATAAACAAACGTGCCCAATATTCAGGTATAGCAGGCTGCAACAGTGTCCTGTTATGCGTTTGAGTGCCATTACTTACCCACTGTTTGCGAGCATGATTTCTTCTTTTGAAATACAGAATGAGCTTCTTCCTCATTGCCTGATTTCTGTAAAGGGAAATACATAAGCATTAAGCAAACATAAAATGCCACCTCTAAACTTTAGCTTGTGATCTTCTCACTGCATGCAGATTAATTCTCTCACTCGGCAGAAGTCATGACAATTAATCTACTCACATCTTGCGTTAATAAGTCCTATATGAGAGAGAGAGAGAGAGAGAGAGAGAGAGAGAGAGAGAGAGAGAGAGTGTGTGTGTGTGTGTGTGTGTGTGTGTGTGTGTGTGTGTGTGTGTGTGTGTGTGTGTGTGTGTGTATGTGAGACTTTCAGCACTTAGCACAAATTGTATTTATGCTTACATGTCAAGGGAAATGAGCCTTGCATAGTGCATTTGAAAAGACATGTACTACTGGTGCACTTGGCAGGATCTCTTTGAGTCGGTTTGTGTACTTGCGCGAGTGAGATTAAGTGTGTAGGTGCAGAGGTGGCACTGCATTACGCAGCAGATGGCCTGCAGGATTAGCTGCTGTGCGAGACGCTCTGGAACCTAGACTGCAGCTCAATGCCCATGATCTACCCACACATCAACTATTACACAAATATTTCCCACTGGTGCTGCTCAGGTTGATAAAGGACTCCGGAGAACAAAACCCTCAATTGTGTGGTGATCAAAGAACAGCTGATCGCTCTCAAACACATATTTGCCTGTCTGAAGATTATATGGTCAAATAAACAAAGAAATAAGCAAATAAATGAATAAATAAATAAAACAAAAAGATTGGAAGTAGGGTATACTTTAACAATAAATAAAGGTATGATCACATTACTGTCACACTGCAAAAGCAGGTCTACGGTCAACACTGCGCGCATTCGTAGGGCCCTATGATTTCTGCGATGCGGAAAACACAGACAGAATCCAGTCATAAAAATGGAATTTACTGCATAATGTCACGGAATTTGCCCAATTTTGGATAAATAACACATAAAATAGGTCAATACACTCAAATCAAAACATGATATAGACTAATGTCTGTGATTATTAGGCCACAAAAATACTTTTTAAATACTAACCTGCATGTTCTGCATGTCTCTTTTTGAATAAATAGTGCATACATGCAGTTTCATTTACTAAAAAAGCACACAATGTTCCCGATGTTTGTACATGAACATAAACCATCTCTAGAACTGTTGTCTGAGAGTCACTTCATGAGCGTTTTACTGTTTCTTTTGAGAAAACTATCGTAGTATCATAGACAAACAGAAACTTAAAGGTCTTCACAGCAACAAAAAGTTTGGTTTAACTTGAAGAAACTGTGACAGAAATGTATTACTTGTGATGTAAATACAAAACACTATTTCTGAAAATAAAAATACAATTAACTCTTTAGAAAATCAATTAATTAGACATGCTTTTAATTATTAAAATTTAATTACAATTTTCAAATGTAATCTAGAAAATTACTGGAAAACACGGGATTTGGTTAAAAAAATGAATTTGAGAAAAACAATTAAAAATATTTTATAGGACCTTAAAAATGTACCAATTTTTTTTTTTTTTTTTTTTACTTTTAATAAATTGATGTTAAATTGTGTAAGTTTCATGTTTTCAATTAATTAGACATGCCTTTAGATTATCATTTTAACTTAACAATTATTAACCATTATTAAGTGAAATTATTATCTCTGTGCAATCATAAAGAACAGTTCAAATGCGGTCAAAATTAGGGTGACCATACGTCCTCGTTTCCCTGGACTTAAAAAAAATGCATCCGGCTGGGATTTCTAAATCACCCAAAATGTCAGGGATTCGGTTTTTGCCTTCTATAGTTGCTATTCATTCAGGGCTCTCTACAGTGCAACTATGAAAAAATATTTAGGAGCACCAAGTGCGACTGACCCGATCAGCCTATTTGGTGTTTGCGCTGAGGCTTCAAAGGTTTTGCAATGTTGAGTAATGCATCACAGACATACCTCACGAATCGTTTCATAAAGTGTAGAGAGAGTGTAAATAAGAGATTCATTGTGCAGTGTAGAGAGCTTCAATGATTGTAATGGAACTTTGTGAGATCACGCTGAACTAAGATGAACAGCTTTTAATGATTTTAAGGGAGTTTGCAAATGTGATATGGATTTAATACAAAAGTCAAATAAACAAGAAGTTAATATTAAGTGACCTACATTGTCTGACTATAACACTGTTGCCTCATTTTGCTTTATTTCGTCATCAAAAATGGTTTGAATCAAAGTCACAACTGAGCGCATCTCCATTGAAATATAGCGATGTTTCGTTCATGAATGAACGTGTTTTTAAACAAATCTAGTAAGTCAATGATTCAATTTCCCATTGGTAAAGACACTCACTTGCTTTATTCCTGAATGAATCAGCCATTCAAATGAATCAAATCAATTAATAATTCAGTAATTAAATTAGTGACTTGCCGCCACCTACTGGCAGTATCTTTACAGTTATTTAAAAAATTTAATATTTATTGAAAATTTTGTATTTAAAACATTAATCTCAACATAAATTTATGAAATTGATTGCACTCATGCCACCTCTGAGCCTCATTAAACATAAGAAAATACATTTACAAGCCACTTTTGTGTTCTTCTATGCTACCTCTGTAGTACAAATGAATTTTGTTAATACTGATTTAATTTGATTGGTAACTAACTCTTATTCTACTTGTTCTTATTCTGGTGTTTTAATTAGAAATTTAAAAAAATATATATATTTTTTTTTTTAATTCAAACATAAAACATGACATATTTTTAATAAAGTTAGAAAAATGCCATCACAAAGGTAAAAACAAAATTCCACTATAATTCACTTTAAAGAGTCAAATATCAGCTCGTAATGGGAAGGCTAATTTTTGATTATTGATTAGAAGGTGCTCCTGAAATTTTGACAGTGCTCCTAAAAAGAAAAGTAAGCATAGAGCCCTTTCATTGTGTGCGTTTTTGTATTAAAGCCTAAACACTGTAATACTGAATATAATTTTTGTACATTAGGGAGTCGCTATCAATATGCAGAGCACTTAAATCACATTGGATGCAGCTCGTGTTGGATGTCCGCATTTTTTTTTTTTTTTTTTGGATCAATCTGCATAATGGTGACTATAAAATATGTAGTTTAGGGATGGAAACAGAAATGGAAATGACATATTTTGAGTTTTGAATTGCCCTCTTTTTTGAAAACTAAAATATGGTCACCCTACTCAAAATGTAACAACTTCTGCAAGTGAAGGACTAAATGAACTGTAATAACATAATATTTATTGGGCTCTATGGTTTGTGTGCTAGCTCTAAATGTTATCTCTCAATCATTATAAAAGCTGCAGTAATGAAGGTGGCAAATAAGCATGACTGCAACTGCTTAAGCTACAGATCTCTATGTCTCTCAGTGGACTGAGTTGTTTATGGATTTAAAGGAAAAGAGCAAGAGATACAGCGAAGTATACTCACATCTTGATGTTCTCATGGTACTGCTTGGTATCAGACGGCTGGTTGTACAAAGGCTGTAGGGGAGACAGAAAGCAGTGGAGTTCAGTTTCACACTCTCACACACACACACACACACACACACACACACACACACACCGGTCACATCAATGCATCCCAGCTCTGGGAGAACTTCTCTTTTTCTACCGTCCAATTTTTCAGCCAAGCCCAGAAACATAGAGAAGAGTATCCTCTTCAACAGTACATCTAAAACCTGCTATCATCATCATCACACACTCGTTTGAGTTGTCAAGCGAAGGATTTTTCCATGGGGAAAACAGACATGTGGCAGTGTGCCTCTTCTCCGTTTGTGATAAAAGGTGGCACCAGAAAGGCTGCTCCATCACCTTGATTATCAAGACACTGGTGGTCACTTCCTGTTAGGTTTCTAATCGAATGGATGCTAAATGGCATTGCGCCAAAAGTCTCTGCACGATGTCAACAGCCATGCTGTAAACAAATAGGCAGCAGTGTATGTAGTCACACACAAAGACTGGCAGGCTGAAGGAGTTCATATTTCACACTGTGGAGGTCATGTTACAGCAGTAGGTTTTCATACAACTCAAATGCGACACTCACATAAAAAAAAAACACATACATAGTATAAAAACAAAGATAGCTCATTCATTTCAAAATAAACTTAAACATTGTGGAAAAAGTAACACTGCACAGAAAAACAACATTATGAACATAATGACAAACTAAAGATCCTGTCAATGTCAACTTTGACATAACTGGCTGATGTGACACCTGACCCCTTCTATCTTTGAAAACAACACTGTTAAAAATTTTAATTTAATAAAATAAAATAAACAAGACAACAAAATGAAATAAAATAAAATTAATTAAATTAAAAAAAATTATTAAATAAATTAAATAAAATTAAGTTAAATTAAAACAAAAAAACAATAAAATTAAATAAAATCTAATTAAATTAAATTAAAAAAATAAAAAATAAAATAAAGAACTAAATATAATAACATGAAATTAAATAAAATTCAATTAAAATTCAATTAAATTAAATAAAATGCAATACAATGAAAATAAACAATTTAAAAATTACATAAAATATAAAATAAAATAAAAAACTAAATACAATAAAATGAAATTAATTTAATTTAATTTAAACAATTATATAAAATGAAATGGAATAAAATAAATTAAGAAAATAAACTAAATAAAAACACATTAAATTACATTAAAAAAGAAAAGAAAAAGAAAATAAACAAAAAATAATGAAATGGAATAAAATAAAAACATAACACAATACAATTTACAAAAATTGATATAAAACAAAATAAAAAAACTAAATACAATAAAATGAAAAATTTAATTTAATCTAAACAATTAAAAAAATAAAATAAACAACACAATAAAAAGAAATAAAATAAATAATAAAATGAAATGAAATGAAATAAAAGAAAAGAAACTAAATAAATTAAATACATTAAAAAAAGAAAAGAAAAATAAACAAAAAAATAAATAAAATAGACAGAAAAAATAAAATACAATTAAAAAATAATATAAAATACAATAAAATTAAACAAAATTAAATTAAATAAAAAAATTTGATATAAAATAAACTAAATAAAACACTGCACAGAAAAACAACATCATGAACATATAATGACAAACCGAAGACCCTGTCAACGTCAACTTTGACATAATTGGCTGATGCGACACCTGACCCCTTCTCTCTCTCTGAAAACAACACTGTGCAAGTACAGCTGAACTGATGCTATAAAAACAAATGCATTTACTCTATAAGCTTAATAGAGACGACTGATGGAAAAAGAGGGGCAACATATGAAAGAAGGTTTATAGAAAATAAACTCACCAGCTCTACTCGGGGTCCGAGTCCCTCCAGGATCCGATGAGCCTCCTCGGCCTTTTTCTGTTCAAAAAACACACGGCGCACATGTCAGCGGCACATCACTACGGCAACACACCTTACACTCTCTCTACGCACACACATAAACAAGCCAGTGTATAAGGGATGTACTATTAATAGAGCTCTCAACAGAAGACACTCGCTGCCCTCTGCCATCTACCTCTCTCCCCTCTCTTTGTGAAAGAGGAGAGAGAGAGAGAGAGAAAAGGGGGAGAGGGAGAGAGAAAGAAGACTGGGGAGGTAATCCAATTAGATGCAATAAAAAAGAAGAATCTATTACATTCTGTGCTGTCTTGCTCAAATGCAGAGAGTGCGAGAGAGAGAAAGTAACTGAAAGTGAAACAAAAAAATAGAGAGTTTATAGGGAGATGGTGACAATATCAGCAGACTGATGGGTATTTTTCTGTGGTTTGTGTGGCTCTTTCACCAAAAGAAACAAAATGCCCTGGAACTATATAAAAAAAAAAAAAAAGCTGAATATTTCAGATAAGAATGGATACAGACTTAAAAAGAAAAATTAATTAAATTAAATAAACAAAATTAAAAAACAAACCTAAATACATGGATATCACACTAATCCACTCTCTTTAAAAAAATTAAATACAAATTAAATAACTAAAATTAAATAAACAAAATAAAAAGAAAATAAAAGTTAAAAAATTAATAAAATAAACTAAATTAAATAAAATTCAAAAAATAAAAAACAAACAAAAAATTAAATTAAATTAAAATTAAATTAAATACAATAAAATAAAATAAAATGAATAAAAACATACAAATAAAAAAATAATTTAATTAAAAAAATAAAATTGTATTAAAATATTGAATTAAATTAAAAAAACAAAATACAATAAAATTAAATAAAAACAAAATTCAATGAAATAATAAAATACAATAAAATGTCATACAATGAAAATAAACTTAATTTAAAAATTACATAAAATAACCAATATAAAATTAAATAAAAAACTAAATACAATAAAATAAAATTAAATACATTAAATTCAAAAATAAACAAAATACAATAAAATGAAATGCTTAATAAAATGAAATAAAACAAATAAAAAAATACAACAAAATGAAATAAAATAAATGTAAAAAATAAATAAATAAACAAACATGACATAAAATACATTAAATTAAATTAAACATTTAAATAAAAAAACAAAAAACTAGACAAAAAACAAAACAAAAAACAATACAATTAAATTAAATTAATACAATTAAAAAGAATTTAAAAATTAAATTAAATTAAAAACATTTTAATAAAATAAAACACAATGAAATGAAACTTAAATTAAAAAATAAAAATATAATAAAAATGTAATAAAAATAAAATAAAATAAAATAAAATAAACAAAATATAAAATCACAGCCATTATTATGAGATGGGATAAACAGTGCACTTTCTACTAGCCATTCAACCACCTAGCCATTTTCCTGCAATTATCCATATAGTGTGTGAAATATTATGAATTGACTATAAACAGCTCACACTCTGAAATGTTCTTTTTCAGTGAGCAGATCTGATCATCGGATGAAATGTTCATTTTTACTTGTCAGTCTCTTCAATAATAGGCAAACAATAGTAAGCCTATCATCACTTTAAAAGTGACGTATTATAGAAAACAGGATTTTTTCTTGCTCTTTCACAATGCAGAGCCAGCTCTTTCACTATCCCAAGCACACTCATTATAAAAGATAAACTGAGTCATTCAAAAATCATATTATGACGTCAAATACGAGCACATACAAACACAATGACCGCCCACATTTATATAACATCTATTCAAAATACAGCAACGTGAGCCACCCTAAAATATGAAGTACGTCAGTAATTTTACATAAGTAGGGCCGCACTGATAAGTGATTAATCTGCTTATTATTTTGTCCATTTATTTCTCATATTATTTAAGTTACACAATTTGGAATTATTAAATTATATTTATCAATAATTAATAATAACACTACTTTAAAATATTAACAAAATCAACCTCTTTCCATTTGTATCTTAACACTTTTTTGTAAAGAATGCACGCTTTTAGCTGCTTTATTGATTAGCCCAATGCAAAAAAGCCAATCATAACCATGGTTATTAAAATACAGACATATTGAAGATCTGTAACCAAATATTGCTTTTATTCCCAACAACAAATGCTACTGTAAAACATGGCACCTTTAAATCTGACAATTTCCTCTCCCACAACGAATCAGCGTGATACTGTCACTTTAACAAAACTACCTTCTATATTCTATCCCGTGGATTTCAGAGAGCACCGAGCGCTTCCCGGAAGAGAACTGGAAGGCATGACTGCTCTTTGGCAGTATCGCAGCATGAAAGGCCTTAATGGATTAAGAGATGGTGGGTGTGATTAAAAGATCACAGCAGGACGGAAGCCAGAACCACCTGACAGAGGAAATGAACGTACAGACCTGGATACACTTGAGGCAGAGGACAGTAAAAGCCTGATAAAATGATGATTGAAAATGCATGAAGCTTCCCAAAGGGTGTGTTAAAATTTCAAAACGCATTCAAAAAAGCTGGTAATCCAATCACTCAAAGCTTCGGAGGTGGTTTCAGATGCACACAAGACATGACACAGCAAGAAAAAATAAAATAGAAAACCAGAATCACAATAACAATAAATGTGCTGCATAGACAGACAGCAGCCCAATTATTCCATAACTGTCATCATGTTTTTGTGTGCCTTTGTAAACACACACTGGCAGGTTATCAAAACTAAAACTCCATGTCTACATATCTGCTATATAAACTACTAGAAATCAATTTCCCATTGAAAAAGATACAAATAATATTTTCCATCACCTATAAGACATTCACACTCCATAGCTTCAGTTTGAGACCCTCTGTATTCCTGTAGTCTCTCCCCACTAGAGGGACTACTAGCACCACAGACACATCAATGCTGCTGTATGCAGTGTACTAAGCCACTCTCCATGGCTGCATCCAAATTTACTTATTTATAATATATAGTATACAAGCTTAGGTGTAGTGCACTCCAAATCATAGTGTCTCAAAGAAAGTATTTCAAAAGGAGCCCGAATGGTATACTGTCTACACTGACAATTTTTAGATTTAGTTATTTTTGCCTTTATTTTATAAGGACAGTAGAGTAATAACAGGAAGCAAAGAGGGAGAGAGAGAAGGGTCCACAAGCCAGGACTCGAAGTCAGGACTTTTTTAGGGATGTAACGGTATTGTCAATATTGTGATATTGCAGTAGGAAAACTTAATATCATATCAATATCATCATGGTCACACGATGATATAAAACAATAGGTCTTCCTGGCTTTTAAAATATTTAAAAGGTCTTTAATGTTGTGTTTTGGGCCATTAAGGCTTGGCACAGTATCTGTCAAATGAACTAAAACCCAAAGAACAATATGGCTTTATCTGTTTATCAAGTGTTTTTTCGCTGTGCGTTTCAAAGCGAAGCGCGCACTTCATTCAAGCGATCAGCTCGTGGTCCGGTGTTTTCCGCACCTCAAAACGGCTCAGTTCACAGTGAATGCAGTGAACTCGTTTATGACATGTACTGTGAGTTTAGCACACGTTTGGGAACGCAACTGTCACCAGTTATGCTTCATTTTCGCGCCAGATGATTACAGCATTTCATTGGATTTGTAGTGAGGGTGTTTTTGTACGCCTGTTTTCACTGAAGCTGAAATTTTCTGTCAAAATAAAAGTATGCAGTATGAATTGCTGACAGCTAGTGGTTTAAATGGGTAACGTTACTGCAGTCCAAATTCAAAATGTCTTCAAAAAGTATAGAAATTATGAAAGAAGCATTGTAATTCCCCTACTGTAGTGTAAAGCAAAACTAATAAACCTATTCATTTTCATTTATCTTACAGTGCAATTGTTTATTTGTATACCACAAATAAAAGAGGGTTGAGCCTGCTTTAAAGTTCTGGTACAAGTCAATTAAATTAAAGGGGTCATCAGATGCCAAATTCACTTTTACATGTTGTTTGAACATAAATGTGTGTACACATCCACCCTAATAATGATAAAAATCCACCAGTGTTTTTATCCCTATAAATAATAACCCCTTTCTCAAATCAAGCCATTCTTGGCTGTGTGACATCACACCGACACAGGCTGCTCCCACGATTGTAGATTGACACGACCATCTTAACTTAGACCCGCCATGAGAAAGCTGTAAACTTTCTGTCATTGTTTCGACGCTGGAGCAGGGGTAGACAAGAATAAGCGATTGAGGTGTTTTGTTGTTGGATCTAATAACGAACATAGCAGTCGTCATTTACTCCTGACATCTGAGCCGCTGAAGAAGCAGATGATTACTTTTGTTTTTGAAGGGAATCTATTCCCTAAGCATCTATTTTAGCATATCGTGAGAATTTGATATTGTTACATTTCTAGTTTTTTGTAATAGTTGTGTTTTGACTTTTCCAGTTGTAATGTACTGTGGACAAGTTACAAGGAATCATTTTTACATTTTAGCATTTATGATAAGATGGTATACGCCAATTCAAGTGTACTGTTATAAAAAAAAAAAAGCTAAATATTTGATTGGCTAAATATTTTCTAAGTATTTTTAGAGGATATTATGAGAACTAAGATACAGCCAGAGGTTCTGTTTGCGAAAGCCTACAGAGATAGAGAAGTGGTGTGATTCAGCACAATGGACTGTGTGTTTGAGTCATATGGTCGGAGAGGGGGGTCTCCGTTCACCATCGATTGCAGCACCTCATTACACATTTAACAGCTCGTTTCTCTCATTAAGGTCCATCACAGCTGTTCAACTTACGCTTCTGTTCAGAGATGAGCTTCTCTGAAGACCAATGTTCATTTAAAGGTCACCTATTATGCCCCTTTTTACAAGATGTAATATTGGTCTTGGGTGTACCCAGAATGTGCCTTTGAAGTTTCAGCTCAAAAATCCCCACAGATAATTTATTATAACATGTGGAATTTTTGGTGTGTGTCTACAAAAAGAGCTGTTTTGGTGTGTATCACTTTAAATGCAAATGAGCTGCATATTCCTGCCCTGTCTTCAGAAGAGGGCATAGCGTATACATCTCTGCTTTGCATACCTACAGCAATAAACAGTAGGTAGAAGCAACATGACTGAGAGCGAGAGAACCAGTGTTCAACCATAAATATAGGAAGCCAAACACACCGAAAGTGGGAAGAAACGGCGCAAGGTTACAGAACGCAAACTAATCTTACCAGCACAGCCCTGATCAATTAAAATACTTTGATAACGTACACACAAACGGTTAAAACGTTACCTAAATACTATAACGACATGATATTCACAAAACAGTCTGGAGTGAAATGATTTGCGCAGGCATAAATGTATTTAGATAGATTTTAAGGCGCATTACCTTCAAAAATAAAAGTAATCCACTGCGTCCTCAGTGGCTCAGATATGGGGAGAAAACATGTTGGGAGACTCTTATGTTTAGTCTTACATTCAAACACAGAACACCGGGATTGCTTACAAGACATTGTTGACGTTACTGCTTGATTGTGGAGAAAATGAAGAACAGCGTACAACCAAACACAACTCTGAGGGCGGAAACTATGGCAATGCAGGACTGTTAGTCAACGGGCCTAAACAATGTGATGTCACACTGCTTTGAGAATCAAAACCGCACACCTAATGACACTGGTTTGGTTTAATGGGGATTAAGAAATAAGGAGTGGGTGGATTTTATCATTGTAGGGTGGTTGTGTTACACATTTACAGATTAAGCCAAAAGTTTACACCTTCCAGAATCTGCAAAATGTTAATTTTACCAAAATAAAAGGGATCATACAAAATGCAAGTTATTTTTTATTTAGTACTGACCTGAATAAGATATTTCACATTTTATATAGTATAAAAATATAATATGTGGCAAAATAAGAAAAATGTACACATCTTCATTCTGTTCAAAAGTTTACACACCCAGCTCTTAATGCATCGTGTTTCCTTCAGAAGCATCAGTGAGCATTTGAACCTTCTGTAATAGTTGCATATGAGTCCCCCAGGTGTCCCCAGTGTTAAAAGATGGATCTCAAAATCATACAGTTATTGTTGGAAAGGGTTCAAATACACAAAAATGCTGAAAAACCGAAGAATTTGTGGGACCTGAAGGATTGTTCAGAAGAACAGCGGGCACTTTAACTGTTCAGGACAAACAAGGGACTCATGGAACAACTATCAATGAATGAGTTTACATGGATCCTCTTAATGCGATTATAATGAGATTTTGGCAATACTGCAATTAAACTTTTCCTCATGTAAACGCAATACTTCGATTATAATAATGCAATTAAGCTCATAATCGCAGCAAGCATAATCGTATTAACATAGGTGGCGCACGCCGATTTTAATCGAAATATACAGGCATGTAAACACCTTAATCGCAGTATTGCAGCATTGACCAGAGTGCGCATGTGCTCGTGATTTACACGAATGACGTGCCACGCACCTGCAGACAGGGACGGCAGTACACTGAGGTTAGGGGGGCTATAGCCCCGTTAGAATTTTGAATAGCCCCGGTTTAGCCCCCCAAGCAGCTGAGATAGAGTGATGTCCTGTGCTGTTTGCACATATCTGTCACAGTAATCTGCCACACGTGTGATGTGAGCGTAGTTTCCTGCATTAGGCTACATTTAATTTATTAAAACATCGCTAAGATTGATGTGATGTAGTGTTCGTTTAATGTTTAATTTAAGTGTAAAGTATGCACAGTTCTGATTACGAATTCATACGAATTGTGTTAATGTTGAGCGCACAACCCAGTCTCACAGAGCGCATGGTGCTGTCCAGTTTTGGAGTCTTTCCTTTGCATGTAAAAGGTTTTTTCGTTGTCTTGTGTAGAGCCCTGAATGGCTGACAGCTTATCAGAATTCTTGGTAAGAGTCTGGCCTGACTCCGACCCGAGACCGTCTTTTTGGCCACTTCTCCCAAAACAGCTTATACTATTTTTCAGCTATTAAAATAGTTCAGTTTTATATATAGGCCAAATAGTCATTAAATCATGGCGACTTGCCTAAAATAAAATCTATAAATATTAAACAGTTCAAGCATATCAAAATGTTAGTTTAAACGTTAAACCTATATGTGCGCTGTTAGACTCCTATTGTTTGTGCGGAGAGTGGAGGCTACCGCGCGCTTTACAGGACATGTATTGCAAACATCTTAAAATACGCCAACTTTTTTGCTCGTAAAGGTAAGAATAATACATTATTCGTAACTGTAAAGGGTCTACGTTTATTTGTGTGCACTCACAAACAACATCAATATAATATTATGCTTTTACTATAAAGAAAACAAAGAGGATGGGCTCTCTTGGTCAGTAACAGGAGCTTCACATGAACAGACACTCAGCGAATAGCCTACCTGCATTAGAGACAAGATAAATATAAAGCTTTGAATAACTACTTTAAAACGAGATCATTTGAATCGAAAACAAAAACTCTTTTATTATGCAATCCGTAACGGATGCATTTCTAAAGGCGCGTCCAATGTGGAAATGGTGTGTACGGAATCAGGACCATCAACTTTATCTTTGCGACACTGACTCAGTAGTTTATTAATAATTCAAATATTTCCTTATTTCATCTCTACACATTAATGGTAATTACTTTTACCGGTGCTTTGTGGCAATCTTTAGCCTTTTATGTGCGTTTGATCTCGGATTTGCGGAACTATTGAAAAAGCGCTGAAGGCGCGCTCGTTGCTGCCTGTCGGACTCGGGCTGAAATGCAGGGCTCTGGTCACTTGTATTAAGTTTGTCTCTATTTTGATGAATAAGCCTATTATTTTGTGTCAGTTTTAAATCTAATTTTAAAGGCAGTTTTGAATATAATTTAAAACTGTACTTTTGTTAAATATGGTGTGTACCAGAGCTGCTTTTCCTTAAACAAAACACACAATTTCTTCATTAAGTAACTTTGACAGCATGAATATCGATTATTTTCTTAGCACCCCCACATATTGGTCTAGCCCCCGTTAGCCCCGTTAGAGAAAATATTCTGGCGCCGTGCCTGCCTGCAGATTAGAAACGATGGCGGCGAATTGGGGATCTCAGGAAACGGAGTTTAT
This sequence comes from Garra rufa, assembly GCF_049309525.1. Classification (NCBI taxonomy): domain Eukaryota; kingdom Metazoa; phylum Chordata; class Actinopteri; order Cypriniformes; family Cyprinidae; genus Garra; species Garra rufa. Next base: position 14,100,560 of record NC_133375.1, read on the forward strand.
GTTGTGGACATTGCGCGACATGAACATAATGCAATTCACTGATGGACAATAGGAATAATAAGAATAATGGAAATTCCATGTAAACCGGAGTGAAGAGTTTTGCTCTTGACATGTAAACATCATGATGCGATTAAGTCCTTACTCTGATTATTGGAAATAATCGCATTATTTGTGCGCATGTAAACGTAGTCATTGACCAATTTAAAAAAACAGTTATCATTCAGGTAACAACACAGTATTAAGAATCAAGTGTATGTAAACTTTTGAACGGGATCATTTTTATAAACTCAGCTATTATTTTCTCTTGTGAACTGTATGTAAACGTATTTTTTGTGAAATATCTTATTCAGGTCAGCACTAAATAAAAAGTATCATGCATTTTGTATAATCCCTCTTATTTTAGTAAAATAATTAACATTTTGCAGATTTTGTAAGGTGTATGTAAACTTTTGACTTCAACTCTATGTAAAAACACCATGCAACCACAGATTTTTGCATAATAGGTGCCCTTTAACATCTAATGCAATATATGTGTATATATGTGTACATATATGTAATTAGATGCAGTATGTACTGTTTGTCTCACCCTATTTTCATCATAGATGATCTGGACCAGGCTGCGGTGTTTGGCTTCACTGGGAGGCGGTGAGATGGTGCGCTCTGGCTCCTGGGGTTTCGCAGCTTCTTCCTCTAGTTGTTGCTAAAAAAGAAACAGAGCATGAGACCTTCCTAACAATCCTGCCTGCTATAAATCAGTGGCAAATGTTAAAAAATAAAATAACTATATTGAAACTCTTATTTAGACTGATGAAAAAGGACTAATGCAACCCTGCCAGAATAAGCAGCCAGATACAACAAGAATGCAATATTACGTGAGCTAATAATCAACGCTATCAGAAGCACTTCTAATATCAGACAAGCTCTCTGATTGGTTGAAGAGCGCTAATGCTTTAGCAAAGAGAGTCAGCGAGACAACTTAATAGTCAAAGATTGATGATCAACAATAATTTCACAGCTTACACACAGATGCACACAGAAAGGCAGAGGCCCTGGCTCCAATGAAATGCTGAAAGGGGCCTCCGTCTTGCAAACATAAGCCCAAACTCATATGGATCAGCTCTAGCGCAGGATCAAGACGCTGTGTGTGTGCTGGGTTAAAGAAAATAAACGAGCCGTCCCGCCGCCCTCGCAGACAGTCAAACACGCGGTAATCTGATATTCTCACTTCTTCTCTCTTCTCTCCATCACTCCCTCGCTTTACGTTAAAGTTTACCGTAGCATTTAATTGCCCCAGATGTTTTAATGTTCGGCGGAAACCTAAGGGGGAGGAAAGCGATGGATGGGGTCTGTTACCTCACTGAAAAAAGATGCCAAATCTTTCAGAAGAAAACAGTATGGGGTTGAGGGGCAGATGAGGAGAGGTTCATTTTTCTTGGTAGCGTGACTGTACTCATACAACCACTCAGACTCAGAGTCGTTTCGCTCCCTCTCCTATCCTCCATCACCCCCGCAATGGACTAGCCCATGGAGCGCAGGTGGCTTCGATTTATTGAGCAGTGGTTTGGACATGGTCCAAAACCTCAAGTGAATGAGGGGGTCTGTTTTACAAGACGACGTGGTCTGCTTATACATTTTCTGATAAGCATGACTAGAAATATCTGAGAATACATTCTAATGCAATCTCCCCGTAATACATACAGTTACTCTTGTGCAAATTATGAGATATAAAATAGGCGAATATGCTTGATGCAATTATTCCACTGAAATAAGTGACCTAAAATTATACTGCTGCATTAACGCTTCAAGTAGACCACTGAGTAATGGCACTGCCAAGAGGAAAAAAAAGAGAGAGGGAGAGGAAACCAAGAGAGGGAAGGAGAGCGAGAGGAAAGAGAGGAAGTGTGTTCGTAGCCGTGTGGCCTGCTGAGGCAATAACCACACAATCATCACAACTCCACTCCGCACACACTCATCTACTACAGCTACTACACTAGAGTGTCCAGATTACATAACACGAACTGCACTGTGGATGAAAAGCATCTACTTATTGCAGCTCTGAAAGCTGTACTTAGAAAGAAATCATTGTCTTCATCTCAATAAAAAGCTTTGCAAACTGTGCTGGTACTTATTTTAGAAGGCCAACTTTTCACGGAATAAAATGTGGCAAATAAATCTGTTCAAATACATCTACGTAGCTTGGGCTAAAGGTTACCTGTTTTTTACGCAGTTTACAGATCTGCTGCTCCACCATGGTGATCTCCCGATCTACACGGTCCATGTTCTGGATTAGCTCCTCTTTGGAGAGGCGAGAGGGAACCAGGTCCAGGTCGGGCTCCATGGGCACTGGACTCACGGGAGAGATGGGCTCAATCTTTCCAATGGAACTGCTGCTGCTGCCGTGCTCCTGTACAAACACACACATCATTGTACTCACTCAGACTTGCTAGATGCTTTATTTTGTCTGTAAAAGTTGTAGTTTCAAATCATTTTTCCTCTTATGGACATTAAACATAGAAATAGAAAAGCACTTCTGGTTAGCATTACTACAATTCCATCTAGGCTGACCAATGTTAATTAGTAACATTAATTCTCAAACAGACATTTTCTAAAGCAGTGGTTTTTAAACCGTTTTAAAAATGGGTCGCCAGGATGACTTAAGGAAAATTAATATGAAAATCTGTTTTTGCAGTGTTGAACATTATAGCCAATCACAGACATATCTGTTGATTTCAGCTTGTCAGAATCAACTCACTGCTCAAAATGCGAATGTGAAATGTGAATCCTCTCATTATAAAGTATAGACACAATGTAAATAAGAGATTAACTGTGCCATGTAGAGAGATTCATTGATTATAGGAGATTTTTTTTTTGAGATTGTGATATAGAGGGTGCTCTTTAAAAAGTCTGAAAACCAAAAAAAAGTGTTTTGCGTGGCTGTTAATCTGAATTAATCTTAGCTTTTCAGCGAGTAGATAGGCTTAAAGAAACTGAATAAAAGTTATCAAACACTAAATATTAAAATAAATATAGATGAATCCTTAAAACTACAAAAGTTATTGATTTCCACTTTTTTCTTTTGTTCTTCGATTAATAGACATCACAGCAGCTAGGTTATTAGGTTATTTGGCTGCTATTACTTTACAGTAAAAAGATTATTTGATCCCCTGCTGATTTTGTACGTTTGCCCACTGAAAAATAAATGATTAGTCTATAATTTTAACGGTAGGTTTATTTGAACACTGAGAGACAGAATAACAACAACAAAATCCAGAAAAACACGTAAGAGTAAAAAGAGTAAAGTAAGAATTTGATTCCCTATCAATCAGCAAGATTTCTGGCTCGCAGGTGTCTTTTATACAGGTAACGATCTGAGATTAGTAGGATTTTGTTAAATGGAGTGCTCCTAATCTCATTTTGTTACCTGTATAAAAGACACCTGTCCACAGAAGCAATCAATCAATCAAGACTCCATACTCTCCACCATGGCCAAGACCAAAGAGCTGTCCAAGGATGTCAGGGACAAGATTGTAGACCTACACAAGGCTGGAATGGGCTACAAGATCATCACCAAGCAGCTTGGTGAGAAGGTGACAACAGCTGGTGCGATTATTCACAAATGGAAGAAACACAAAATAACTGTCAATCTCCCTCAGTCCAGAGCTCCATGCAAGATCTCACTTTATGGAGTTTCAATGATCATGAGAACGGTGAAGAAATCAGCCCAGAACTACACAGGAGGATACTCGAGGCAGCTGGGACCATAGTCACCAAAAACAATTAGTAACACTACACTGTGAAGGACTGAAATCCTGCAGCGCCCGCAAGGTCCCCTGCTCAAGTACAGGCCCGTCTGAAGTTTGCCAATGAACATCTGAATGATTCAGAGGAGAACTGGGTGAAAGTGTTGTGGTCAGATGAGACAAATATCAAGCTCTTTGGCATCAACTCAATTTGGAGGAGGAATGCTGCCTATGACCCCAAAAACACCATTCCCACCATCAAACATGGAGGTGGAAACATTATGCTTTGGGGGTGTTTTTCTGCTAAGGGGACAGGACAACTGCACCGCATCAAAGGGACAATAGACAGGGCCATGTACCATCAAATCTTGGGTGAGAACCTCAGCCAGCCCTCAGCCAGGGCATTGAAAATGGGTCATAGATGAGTATTCCAGCATGACAATGACCCAAAACACATGGCCAAGGCAACAAAGGAGTGGCACATTAAGGTCCTGAAATGGCCTAGCCAGTGTCCAGACCTTATTCCCATAGAAAATCTGTGGTGGGAACTAAAGGTTCGAGTTGCCAAATGTCAGCCTCGAAACCTTAATGACTTAGAGGAGAGGATCTACAAAGAGGAGTGGGATAAAATCCCTCCTGAGATGTGTGCAAACCTGGTGGCCAACTACAAGAAATGTCTGACCTGGGGGTTTTGCCACCAAGTACTAAGTCATGTTTTGCAAAGGGGTCAAATACTTATTTCACTCATTAAAATGCTAATTAATTTATAACTTTTTTTGTTGTTATTCTGTCTCTCACTGTTTAAATACACACTTGCCATTAAAATTATAGACTGATCATTTTTTTTGTCAGTGGCCAAATGTACAAAATCAGCAGAGGATAAAATATTTTTTCCCCCTCACTGTAAGAGCTGCCACTGCTGAACATGACACAGTGAATGTGACATAGTATAACGGCTGAACAGGACAGGTAAATTTACAGGTTTTTACTGCCTTACGGCCTGACACCATCTCATCTGACCGCAGTTTACTGTTGTTCTACTGAAGCGCTCTCTCTTCACCTGCACATTTCCCGCACTCGTTTGACTAGTACCTGGCACTAAAAAGTCTTTGTGGTCGCAAAGATATTCTGCGACTAAAACACACTTCAAGAAAAAAAAAAAAGAGACAAGCAGCAGTTGTGAGTGAGGTGGCCAACCCTAGCTCCACCCCTGTGTTAAATATTTTTAAGCATCACTAAGTGACACTTTTTTGTTTTACTAGGATTCTTTGGCAAATAAATATCAAAAGAACAGCATTTACTTGAAATCTGCTATAACATTATAAATGTTTTACGGTCACTTTTAATCAATTTAAAGTGTCCTTCCTGAATAAACTGTTGAATGGTAGTTTATCTCCTAAATAATTAAATCAAAATGTTTCCATTATCACATTCTAAATGACTTGTTCTATCACAACTAGGTAAAAATGCCAAGTCACTGGGAGCTCACTAAAACAATCTGCTCCATTTGAGAACTTTGTGTCCACAGCACAAACAAACAGTGTTAGGAGTAATGCGTCAAGGTTTCATGCTTAGGTTTGGGGATTTGAACAAACCCCTAACCTCAAACATGAGCAATAGCAATAGTGATGCATGCCTTGGCAAGCACCACTAATTAATGCTATTCAGCAGTTCAAGGTTTTGACATTTTGGGTTCTTGGAAATAGATACAATGCACTCGTTCTTCTCCTGTTAAGAACTAAGAAAAACATGGTTACAACACAGTACCGCTCAGAGACTGTTTAGCGGTAAAAAATTCACCTCTCATAATAAACTGGTGAATGTACACACAGCAGATCGGTGGTTAAGGCTATTGAATGTTCAGCTAGCTTAAAGTGTGGTAAAGAGCCTTTGGGCTCATTCTCTCACATGAAGAGAATGTTACATAAGAGGAATGATCAGGGAGGGCTGCTATTCTTAAAGATCACTCAGGCAGAGCAGGACTGAGATGCATGGACTGAGTGGACACAATCAGCCAACAAAAAAAAGAACATGACTAAAAATACAAACAATAAATAACCACAACAACAACCATCAGGCTCTCATAAAAGATTAACAACACCCTGTGTGTTTTAAAATAAATAGATGTATAATGTAATCTTTCATAATCACTCCCATCTTTATGAAACCCCTTACAATTAAAATGTGTTGCTCCAATTCCAGATTGTCCATGGAAAGAGGGAGACAAAGCCCAAATGTCCAAGGACACCCGGAGAGCTCTGCAAATGTTCAAAACACATTCCTAGAGGCATTCCAAACTTCTGGCAGGATTTAACACTTGAAAAGGATTTGATAGAGGAGTCACTTTAGGACTCAAAGCTGTATACACACTCACTCTTTCTCAAACACACACACACCGTGTAGAATGAAAAGTGCCTTGTTAACCCCACACAATTACTTTCAAGGACAAGCACTATAATCCTGCCAAGTCTCGGTAACAAGAACCAAGCATGAATCAGAAATGTGTGTATAAGAATTAAAACCCCCAAGCAGCTTTACATAAACACAAACCTGAGTGTTAAGACATGGATATGCACTACAGTAACCTTCACACAAACAGATACATGTGCCAACACACACACAGACTGACTGAAACTCCTTTCACAGGGTTAAAGTGGGGCAAAGACAAAGGTGTGGTGTGTGGATGTGAACTAAAGGTGTGTTGACTGCTTATCCCCATTTATCTCTCTATGAAATGCTGTTCAAACATACATTCAAGTTGATTTAACATCTTTTGTGAGACGGATTCATTTATCAATCAACTGAAAGAGAGACACCAGAAGTGTACAGTTACGAGATTTTAAGAAATGCATTTAATTGGTCAAATGCTGGTCTTGTATTCTATTCATTGATTCCTAAAAAAGTAGACATTACAATTTCCACAAAAATAGCAAGCAGCATTGATAATAATAAGAAATGTTTCTTGAGCAGTCACTCAGCATATTAGAATGATTTCTGAAGAATCATGTGACACTGAAGGATGAAGTAACAATGCTGAAAGTTCAACTTTGCCATCACTAAAACAAATGACACGCAAAATGCCGCATGTGTGATTTTTGTGGAGTTCGTCAAAAAAATTCAACTGTATAGTTAGAATGTACTTCTTAAAGTCACATAACAATAATAAAAGTTAATTCAAATATTATTTTATAGGAATATCAAAGAATGTCACAATTTTTCATCCATGTTGTGCAGCACTTTGTTTGCTAAAAAAATTCAATGTTTAAATACAATTTCATTTTTGTGGATTTCATTGTTTAGACATCCTTTTTATGTATAAATCATTGCGATAAACCATTAAACAAACTATTACAACTGAATCCAGAACATAATGTTATAATTATATAGAAAATATTTTATATACTACATAGTTAAAAGTTTTTGAACAGTAAGATTTTTAATGTTATTTTAAAGAAGCTTCTTCTGTCCGCCAATATTACATTTATTTAATCCAAAGTACAGAAAAACAGTACAATTTTGAAATATTTTTACTATTAAAAATAACTGCTTTCTATTTTAATATATTTTAAAATGTAATTTATTCATGTGATCAAAGCTTAATCTTCAGCATCATTACTCCAGTCTTCACTTACACATGATCCTTCAGAAATCATTCTAATATGCTGATTTGCCGTTCAAGAAACATTTTTATTATTATATTATCATCAATATTTAAAACAGCTGAGTACAGTTTTGGATGATTTTTTGGATTCTTCGATAAATAGAAAGATCCAAAGATCAGCATTTATCTAAAATAAAAAGCTTTTGTAATATTATACACTTCAAAAGCTTAAAGTCAATATAATTTATTTTATTTCTTTTTTGATAAAGGAATAATAAAAATAAATACTTTTTTTAGCAAGAATGCTTTAAATTGATACATTTAAATTGATTCATAAGTGATAATAAAGACATTTATACTGTTAAAAAGATTTCTATTTCAGATAATGCTATTCTTCTGAATTTTCTATTCATCAAAGAAACCGAAAAATTTCACTCAGCTGTTTTCAACATAATACTAATAAATGTTTTTTTAAACAGCAAATCAGAAAATCACACTGATTTCTAAAGAATCATTTGACTAGGGGTAATGATGCTAAAAACTCAGCTTTGAAACCACTGAAATAAAGTCCATTTCAAAATTTATTCAAATAGAAAAGCAGAAAAGACTTCTTCAGAAATGTATTTTTAAATAATCACAATTAATCATTGGACAGCGCTATAATAAATAAAAATAAAACCAATTTTATAATGTGAGCGTAAGAGACGTCATCGAAAACAAACATCCAAGACATAAATAACCCTATGACATTAAAAATCCTTAGACCTCAAGAAAAAAAAAAAACATCACATGATGTAAGACCTGCTGAACTACTTAAACGCAGTGATATTTTGACTGTGTGATTATGGGATGACTGTACAGTGTGTTCTGCTGACATTTCCACCACTTCTTTCTACATGGAAAGCTCTCAGCTGCCATGACAACAGCTGTGTCTAAACATCCCTCCACTGCACTGTGGACATACAAGCACGTACGTGTGTGTATACGCATTTCATATCTGTTCCAGAGCCATTTCACGCACCGTTTCAGGTTACGGACAAGAATGACCCTTCAAATCGCACGACTTGGGCACCCAGAACTGGAAATGACTACTAGAGACCAAGAAACTGCCAACATCCAACAACTGCCAGTGTAAACTGGGTTTTAGCAATCAGATTTTTGCCAGGTGGAAAAAAAAAAAAAAAAAAATCTAATTTTCCACTGGATTCAAGACCCATCTAAAGACCTAAAGGTCGAGCCCAGTAAGCAACTCCCAAACAACCACCCAAAACACTCTAGGACCACGTGCCACTCGTCATTTCTTCAGACTCCATTGTCTATCCCAGTACAGATGTGTATTAGTCTGACAAACTTTGAAGAGTGAAGAACATGTAAAATCCAGTTCTGAGCTCTGACTCAATAACACGTTTATGAATCACGGGCTGTCAGGCTAACACGAGTCATCCGACACCCTGAGCTGTAACGAGCCATCAGACACAAACGTGCTGGTTCACACCTGTCAGAGTGCTGCAGGTATGCTGCAAATGGCACACACTAATATGGTGTGTGTGTGTGTGTGTGTGTGTGTGTGTGTGTGTGTGTGTGTGTGTGTGTGTGTGTGTGTGTGTGTGTGTGTGAGAGAGAGATCTCCTCCCTGAGCTTTCGATTCCACTCGCTCAGCTTCATGAGTGTCATCGAGCGTGACATCTCTTACATAAAGAGAGCAAGAGATTTCCTGTGTCCACTTTGACTTGAGTGTCCTTTCAAATGTCCCGCTGTCTGTCTCTCACCAAAACACGCTCAAATCCTCATGTAAATATCCTCAACCGCTCAACCGTCACATCTAGGTCAGCTCCATTACTAATTAATTACTGTTGCACAATGGCTTCCACTTACACACACACACAGTGTTCTGCCTCTAAGCTCTATATTGTTAAGGCTGCTAAAAATACACAAAAGCTTTAGGGGGAAGTCATAACAACTCAGCACAACGTCTCTGGATCGGGAGCGTGATCACACTGACCTTAGCGCGCAACACACACAGCCTTGCTCTAAGGGTGTAATCATTTTGCCCTTTACATCATGCCACAAGCAGGAGGTGTGATCACAGCGACCTTCATCCTGCTGCACACACACACACACACACACACACTCAGAGATGCACATTAAGGGGTGTAACTCAGCTGTCCTTAACACAATTTAACAAACACACAAACATTTTCCTTTAAAAAAAAAGCTTATTTAATCATTTTAAGACTTGAACAATAAGCCCAGTGTAATGCTGCAGAATTTAAATGTCTGATAAATAAATCTAAAAGCTGTTTACATAGCAAAACCTAGTGAAATGTCTAGTGAACGAAGCAGTTCTGAACTACAGGCTGCAAAAGTCAACGCCTTATGGAAGATTGTTTCCACCACTGTATACAAACATTTTAAAAAAGGTAATTGCGACTTCTCACAATTTAGACTTTTTTTTCTCTCAATTATGAGTTGCAACTTGCAATTGACCATATGCACGAAATACTTCCTTGTTTAGACAAGCCAGCTCAGTCATTTCCGGTCAACTGTACTGTGCGGTAATATGAGCGTACTTTGTTCGTTTTCTCTACATAATCCATTCACAATCGAAGAAAAGTTTTGTTTGTCTAAGAGGACCAATCGTCCATGTATACCGTTTTAAGAATGACAAACGCCAGTTTAAAATAATTTGCGAGTAAATCGGCTAAATATGTGCAGTCATTGCTATGATTGACAGTAATAACCAGACCAAACAAATGACAAGCTGATGTAAAAAAAAAAAAAAAGAGCTCAAATGATTAAAACTAAATTCAGAGTAACAAAACTACAGCAGTAACAAGTCTGTGTTGGTTAAATGTAGGCTATTTAATAGATTTTACAGTTCAAGATAAAACTTAAAAGTGGTTATTCAATTTTATAAAATATTTCAAATTCCTATCGATTCATATTGAGTGCATTATTTAATTATAATACCATAAATATTTAACGTATTTGTAGTGAACTATATATTAGTATTTAAATAATTCACCCTTATAGGCTGTTTGTGTGTGAGCTTAATGACTTTCTGCACTTGCTAAACTATATACTTTAGGGTGGTATTTATTACTACAATTTTTTTATACTGGTAATTTTATAATAAATCGAAAAGCAAGACGTCTTGAAAAATATAGGGAGAGGCAGCTGCATAATAAATAATCCTCTGCTGCCATCTATTGGTTATATGGGGTAATTCCATATTATTTTAGCCAAAAATAGATGTTTTCCGTGAAGTCATTTTTTCCGATGCCTTTTTTATGAATGAAAAATGAGTCCTTGAAGTAGAGTTGGAAAATAATAAAGGCTTTGAAATACTGCAAGATTTTAAAAATGTGTTCATGACTATAAAGGCAAGTTAGTGATTATCAACAATACGATTAAGATGTCCTGGAAGAGAAATATCGCTAGCTAGCTAACGTTAGCCTAAACACGTTATGATAGTGTTTAGCTGTCAGCATTTAAATGTACAACTATGCAGATATGGTGAGTACGGATTGCCAGGCTCATTTAAATTAAATGTTGTTAAATAATATGAAACTTAATGTTCATGCCGCTAACATTGTTTATAATGTTGCAATTATAATTTTTCTCAGTTTCTGATAAGAGCGAGGCACTAGATCAGTCTCAAGAGTGTCCACCTAATATATAGCACATATAAAATGAGCTTCAGCGGAAGTTTACGAGCTGGCTTATCGTTATGCGGAAGTTCTAAAGAATGCTCCGTGCATAAGGTCAATTCTGACTTTTTTCCTCAGAATTGCATTCGTTTCTCTCAATTCTGACTTTTTTTCCCCCTCAGAATTGCATGTTTGTATTAGAGATGCTCCGATCAGCATTTTTGGGGCCGATCACCGATTACCGATCACCAAGATCACAGAATGGCAGGGGAATGGGAATCTTTTATCTATAATCTAGCAGAGTTTGCACCATTTGTAGAAATGAAACTAACTCTAAATTAAGTATATTGAAAAAAAACTGTAGAAATAGGCTACAGTCAAGATCTTGAAGAACCACCAAGTTAGGGTTGTAGACGATTGTATGGTGTATCAACGATAGTTAGAGATATCGCCAGTTGCTGCTGCCTTTGACGATAACAAGACGATTATTATTATTATCCGTCAAAAAGGCGCCTAACTTTAGCGATGCAGTGCAGAGAGTCGGTTCTAGGATGCTTCAGAAACTTGCCGTGATATAAACACGCATAGAGTGGCCACTTCGCCTTAACGCGCCACATGGGAAAGACATTTATTCATCATACAGTGTAGATAGATAAACTGATTATAACAGGAGTGTTTTTTAAAGTGCACCTCGCACTAGACTAAGCTACACTAGTTAGTGATGAAGTTCTTTGATAATGTAAATGTTCTTTGCTTGTTATTTGTAGCTGCTTTTTAAGATGATGTAAGGATTATATTATCCAGCATTGCACAGTCATTAGGATAAAGGTAGTAAAATGTGGTTTAGGCTGAATTAAATACGATATATCAGAATCCGTCTGTATATAGGAAACATAAACATTCACCTCAGTAACATCTATATGCGTTCATTAGAATTGCGATGCGATAAAATGGCGCTAAATATACGCAGGTGATTTACACGGGCACCGTTTCTCCTCATTCTATATGAACTGAACTACAGCATGAACTGATGACAAAGATCAGACATACAGCGGTAACATTATTGCAATATGACGGGTATAGAAAGATACATTCATTTACATTCAAGCACGCACATTTACCACTCACTGAAGATAGCAGAGAATGAAACCGAAAGTAAACTTGAACATCTCCGGCAAAACTACAGTCAGCGCTCTGTACACGCACAACTTAGTCACATGCCCAATAACAAGACTACCCTTACAAAACGAATAAGGAATTTAGTACTCATGTTGCCACTAGTAAGCCCCGCTCTGCTGTTGTTTACCTGTGCGCCATGCATGCACGTGTGAAAAAGTTGCGCAAGTATTTTACGTCAAGTGATCGGCTTTTTTGATCGGCGCTTTTGGGGTTCGCAGATCAAGCTATTTTTAGCCAATATCGGCCGATCATGATTGGTGGCCGATCAATCGGAGCATCACTAGTTTGTATCTCGCAATTTGAATTTCTTTCCTCAGAATTTTGTTTCTATCTCACAATTCAGACTTTTTATCCAGAATTGTGTTTGTATCTCACAGTTCAGAATTGTGTGATATAAACTTGCTTTTGTAAGAAATAAAGTAAAAATTGCCAAAATATAAACTCACAATTCTGACTTTTCCCTTCAGAATTGCATGTTTATATCTCGCAATTCAGACATTTTTTTCTCAGAATGGTTTGTATCTGGCTATTCTGACCTTTTCCCTCAGATTTGCATTTTTGTATCTTGCAATTCAGACTTTTTTCTTAGAATTGCATGATATAAACTCGCAATTGTAAGAAATAAAGTCAAAATTGAAAAATATAAAAATCACCATTCTGGTCTTTTTCCCTCAGAATTGCATGTTTGTATCTTGCAATTCAGACATTTTTCCCCTTAATAATTGTGTTTGTATCTTACAATTATGATTTTTCGCCTCAGACTTGCATGTTTGTATCTTGCAATTCTGATTTTTCACCTTGACTTTTTCTTCAGAATTGCATGTTTCTATCTCGTAATTCGGACTTTTTTTTCTTAGAATCGCATTTGTATCTCACAATTCAGACTTTTACCTCAGAATTGTGTTTGTATCCCGCAATTTAGAATTGCATGATATAAACTTGCTCTAAATTGTAAACTAAATCAAAATATAAACTCACAATTCTGACTTTTTCCCTCAGAATTGTGTTTGTATATCGCGATTCAGACTTTTTCCTCAGAATTATGTTTTTATCTCACAATTCAGAATTGTGTGATATAAACTTACTCTAAATAGTAAAAAATAAAATCAGAATTGCAAAATATAAACTCACAATTCTGAATTTTTCCCCTCAGAATTGCGTTTGTATCTTACAATTCAGACTTTTTTCCTCAGATTTGCACGTTTTTATCTTGCAATTCAGACTTTTTTCTAAGAATTGCGAGTTTATATCTCATAATTTAGATTTTTTCCACAGAATTGTGAGATATAAACGCATAATTGTGAGTTATAAAGTCCAGTTCTGAGGGTAAATCATAAATCAATTTCTCAGAATTGCAAGTTTATATATCACAGTTGTGTTCTCTAAAGATAGAATTGCAAAATATAGGTAATTGCGACTTTTTAAAAATCACAAAAAAAAATCTGAATTTTGAGTCGAAAAAGTCACTATTAACTTTTTTATTTTTTATTCAGTTGCAGAAACAGGTTTCCATAAGGCCCCCTTTTTCTCTGTATTAAAAAGTACTTTTCGCATTACTAGGTCCAAGATTTACAAAATAAAATTCTTAACAGCTATTTCATTAACTTAAGAATAAAGTCAAGAATGCTTTGTATTCCCAACAACATTTCATAAGAATTTTCTCTCTTTGCTTAAGACTGTTCTAAAGACAAAACTACAGAAGAACTAGAATTCCTGAAAAGAATGTAAATAAACTCTTTAAAACACTAGTTTAAATTTTAGAAATCCCAGAAAGAGTGTTTCAAATGTTAAATATGTTATTTAGTGAATTTAGTAACAATTAATTACTTTTTAAAAAATCACTATAATTACAAAAGGCTTTCTAAATGGTTTGTTCATAAATGTTGAACAAAGAAACGGGGAAAAAAAATACATATGCTTTTGCATAGAAAATTAGTCTTCAAAATTTTTAGTTTATCTTTATCAGCTGAACTTCTACAAAATGTTATCATTTAGGATCCTTGGACATGATAGGTTATACAGCTAAGAATCAGTTTCTCTTTGTAGATTTTACTGTAATTTCACTTCCTGCGGTTGTCAATTAAGCAGAGTTTCACAATAGAATACAGAGATATTTTAAATGCTCTCCTGTCAGGTTGTTCTATCCACAAGGTGAGCCTGTTCCCACAGCCAATATTACACCACAAACGCTTTAAAACTTTTGCCAGCAACACTGTGACTCTTCCCGCACAGTTTGACTCATCTACTGGGTCTCGTTGTTCCTGTGAGGAAGAGAATAGTGCGAGTCTCTCAAGCAGTCAATAAACACTTTCAGTATTGGCTACGTGATGCACACTTGGCAAAACCTGATACAGTCTGGTGACACCTACAGTTGTAAAGCACCAGAAATGGATCTCACATGGTGTGAGGCAGCAGTATGTTGTTATAGAGAGACTGCATATATTCCACCTACACACACAAACACCCTTCACAGAGCCCCTGACCTAGAAAAGAGAGTTCCTAAGAAGTTGCAGAGTTATTCCAAACATCTGCCTGTGCCTGTACCGTTACACCACATACACATTCATTCCCGCACAACCTAACAAATAAAACCACAGCTGCAAAGTCAGAGGTTCTGGTGTTACTGACATAATTCTTCAAGATGCAATCTTTTAGACACTCAGCCCAAACAGTATCTACACACTCATGCCGGTTCCCAGCAGGCCTGTGTGGTGGTAAATGGCAGCGCTGGCCGGGATGATAAAAACGCAGGCCAGCGGAAACAGACAGGTTGATTTACGAGGCCAATAAATATGGACTAAGCGATAATCTGCCGAACAGACTTATTATCGCTCTTCTCTACAGTCAGATTAATACATGTACAGCATGCAGCATGCTTTCTAGCCTAATCCCACAATAATCACAACGCACAAGCCTGAGGATTCAGAGTTAAAACTCTGTGTTTGCCACAATGAATGTTAACTTTAAAGATAATTATTAGGTGTGGGAGGAACAAAAAAAAAAAAAATCTCTGATGAAGTGTGATTCTCTCATTGTGTGGTAGAGACTGACACTGAGTAGAAGAAATAGTTGAATAAAGTCAATATTTTTGTTTTCATTGTGCACATAAAGTATTCTCGTAGCTTCATAAAATTAAGGATGAACCAGTAATGTCATGCGGACTATTTTAACAATGTCTTTACTACCTTTATGGGCCTTAAACGTGGTACTTGCATTGCGGTCTAGGTAGAGTCAAGAAAGCTTTCAGATTTCATCAAAAATATCTTAATTTGTGTTTTGAAGATGAACAAACGGGTTTGGATAAACATGAGAGTGAGTAAATAATGACTAAATTTAACTTTGAGTGTACTAACCCTTTAAAAATTGTCTGGAAAACATCTGAATGGTAGTGCAGATTTGAGACAAAAGGCAATTCATGTGCTTCTTTATTTTAACAAAAGGTGGACTAATATGACATCTGGGTATTAACACTGCTGACACCCATCTTGAAAAAAATATATATAAAAAATGCAAACCTTTGCCATTTCCTCAGCTCCACCCACAGTTAGCGGCTGACGATGACTTGAATGACGAATAAGAGACTCCGCCCCGATTTCCAAGCGAGGACGCTTCATCTCGGAGTACTCCACTTCTGATTGGTTGCCGGGGTCCTGTAGGTAAATGTGTTCATATCGGATGTGGGGCTCTTGACCTCTGTAAGAGAAAGAAAAAGCAGGAAGAGAAGTGAATTATGGGTAAGAGACGGACATTAGTCTAACCAGAAAGAATGTCAGGATTAAAAGGTTAACGAAGCAGTTTTGTCCTTTTACACACACTGACATTTAGCAGCAGACCTCATATGGGTGAAGAAGATTCCAGTAATACAAAATGCTTCAAATTCATAAGGAGGGCAAGGCTTGATTTTATCCACTAGGAATTAATAGGATCAGGAAAAAGCGGGCATTTAATACCAGAATTGGCAGAACTAAATTTGTTATAACAACTAGCATTTATTTATACAAATGAGGGAAAAATAAACATGTCTAAAAAAAATCTACAAAGACACAATGCAATGACCTTGATGACTAAGAATCCCCACAGACATACTAACACAACACCAGCCCTAAACATCCATTAAAGGATTAGTTCACTTCCAGAAGAAACATTTCCTGACAATTTAGTCACCCCCATGTCATCTGCGATGTTTGTCTTTTTTCAGTCAAAAAGAAATTAAGGTATTTGAGGAAAACGTTCCAGGATTTTTCTCCATATAGTGGACTTCAATGGGGATCAACAGGTTCAAGGTCCAAATTACAGTTTCAATGCAGCTTCAAAGGGCTCTACACGAGCCAAACCGAGGAATAAGTGTCTTATCTTATCTTGAATACATCTTAAAGGGTTACTCCACTCCAGAATGAAAATTGTTAATAATCACTTACCCCCCATGTCGCTCCAAACCCGTAAAAGTCTTCAGAACGCAATTAAAGATATTTTGGATGAAAAACGAGAGCTTTTTGCCTGTCCCATTGACTGTCAGGTAAATACCACTGTCAAGACCCAGAAAAGTATGAAAGATATCATCAAAATAGTCCATCTGCCATCAGTGGTTCAATCATAATTTTACAAAGCTACAAGAATACTTTTTGTGAGCAAAGAAAACAAAAATAACGACTTTATTCAACAATTTGTCTCCTCCGCATCACTGTAGCACCATTTTGGATAGTATCCCCTGGATGCAAACAGTGCAACACACGGATATGTTTTCTACATTTATTTACACTTTGATTCAAAGGAAAACAGTGTATTCGCATGACGAAGCTGACAGAGAACAGCATATGCTGTTTGAATACAGGGATACTATCCAAAATGGTGCTACGGTGACGCGGAGACGACGAATTGTTGAAAAAAGTAGCTATTTTTGTTTTCTTTGCGTACAAAAAGTATTCTCATAGCTTCCTAAAATTATGGTTGAACTACTGATGACAGATGGACTATTTTGAGTATTTTCATACTATTCTGGGCCTTGACAGCGTTATTTACTTGGCAGTCAATAAGCTCCCAGTTTTCATCCAAAATCTCTTAAATTTTGTTCTGAAGACAAACTAAGCTTTTACGGGTTTGGAACGACATGGGGGTAAGCGAATAATGACAATTTTACATTTTGGGGTGGAGTAACCCTTTAACCACAAATGCTCATCTTGCACTAGCTCTGCAATGTGTGTCCGCAACTTCACACATTACTCAAATCACGTTGGAAAGGTCATGCGTGGTTAGTTCTTCATCTGTGTGCTCCAGGTCAAAAATGTAAGGTAGGGCAAAAATTCCATCACATTTTCTCCTCCAACTTTAAAATCATCCACCATTGTTGTTTTACCCATTTTTTGTTAAAGGCGTTTGGCTTTCTTTGCACGTTCGCTTTGTAAACCCTGATTCTGTACTTACAACTACATCACTTGTGACCTTTCCAACATTAGATTCAACTTTATTGTTATTACACATGTACAAGTACAAGGCAAGAAATGCAGTTTAGGTCTAACCAGGAGTGCAATAAGCAGCAAGTGCAGGATAAAGGTATAATTTATAAGTTATAAGTGCACTTATAGGAGATATGTACAGGGGGAAGCTATGGATAATATTTACAGATGAAGTACTGTGAACATAATTTACAGATGATAATTGAACATGACTACATGTATAAAGTCGAGCTAGTGCAAGGCGAACAGTTGTGGTTAAAAAGTATATATATTTAGAAAATGACCAATCATTTTGCTAGAAAATACACTTATAGACCCTTAAGAGCCCTTTGAAGCTGCATGGAAACTGCAATTTGGACCTTCAACCCGTTGGCTCTCATTGAAGTCCACTATATGGAGAAAAATCCTGGAATGTTTTCTTCAAAAACCTTAATTTCTTCTCGACTGAAGAATCAGAGACATGAACATCCTGGATGACATAGGGGTGAGTCAATTATCATGACATTTTTATTCTGGAAGTGGACTAATCCTTTAAGGATGGGTCCAATGAAACACCCAGTAATACATGAGCAGTCAGGACAGGTCTGGATCTCTGCAATTATTTGACAAATAATCTGCTAAGTGCAGGCCGCTCAGACCAAAGATGAGCGTAACCATGGTAATGTTTGAGTGCTGCGGAGGCAACAGTGCCATGCCGTGCTAAGTACAGGAGTGAGCCTTTTCACACGAGAGTGCGAAGAGTAAACTAACCTTGATGGCGGTGGACAGAGTGTGAGATATAAGAAGAAAAAGAGAGGTCCTTGACCCTCACACAAGTACATTATTCACATCAATCACGTATGCACAACATCTCTTGCTCTCGTTTTAAGTCAAGCAAACACATCTTCATGTGTTACATCTGATTCTACAAAGCAGCAATAAAGTGGCTCTGAAACACCTAAATGTGATATATTACAATAATAATAAAGTATATAATAATTTTGCATGGTGCATGTTCCCAAATTCATGATTTAAGTAGGGTTGGGTATCGTTCGAATTTTATCGATTCCGATTCTTACCGATTCCTAGTTTCGATTCCAATAACACAAAAAAGTCAAACATTTTTATTCTGTATTTTTACAAAGCTTTCTGTTGCAGCTGAATAACATGAGCAAAGAACACTTAGGCCTAAAATGAACTTTTGCCTATGGTTTTAACCAAAAAAAATACCACAGCAAAAACTAGACTAATATAAATTTCAAACATTAAATTATTAAAAGACAAGTAAACAATCAGTAATAAAATAGGAACAAGCAAATAAATGAGCAATTGCATAAATAAATACAACTGAACAAATTCTAGGTATAGAAATTTCAATCAAAACTTTAAAAACACTGCATAGTTTTCTTTTCATAAATAAAATTTAGATTAATCCTCATTACAGTTACAAAAGATATCTGTTTACTTTCACTTTCGACAAAAAAGGCTGTGTTTATGATGATATACTGACATATTTTTGTGCATATTGGGTGGTATTATCGAATACCTGGTTCTTATAAATTTGGAACTTGGTTCTCAATACCAAACCCTCAATTAATCGTGCTGTTGTTGTATTCTCTATGGTCAAGTGGTTCACAGGCCTTCCTGTAGCTCAGACTGATCAAGAGCAAACATGTATACACGCACATGAACTCAGTAACCCTGAACGGCAACAGTACACATCACACTAAAACCACATGTGCGCACACACAGTGTTTCAAAAGACTTTCCCTTCCTGTGCCAAACCCAGAGATCAGACACATGCGAACACACTAAATACACACATATGCACTCAGTACCCCTAGACATCTACACATCCCCATTATTTTGCTCACAGATCACAAACAGTGCAGACTGTGTCTGTTAGACATTTGGAAAACATACATCAACAATACCCTTCACATATTTTGCCTTTAAGCACCGTAACCAGAGGTGAAATCAGGACATAACCATTCAAAAGACAAAGCAGACAATGTTAGCTGAGGTATAAAACTATAGAGCTGGAGTGTATACGCTATGAAGGGAATAAAAGTGTGTGGGTGTGTCTAAACGTGTGGGTTGTACACTGTTGAGAACATGAATGGGTGTATCCCTCATATTAATTACACAGTCTACCCAGCTTAAATAAACAGTACACACAGACTCCAGCCCTGACTGTGATTAATACAAACAAATGCTGACGTACAAGCATGTGTTCATACCACAGCACACAGACAATGAAACGCAGAACAGGAAACGTAGCATGATATGTGAATACTACAAACAAAAGACGCTTGACGCAATTGAGGCAAGGAGAGGAAAAGTCATTAGACTGTTATACAATCGCACACAACTGCTTAATCGTGGCCTGGAATCAGACTCAAAGAATCAGTCACACTCAGGGCTCTACAGTGTGACCATTTCAGTAACATTTGTGACTGAAAACTACTGCGTGCGACTATGAAAAATGTTTAGGAGCACCATGTGCAACTAACCCGATCAACATATGTGTTTGCGCTGAGGGGAGCTTCAAAGGTTTCTATGCGTTTTTTGCAACACCATATCTCGCGAATCCTGTCACAGTGTAGAAAGTGTGTAAATAAGAGATTCATTGTGCAGTGTAGAGAGCTTTGTTGATTATAATGGAACTTAAAGAAGTTAAATAAATGTAAATAAACGTAAAAAAAAAGTTAATATTAAGTGACTTACATTGTCTGACTATAAAACTATTGCCTGATTTTGCTTCATTTCGTTATCAAAAATAATCAAACTGTCACAACTGTGCCGCTGCGCATCTCCATTCAAACACAGCAGTGTTTCGTTTATGGATGAATGTGCATCTTTAAACAAATCTAGTGAGTCAATGATTCAATTACCCATTCATAATTGCATCATGCCACCTCTGAGCCTCATTAAACTTGAAAATACACCTACAACCCCTTTTTGTGTTCTTTTATGCCACCTCTTTAGTACATATTAATACAGATTTCATTCGATTGACTCATAAATTGCTAACTAGGGCTGTGCAATATGGACAAAATAATCATATTGCGATTTTTTGAACGAATATTGCGATTGCGATTTTATTTGCGATTTTTTTTGTTGCTTTTTCAAACAAGCTACATACATACATTCTAAATGTATTCAGTGCACAAGAAGTGCATAAAACATTTCACCATGAAATAACACAGTATTGAGTTTAATAAACAAAACTGTAGTAAAATTGTCTTTAAAACAGACAACATAAAATAAATAAGCCATTTTACCTTTTTCCCGGTACTTTAGCCTACTTTGTGCAATAACGAATACATTCATTTCAGTGGAAAAATAAGTCCAAAACTCTCTATTTTAACATTTTGAGGGTTCTAAAATCTTTTTTTTTTTTTTTTTTTGAAATTCTTGTGTTTTAATTTTTCTGATAATGAAAAAGCATAAACCTTTATTTATTTTTAATCAAATGAAAAATAAACCCTTTTAGTTTTTGTCAAACAAACAGAAATTTACTGTTAAAATCAATGCGTGGAAGAAAAATTATATTCAGTTTAAAACGTTTAAAAATAATTAAGTGGTTTATCTTGTTGTAATATTTTTTTATCATATATATTGTTTTATGTAAATTATTTAAATAGGAATATATAAACACCTACATTATACTGCAGGGCTCTAGACTAACTTTTTGCACTGGTTGCACTGGTGCGCCTAACTTTTTTTCTTAGGTGCACCAGCACAAAAGTTAGGTGCACCCAAATTTTCAACCGCATCACATTTAACACCGCAGTTTTACAAGTTCACTTTTTTTTTACTTTTTTATTTTATTTATTTTTTAATCCCTGTCCATATAGGCAATATTGACTTGTAAATGATTAACTAACAATCTGGTCAATATAAAGTTCTTTATTTGAAACTTATTTTTTTCCCCAGTACTTTACCCTACTTTGTGTAATAACGAAAACATTTCAGTGAAAAAATAAGTCCAAAACTCTCTATTTTAACATTTTGAACAATAGGGCTCTACAATCTTTTTTTTTTTTTTTTTTTTTGAAATTCTTGTTTTAATTTTTCTCATAATCAAATGAAAGCATAAACATTTATTTATTTTTAATCAAATGAAAAATAAACCTTTTTAATTTTTGGCAAACATATATATGATTTATAAATAGGAATATATAAACACCTACATTATACTGTACAAAAGTAATACAGGACTAATATTGTTCTGTTTCATGTTAAACCGTACTTTTATTTTGACAGGTTGCCGTGGAGTTTCTGTGTGTACAGTATGATATGATGATTTCTCAAATGAAACGGTAAAAGTGACACAGTAGGTTTGGAGATTGAGTTTATCTGTTCATATGAGATGCAAATGCCAAAAATTAGCGGGAGCGTCACGCGTGCTTCAGTAGCCTATACGCGTGTAGTTAAAAAAAAAATACACGTCTCCACCATTAATACATAGAGGCAAACGGAAACATGCAGGATTCATTTTAAACGGTCTTTTTGCCTTTCAGTTTTCATAGACATATGTATATATAATATCTATGTTCATAGACACTATTCCATATCACGATTTGAATTAAGTGGCAGACCAACTTTTGATTTATCAATCCAGAAATCAACGTATTACGTGGCATTCCGCGCCATAGTAAATTCGGTTTTTATGAATGGAGTCCGCGATCCAGTCCGTGTTTTTGCGGAGAAGGCATTGTAAACGCTTGACAATGTAGAGACATCCTGACTGCATCACATGCATTTTCAAACGTACACACACGTACAGGAATATCTGGACCACGGCCAATCAGAGGGGGGGCGGGATCCGTCCTTCATCTCTGATTGGTTTAGACCACGATATGGGTCTAATGTGTGTCTGTTGTTGAGTGACGGAGTTTCGTTTTTTCCCCCTTGAACGGCTGGTCGCACCGGTGCAACCTTTGATTTTTTTTAGTCGCACCATTGAGAAATTAGGTCGCACTCTAGAGCCCTGTACTGTACAAAAGTAATACAGGACTAATATTGTTCTGTTACATGTTAAACCGTACTTTTATTTTGACAGGTTGTTGTGAAGTTTCTGTGTGTACAGTATGATATGATGCTAGTTTTCTCAAATGAAACGGTAAAAGTGAAACTCACAGCAGCGATTTGGCGATTGAGTTTATCTGTTCATGTGAGATGCAAATGCCAAAAATTAGCGGGAGCGTCACTTGTGCTTCAGTCTGCATGTAGTAAAGAAATAAAACGCGTCTCCACTATTCATACATTCAGAAGCAAACGGAACATGCAGGATTCATATTAAAACGGTCTTTTTGCATTTCAGTTTTCACAGACACTAGTCCATATCGCGATTTGAATTAAGTGACAGACAAACTTTTGATTTATTAATCCAAAAATCAACGAATTACGTGGCATTCCGCGCTATAGTAAATTCGGTTTTTATGAATGGAGTGCGCGATCCAGTCCGTGTTTTCTTGGAGGAGACATTGTAATCACGCGACCATGAAGATATAGAAATGACATGCCTTAGTGTAAATAAGATAAATAACATAAGGCAATTAGTATGTTTAATAAAAGAACTATGTATAGACCTGTTCTATAGGAAAGATAACCTTAAATGACTTCTATTTTGACGTTCAAGGGGGGCGGGGTTGCCGTTGGGGGGATAGATAAAATCGCAGCCTTGTGCGGTTTAGAAATCGCATGTGCTTAAATCGCGATTTTTTTGCGATTGCGATTAATTGCACAGCCCTATTGCTAACTTATTCTTTTTGTTCTTATTCTGTTATTTTAATAAAAAAAATTAAAAGCTTCAAAAATATAATTTAAAATTTGGCATAAAAAGATTACATTTAATCAAACTAAAAAAAAAAATGCCATCACAAAGGTAAAAACAAAATTCCCCTGTAAATCACTTTAAGGAGTCAAATATCATGTTTTAATGGAAAGGCTAATTTTTGATCAGATTTTTTAATTATCGATTAGAAAGTGCTCCAAAAATGTTGATTGTGCTTCTAAATTTTTTAAGTTAGGAGCAGTAAGCGTTGAGCCCTGGTCACACTGGAATTGTTTTTAACTGAACATGAATTAGTATATAAACAATCATTATTAAATGAAATTGTAGAAATTAAATCAACATGGTTTCTTTAATGAATGACGCCAATACTGATATCTAGACAGGTTGGCCAATGAATAATTTTTATGTAGACATATGTAATACAAAATAATGACAGCAAATAAGATGTAACCAGCCAAGCAGGGTCTGTTATTGACTCAAATCAGTAACATTTATTACCGTACCAGACCTATTCATCAGACTAAAGGTGCGGACACATTCACTGTTGTTCAGGGAATTTTCACAGGCTAAATCCAGACATTTCAAGAGATTCTGTAATAGGCTGGTCAAGTGGATTCAAAGCTTTGACCAACAGAATGCGACTTGGTTTTAAAGTGACTTCTCTATGAGCGGTGCTGCATGACAATGGACCTTTTCCCCACAAAATTTCACTAATGTGACTGCAACTAAAAAAAGTATGAAAACCACAAGATCCTAAAACAAATAATTTAAAGGGATCGTTCACCCAAAAATGAAAATTGTGTCATTAATTACTTATGCCATTCCAAACCTGTACGACCTTCGTTCATCTTCGGAAGACAAATTAAGAGGTATCTGAATAAATCTGTGAGCTTTCTGACCCTGCATAGACATAGTTCAGCCTAGTCTCATTGTTTATATGTAGGTATTAGTACGTAATGTTTAGAAGCACAAAACATACGTTTTTGTAAATTTTTATTGATGCTGAAACGTACAATTTGGACGTGTTTTAATGTTTAAAACATAAAAATGCCTATTTATTTTTAGCTAAAATCATAAAATATTTACGAATCTTTTATATCATGAAGACATTTGTATTAATGCATTTTTAGCATTTTGTCAAAAAGCAATATAGAGTTTTAGACCACTTAACCTACCCCCAAACCTAAATCTACAGTGAAAAATAAAAGACATAAAACGTAATTGACTGAAATATGCATGAAAATTACCATTTTAGTAACAATATGGCACTAAAAAGATATTTTTTTATAGTCGCTATTCCTACTCCTACCTCTAAACCAAACATCCTACCTCTTTTTTGTACAGTATAAAGAAAAACATGACAGACAAACATGCAATCACAACAATTTATTCTTCGCAAAAATGTCAAAAAGACTACCAAAAGTAATCCAAATGGCAATGCGTTGCAGCCGCAGTCCTCTATGGTGGAATACAATAGTTTTGTATGAGATGCAGAGCACAACTTAAATTGTTAATCGCTGAAAATATTATCCAGACTATTATCCCGATCCACTCTGTGAAGGTGTGCATTTTTCATTCAAAAACCTCACTAGAAATAAAGCATGCCACAATCTTTAATGAAGCAGGCAAGAGCCAATGAGATTGAAGCAGCAACTTTTGAATTTGTAAGGAGTACATCAGCGCTGGTTTTGATGCTTATGAACATGGCTGAATAAAGGCTTGGATTTGGGACTGTTCCTTGCAATTGTATGGATTCTGTAGATTTGGAATACAGCGCACAAATAAAATTGATTCCTTTTGTAATTGTTGCTTTTTTGGTATATTTTATGGTTTTACTGTCAGTTACAGCGTGTCAAAGAAAATGCCTTGTGTCCCATGGCAAACAAAGTAAACATTACATGAGAAGTAATGACTAAACGATTGCATAAACGTTATCCATTTTAAGGGTTTAAAGTGTAGTCTTGTTTAACATTATGTATTCTTTGAAACAATATGGCAGCAGAAATCACAGAACAGTACAAAATGTTATTTTATATTACAAAAATATGTAAACAATTTAATAATGCAATTAAAAACATAATGCCATTGATATGACAACATGCAATAATAGTAAAATTAATGCTGCGATTTCAATATTCATAAAGATTCATTTGTAAATCAGTAAAGTTGTTTACAAATACACAATTTCTTTTTTATTTGTCGTCAATACATCAGTATTGTACGTTAAAATGCTGAAAATACGTCAGTATTGTATGTTAAAATGCTGAAAATATATCAGTATTGTACGTTTTGATGCTGTAAATACATCAGTATTGTATGTTTTGTAGAACCATTTTACGTAAAATGCATACAAATTATCATGAGATCACATTTGGTAGTTGCATTTCTGTCTATGCAGGGTCAGAAAGCTTTCGGATTTCATCAAAAATATCTTGATTTGTGTTCCGAAGATGATAGAGGTCTTATGGTTTTGGAACGACATAAGTGTGAGTAATGACAATTTTCGTTTTTGCCAATTGCCGTTTTAGCTGCCAAACTGCAGAATTTTTGATTTATGATTTGTTAAAAGAACAGATGTAATTTACGTTACATGAAATGATTGATGCAGTCACACAAGGGGAAATAAAGATCTAGTGTCTTTCACTAACAATCACAATTAAACCGTAATTTGAAACATCACCAAAAATACTTATTTCTCTGCAGTGCTTCTCAATAATTTCAGTAGAATGACACGAAAGCCCTGGTGTGTTGTGTCTGGAGTGTTTACGTTTGTTTGCATTTCTGCACTGGTGGAACTAATCTAAACCAGAGCAGAGGTAACACGTACATTGGCAAAACGCAATGTGTGATAAGATACTGCAATGCTTGAAAACACACACTATAACCAAAATCCCCCAATTTCAATAGGCGCTTGGCACTTACATAAATCACATCACACTGCAGCTTTCATCCATGCTCTCACTCTCTTTCTGTGAGTGGGCAAGATAATCTGATCTGCAGGCAGGATTTGTCATACAGAGTCAACGACAGAGAGAAGGAGAGAGAAAGACAGAGAGCAACCGAGAGAGAGGTTTAACTGGCCCCTGACCTCATTCTGAATTGAGGACAGATCATGCGTGCTGAATGTTTGAGCTATTGTAGAGAAACTTTGGCCCTGTACCGCTGTAATGCTCTCGCTCTCTCCTCTTCTGCCATCATTCCACCTTACTGTCAGTCTTTCACTCGCACAATTACCAACCCTCTTCCTTTCCATCCATCTTGCTTTAATCTCCCTCTATCCCTTATTATCTCTCTCTTTCTGTAGAGGATAACAGGTGATAAGACCACAAAACATCTTTTCAACCCCTATCACTTATGTCATCACAAAAGGCTTATGTCTTTGAAAAAGACAGAGAATTTAAACCAAGCAAAACAAAACACTACAGACTACAACTAGTCCGGGGAGCATTTGATTCTTTACATTTTAAGAAATAGGCCTGGCTGCATGTTATGAAGCACTTTTAATTGTAGAACATTTGATTATGCGTGCCACGAAATTTTAATAGCACCAGTGGTTTTTCATTTTACTTGGATGCCCATCAAAAAAGCAAATTGACAGTTCCGCAGTGGGGATGGAAATGATGTGGAAGAGCAGACATACACACCTTACCCACACACAAACACTTTAGTATTCAAGTTAATCCATCCTACCAGCAGCTCTCTGTATCTCAGGGGGTGTTAGTCCATCTCCTGTGAGAACAGCCAGCTCTACTGTACCAGGCTCTGATTATACAGCTCAGCTCACACACACACACACATATTCAGCATTCAGACTGAGGAACACAGCTATTCCCAATACACCCACGCACATATTCAACACTGTGCTTCTTATATGGCAAAAAGAATCACAGCATGAAGGAAAAGGAAAAACATGATATTTTTAACCTAGTCTGCACACACACATACAAATATCACTGCATTTAACAACAATAGTATAGGTGAGAGATAAGAGAAAAAAAAAATAAGTTTCTGATTCTGTTCATTGGTTTCTTGATTGATAGTCAACTGAAGAAGACAGCATTTTGATTAACATTTATTATGTTAACATTGATAAAAATTAAAGAATTAGTTCAGTTTCAGAATAAAAATTTCCGGACACTTTATTCACCCAGTCATCCAAGATGTTTGTGTCTTTCTTTCTTCAGTTGAAAAGAAATTAAGGTTTTTGAGGAAAACATTCCAGGATTTTTCTCCATATACTGGACTTCAAAGGGAGTCAACAGGATGAAGGGCCAAATTTCAGTTTCAATGCAGCTTCAAAAGGGCTCTATACAATCCCAGCCCGAGGAATAAGGGTCTTATACTTACATACTTTTAACCATAAATGCTCATCTTGCACTAGCTCTACGTAATGCGTCTAGGAAATCTGCAGGATTTGTAAGCTTAAATGTAATATTTTAAGACCTTTTTTAAGACTTGCACAAATAAAATTAATAGCATGTGCGCATTAACATTAAACTGTAAAATGACTGTAAAAAGCATGATTTACAGTTTAGATACAGGTTTCACAAAAACAATAAAGTTTTATAAAAAGACAAACTTCACATTTCAGCCTCCAGTCAAAAGTATTAATTGTTATATTAATCAATTATTATCAATAAATTATTATAATTTCCTATAATAATTAAATAACAAATACAATTTACTGTTTAGATTTTTAATGCATTATCTTCTTATAGATCCACCAGTTCACATTTACAGCTCTGCGTGTTTGCAGGGTAAAAACATAGGTCGATTATTACATTGGTTTAAAAAACAACAGGATTATTGAAAATGCAAATTCATTCTCTGCCAGCAGGTGGCGCTTTTGTAATGGCAGAAATATAACGTTTCCCCAGTAACAGCAGTACACAAAGCAGTGCAGCACCTGACTTTGAAACATGCAGCACTCATATTCAATGAAATCATAGCCTTTTGTTAAGTTTAATCGTCGCATTAAGCTATATTGTAATTCTGGTCTTTCCACCCCCAAATTCAAATTCTTTCTTGTACAATTTAAGATTCGCAATTATGTTGGAAATGCCACACGTGGTTAGTTCTTCGTCTGTGTACTCTGGTTCAAAAACATAACATATAGTAGGGTGAAAAACACCTAATTTTCACCTCCAGCTTCAAAATCGTCCAACATCATTGTTTTACCTATTTTTTGTAAAGAGCGTTTAACTTTCTTTGCATGTTAACTTTGTAAACACTGGGTCAGTACTTCGTCGAGCTAGTGCAAGACATGCATTTGTGGTTAAAAAGTTTTTTTTTTTTAATGGCCGATTATTTTGCTAGATAAGACCTTTATTCCTTGGCTCATTCATCAAAACAGCAATTTGGACCCTCAACCCGTTAGTTCCCAATGAAGTAAAATCCTGGAATATTTTCCTCAAAAACCTCAGTTTCTTCTCGACCGAAGAAAGAAAGACATGAACATTTTGGATGGCATGGGGGTGAGTAAATTATCAGTAATTTCTTTCTTCTGGAAGTGAACTACTCCTTTAAGCATGGATAAACTGTTTACAAGATCAATAATATGCAAAAACATTAAAGTAAATTTGTAATTTCATGCTAACCTCAGGTTGAAAACTACTGATTTGGGAATGTTTAGAACAGATGTAGACTGAATAACAAAAAACAAACAACCAAAATGACTCCTTCCCTGATAGATGGTTACAAACACTGAAGACTTGCAGATTCCCACTGGAGTACTACATTAGATAACACTGGAAGGAAACACATCCTCTTATGGAAAGTGACATTCTAGAGCATCACTGCATAAGCATTACATAATGCTTTAGTCACCTCCTAAAGCCAAGAAAGCATAGTAAAACTGACAAGGGCAGTGACAATACAGGACTTTGTGTCCATGCCTAGTTAATGCTTCCCTAAAGCAGAATCTTAAATGAGAGTAATAGTGTTGGCCATAGCTGTCACAGCCTCTGCCACAATATTAAAAATCTCAACAATTGATTGTAGGCAAAATGGGCAACTAGCCTGAAGGACATAAATGGATAGGATTGAATAGACAAGATCTCAGTGCAAGGCAACTCTGACAGCCCCAGTATATTGTTTGTTTGCGTACCTTTCACTGCCTGGTTGAAATTCAGACAGAAGCGATGGTCTGCGGCGGTGAGGCTGAGACAGTGATCCATGGGGCAGATGGGAACTGTAGTCCCGAGCGTGAGGATGGTAGTCCACCAGTCCACCAACATCCTGAAATAAACAAGTGACACATTTCACTCGCATAATAATACTATGAAGAATGTGACTACTGAAATAGCAATGATACCATCCTAGATTGAATGCAGATGTTTACTGATTTAATCATGCTTTTTATTATATGAAATCCAGAAAAAGATCTTAGATCAGTGGTAAATGCTGAGCGCAATTAGGCTAAATCTTTGGTACTCAACCCAAAGCTTACAGATATTACACAGCCTTTTAGTGGAAGCTTAAAGTCTTACTTTTTGCACGAAACTATACACGTCATGTCAGTCATGCACCTAACTCTGGAAAGTAATCCACCCATGAAAAAGAACTTCAGTCAAGAGTCTCAAACTCTGAAATGTTACACAGTTACAAGTTACTTGCTAGTTCTATTAAGACCAATATTAAGGATTACCAATTTTTTGGCATCAAATGGTACAGAAAAGCAATAACATCCGCTTTGTGTCAGACCAAGTAGATATTCTAACACGAAGAAAGTTTTGGAGGATGAAGTGTTGTTCCACCTGGCTTCTGAGCTGTCCAGGGTTGAGTACCACTGATTTAGATTTTCTATGGTTAATAAGACCAGACAGTAATCTCTGCCAGATGAAGATGATGGCTGAGAGTCAAATCTCACGTGATAATCTTCAGGATCGTAAGATAACCCTTTGTTACTAAATTCTGGCCAAATTCCAGAGTCAATGATCAGATCTACACTGTTGTTCAAAAGTTTGGGATCAGTAAGATTTTTTAAATATTTTTTAAAGCAGTCTCTTATGCTCATCGAGGCTGCATTTAGTTTTAACAAAAATACAGAAAAAGAATATTGTGAAATATTATTACCGTTTAAAATAACTGTTTTCTATTTTAATACATTGTAAAATATAATTACTGTGAATGAAAAGCTATATTTTCAGCATCATTACCCCAGTCTTCAGTGGCACATGATGTTTCAGAAATCATTTTAATATGCTGATTTATAATCAAAATGGTAATAATTTTCCAAAATAGTAAGTCTTTAAGTTTTATCAATTTAACACATTCTTGCTGAATAAAAATATTAGTTTTTAATATAAAAAGGAAAAAAAAAATTACTGACCCCATCATTTTTAATAGTGTACAGTTGAAGTCAAAAGTTTACATACACCTAGCAGAATCTGCAAAATGTAAATTTTACCAAAATAAGAGGGATCATACAAAATGCATGTTATTTTTTATTTAGTACTGACCTAAATATATCACATAAAAGACGTTTACATATAGTCCACGAGAAAATAATAGTAGAATTTATAAAAAATGACCGTTCAAAAGTTTACATACGCTTGATACACTTAATACCGTGTTGTTACCTGAATGATCCACAACTGTATTTTTTGTTTAGTAATAGTTGTTCATGAGTTCCTTGTTTGTCCTAAACAGTTTAACTTCCTGCTGTTCTTCAGAAAAATCCTTCAGATCCCACTAATTCTTTGGTTTTTCAGCATTTTTGCATATTTTAACCCTTTCCAACAATAACTGTATGCTTTTGAGATCCATTTTTTCACACAAAGGAACTCATATGCAACTATTACAGATAGATCAAATTCTCCAGAAGGAACAACTAGGCATTAAGACCAAAACTTTTGAGTTTGAAGAGGGTAAATTTACCTTATTTTGTCTTCTGGGCAACATGTAAGTATCCTCTGTAGCTTCTGAAGTGTAGTACTAAACGAAAAAATATGATATTTAGGCAAAATAAGATAATTGTGCACATCTGTTTAAAAGATTTCACCCCTTGGCTCTTAATGCATCACTTTTCCTTCTGGAGCATCAGTGAGTGTTTGAATCTTCTGTAGTAGTTGCTGATAACTGTAATAGTCCCTCAGTTGTCCTCAGTGTGAAAAGATGGATCACAAAATCATACAGTTAAATACACAAAAATGCTGAAAAACCAAAGAATTTGAGGGACAGCTGGCAATTTAACTGTTCAGGACAAAGAACTGACTCATGAACAACTATCACTAAACAAAAAAACAAAAAAAACAAAGCTGTGGATCAGTCTCAGTTTGCAGATGTGTAATAAATAAAAACACATTTTTTGGAAAGATTTGTAGTTTAAAATATTGAGGTCTTATGTAGTCATACCGTATGGGCTCTCAGCTGCAGAGGAAGGGTGGCGGAACTGGGAAGGTGACGAGCGTCCACAGCCCTCCGACCCTGAGGCACTGACTGAGGGTGAGAGGACATGCTGACGATGCAACTTCCTCTACACACTGAAAGTGGGTGTGGTCTTGTCACAAACAATGTGCATCATGGGGCGTTGAGTCCTGGCAGTCACCGACCTGGAAGGAATGAAAGAGAAACTGTTAATAATAATAATAATAATAATAATAATAAAAATAATAAATATTTGTTAACACAACTATCAATCTCTAGAGTAAAAGAAAATTGCGAGCAAAACCATACAGCATGCACCAAACTTTGGAAAGCCAGGATAAGCGACTAAGAGTCTGATCACAAGTGAGAGAGAAAGAACCTGAAAGAGAGAGAGAGAAGTCCTAGCCACCACCTGCTTCTGGCCGGATACATGTCTGCACACTGTGTGAATGAATGGATCACTCTGTATCCCCCTCTATATCCTCTTGTTCTTCGTTCTATCTCTTCCTAGCCTCATTAAAGCAGCTGGTGTGCTCTGCTGCATGATAATACTCCCATTTTCACAGGTACAGCAAAAACACACAGAACGGCTAAACCACGTTTATGTTCAAAGTCCCTTTAAGGCAAGTCTGTTCACTCAAACTAACTATCCTGGGCAGCAAGTCTAGCTCATATCTACTTAAAAACAGACAAATCGTATTAAACAATGCCTAGTTCATTTTATATTGATGTTCTTTGTGAAAGCAGGTTACAGCTTACTGTAAAACATATGCATAACTCACATAAAGACTTACAAGGAGTGGTTATATAACAGAATGTGTTCCACCTGGTCTGCTGATACATAATGAAACTGCAGCATAAAAAGTACTTTACATTTACCTGTATATTGAGAATAAAATGCATTTACTCTCCCTACTACTTTGGATTCTCAAAACATCACTGAGCAGTCAGACAGGAGAGACTGGAGGGCTAAGAAAGCACTGCAGTTGTAAAGTTTGATAGTGTCAGTCAGAGGTGGTGGTTCCACTAGGAGCTCATCAACACTGTTTTCACCACACTATGAACTGCAGACAGAAAGAGCAAAGCACCAGGTGTTGAAAGCACCAACCCAGCATGGATCAATCTTAAACACACCAGGCAATCCTTAAGAATACAACAGCATGCCTGGAATCATATATAATGCTGTCAGACAAGTTACACAGTATATGTGAAGCATTACTCTTTTATCCAAGATTTAATTTTTTTTTAATAAACAGAGACCATATCTTAACAAATAACCCCCAAATTAACAGTATTGGCATTAAAAATATATAAGGCTTTATGTTTTCCACGATGCTGAAAATGCAGACTGAATTGCGGAATTCAGTCATAAAAATTGAATTTACTGTATAACACAGAACGTCAGGAATTATCTCAATTTTGAATAAATAAATCAAAATTAGGTCAGTACAAAAATCTGTCTGTAAATATATAGCCGCAAAAATACTATTTAAATATGAATCCTGCATGTTCTGCGTGTCTTTGAGTGAATGAATGGCGCAGATGTGTAGTTTCGTTTACTACACACATAACGAAATGATACACGCTTGTGGTGTTTTCAGCCTCTGCCGCCTCAATATATGAGCACATGAACGCATTAACAATCTCTAGAACTGCTTTGAGAGACACTTCATGAGCATTTTTCATATACTGTCATATACAAACAGAACTTAAAGGTCTTCACAGCAACCCATCATAATAAAAGTTCAGTTAAACTTGAAGTAATATACTGTATATTTCTTTCATAGTTTCTTTATGTAATGATGTACTATTGTACTATTACTACTACGTACTAATATTAAAATTATTATTAAAACATTATTTTTAACGAATATTTACCAGATTTCTTTTTTTACCCAAATTTATTTACCAGACCAAAAAAGTAAATATACAACAGTGTTTTTGAGAAAAAAAAAAAAAAAAAAAGAAATAGATAAAATAATAATAAATATTTTTTTATTTAAAATGAATTAAAGATGCTTTGGAGTTTGGATTACTAAAATTAAATGAAACTAGAGCTGCAAAATGATCAGTCGATTTAAAATAAATGTTTATGGTTGCATACTATATTTATTATGTATATATAAATACATACGTATATATTTAAAAATATATATTTGTAAGTATTGCCTGTATTTGTAAACATTAAAATTGAACATGTATGTGTGCATTTATATATACATAATAAATAAACAGTAAACACACATAGTATGCAAACAAACTTTTATTTTGAATCGATAACACGTGACTAAAATTTAATTTATTAAAAATAAATTAATGAAAATGAATGGAAATTAAATTCAATTCAATTAAAGCAGCGGTTCCCAATTCCAGTCCTCGCGACCCACCGCTCTGCACATTTTGTGTGTTTCACGCATCGCTTCCGACGTTTGTTCTATTCCAACGTTACTGCCCTTCGAAGTGGACATCACAGGATATTCCGCCATTATTCATTAGTTCGAAGCGAGCGTATGTGTTCCATTTGAAGGTCGTTAAAGTGTGCGAGACGTAAATTTAAAATGCATTTATTTACAGATGCACTTATGTCACACTTCTCTAGTAAGTTTCATCTGTGTGTGAAGACGCTACATACAAGAATGAATGAATTTGGGGAAAAAACAAAACTGATTTCAAAGGGACGTATATAATATATGTTAGTTGAGTTCAGTAAAATGAAAACAAAATCAAATTTATTGATTTTCTTTAATGCCAAAAATCATTAGGACATTAAGTAAAGATCACTTATTTATCACTTATCAAGAAGCTTATTTATTCAGTATATGTATATCTCAATAATAAAAAAAATAAAAAAAGTACCCTTTTGTGGTCCAGGGTCACAACCTCTGCACATAGTCAAGGGCTCAACAAGTACACCAGTGCAATGTTATTTCTTACTAGTAGTAATGCACTAAAATCTCAAAAGATAAAAAAAATATTCAGCCAAAATAGCAAAACTAAACGAACAAATAGCTTTGGAAAACCATTTGGCGGAACAGTGACGTTTAATTAGCGGTTCTCGGATGATGTGTTTTATCCGTGTCAGTGTCTATTTCGTTCACACAACATTTAATAACCAGCAAACATGTCAACAGTGTGAACAGACTATGTGACCAAAAAGGATGCTCAGGTAGAAAGGTGTAAATATTGTTCGGCTAAATATCAGGAACCGGCTCAGTACCAAAGAACTTTGGTTTCATTTATCACCTGAGAACCCAACACCCTGAACAGCATACAGTGTTCAATTACCCAAATGTAATTACCCAAACTTTAATTACGGTTTTGGTGTTTCGGTAAAAGATTCATTTAGGTACATCACTACTTAGAATTTAAAATTACAGAGAAAGCCTAGGCATGAGACATGCAGATGTGTGGCGATTAGTGGTTTCTAAAAAGTAGGTTACAGGTACCTGCAACCTATTTTGCCAAAGGCTTTCCAATGCACTGATATGAACCCTTTCATACTATCAGGCTTTTCTAGTTATAAGTTAAAGAACAGCCCTTAAAGGTCCCATATCGTCAAAATCAAAATTTCCTGGCTTTTTTCATGATAACTAAGGTCTAGGGGCTATGTAACTACCATATGAGTTTCAAAACAGTCAATCCACAGTAAACTGCACACAGCCTGCTTAAAGTAGCTGTTCATTTTCACGAGCCACTGTGACTTCCGTAACGATGTGACGTCCGATCGACTCAAGTCACCGCCTTTAGTCACAAACCAACGTCCCACCCTCCTTTTGTCAAACCCCCAGACAACAACGCATCCATTCCATTGAGCAACAACAACAGGAAAACAAGTGGAGAAAACCCTGTTCAGTCCATAGATGTCAAGCTACTATCATTACACAGGCTTCAGAACAACGTTAATATAAGAGACCAGCGGCACGTCAACTTCAGCCTCTTTCACACAGCGATTCCGGTAAATACACGGATAATGTGTCCCACGATTTGTTCCGGAATTGTTTAATTTGGTTCAT
Source organism: Garra rufa (assembly GCF_049309525.1). NCBI lineage: Eukaryota > Metazoa > Chordata > Actinopteri > Cypriniformes > Cyprinidae > Garra > Garra rufa. The sequence continues at coordinate 14,136,345 of NC_133375.1, forward strand.
TCACAGTTGTTTTCCGGAATCTGTGCGTGCTTTACACACAAACCATAAAGACATGTGACGTTTGGATGTGAGATGTAATGCGACGCGTACGTTTCACTAAACTGAAACTAACCTGAACAAACTGTGCTTCAGCGCTGATAGTGAGGAGCTGGCTCTGCCTGATGATCGCTGCTTCATTCCACTTTGCACGTAACGTTATTTTTCGTTGTGAAGAGTCGCTTGATAACGTGCATCATTACTACAACACTGCCTTTAGGTTCTGGCTTTAGTTCACACAGTTCCCGTAATTTTCCAGAATCAGCGCGCATTGTGAAAGGGGCTTTACTAAAGCAACAGTTATGTAGCTTACTGCATTCGGTGTTTGTAAAAGAAAAAACATTAATGATCATTCTAAAATATCCTGTTGAGTATCAGCTCTCTCTATTGCTCTGAGCTCGCTTACGCTTACAGCATACATGACCGTAGTTACCTGTGATTGGCCTGGTTGTGCGTCACTCAGAAAACAACAGGCCAATCAGAAGAGAGGCTCATGAATATTAATTAGATGGGCCAAAATCGACCTGTTTTTGACAGAGCTCCTAAAAAAGGAGCTGTAAAAATATATTGAGATGGATTTTGGCACTTATATCGCAAATATATATTCTTAAGGACATCAACAAATAAAATAAACCTCCAGAAATGTGTACGATATGGGACCTTTAACACTCTGTGGCTACAGATAAATGGGAAGTAGCACTATCACACTAACATACCCAAACGCAAACAAACATGCTTTTCCCCTGTGGCTGCTGTGTGTCATTAACCCTCCTGTTCAATACAGACATACAAACCACTGCCATCTCAAGGGGCCCCAGAGCTTCTCTCTTTTACACACACACACACACACACACACACACACACACACACACACACACACACACACACACACACACACACAAAATTACCATATGAGAGAAGTCTGTCTCTATAGATGAACAGTTGTGTCTCTACTTGTGTGTGTACATTACATCTTAAAACAAGGTCACCAAGTGTTGTCAAATACTTTGACATTAAAACAAGGAGTCAAGTCCTCTGCTCTAAAGCTCTGTAGCTCTTCCACGACACAAAAAGAGGCACACTACCGTCGTCCTTCCTTCCTGTCTGTCTGTCACTGAATGATTTACACGGAAAGAGAAGAGTGTTTTACTGTGCTGGGTGTATGTGTGCGGGGGGAGGAGATTCAATAGTCCAGGAATGTTTGGAGCTCTGAGGAGGAACAGAAAGTCTTTGTCATCCTGAAGGCACTTTGTAGACTCACACATACACATGAACACACATGCAGGATCAGATCAATCACACATTACTCACAGGAAACACAAGTCTGATGTGTGTTCCTTGTTTTAGATGTACAACCGCTTCTTTGCGGAAAACGTTTCAAGTTTTGGATGAAGTCTGCAAGGCTTAATTGATATGATAAAAAATACAGTAAAAACAGCAATATTGAAAAATATTACTATAACTGTTTTCAACTTAAAATTATTTTCAAATACAATTTATTCCAATCAGCAGCTATTACTCTAGTCTTCACTGTCACATGTAGGGCCCTATGATTTCCATGACACAAAAAACGCAGACGAAAATCACAGAATCCAGTCATAAAAATGGAATTTACTGCACAACACAATCTTCCCAATTTCGAATGAAGGAATCAAAAATAGGTCAGTACACTTAATTGAATTCACGACATGGACTAGTGTCTGTGAATATTAAGCTGCAAAATATTATTTAAATATGAATCCTGCATGTTCTGCATGGCAGACTCGTAGTTTCGTTTATTACACGAATACTGAAGCGTGCGTGACGTTCGCTGTTTTTAGCCTTTGCCACCTCATTATACGAGTACATAATCTCTAGAACTGCACTGAGAGTCACTTCATGAGCATTTTACAGTTTCTTTTGAGAAAAACTATCGTCATATCAAATAAACAGAAAAACTGGTCTTTACAACTTGTCAAAAAAGTTTGGTTTAACTTGAAGAAATTGTGACAGAAATATATCACTTAAATGTAATGTAATGAAAGTACTACTAGTTATAATACAATTATCATTTAAACATTAAGGAATAGTTACCATACAATTTTACCAGAGTTTATTTCCAGAAAGATGTAAATACACACAGTTCATTTCTGAAAAAAAAAAAAATATTTAGAGATATATGATTAATTAAATTTAAATGAAACTACTAAAATAGAATACAGAAAATTAATGAGAATTTTGTAAAAAATTAACTTAAATTTGAGAGAAAAATAGGGCCTCATAGGGGTATTTTTGTTAAACTTCTAATAAATTGCTGTTAAATTGATTTCATTGATTCATGATAAATTCATGATAAATTGATTCGTGATTTAATTTTTTGATGAATAAAATTTAATTTAACCATTACAGTCTAGAAAAATCAAAATGAAAAAAAAAAAAACTGAATCCAGAAAAGTTAACGAAAAACCAAATTGGGAAGAAATAAAACGGATTTAATAGGGACTTACACTTGATCGTTTCAGAAATCATTTTAAGAAGCTGATTTCATGCCCAATAAACATGTCATATTATTATCAATGCTGAAAGCAGCTGTGCTGCGTAATATTTGTGTGGAAACTGTAATGCATTCAGGATTCTTTGATGAACAGGATTATTCAAAGAACAGCATTTATTTGAAACAGAAATCTTTGGTAAATTTATAAATGTCTTTACTGTCACTTTTGGTTAATTTAGAACTGTGAAATCCATTGTTTCACACTTGTTTCAATTCTTTTCTAAACGTTCTTTTGCCATCAGTTGTCATGCAGTTGTGACTTCTCCATGTGGAGGAACTTCTGCTTTACTACCACAATTTTCCTGTGGATCATAGTTTACAGTCACTCTTTCTTCATGTTCCGGTCACTATATAAAATGCAAACTCTCATACACGAGAACGAACATTCAATAAAAGCAGGTGGTTATTGCAATTCCAATTAGCTTTTGCATTATGGATTTAAATCACATGCTCATTGGCAGGCTTCACAAACCAGTCCCGAAGAATGAAGATTTATTTAAAAAGGAAGATATTGGGTGTGAAACGCACATGTGTCCGGTTTGGCTGATCTACTGGCACGGTATGAACTGTGGAAATCTGGAAACAAACTTACGACTGTTTTCTGGCATCATCAAGCTTTGTGAACGAAAAACCACAACTGCTGTGACAGACAGACAGAGAGAGACTGGGAGAGAAAGTGAAAGATAAGAAAAGAGGAAGAGAGAAAAGAGAGTAGGAACAGTGAAAGACTTGGAGAGTGGAAAGAGAAAGAAAAGAGGAGATATCTCTCTATGAGAGAGAGAGAGAGAGAGAGAGAGAGAGAGAGACTAGGCCTTCAGACAGAAGGGGAAACACATGCCCTGGCACGGATACAGACACCCACAGGCAAGCTCATGGCTGCCTGCCAACAGCACGAATGAACTCACTTACCCCTCGCTCTCTCTCTCTTTTCTCTCGTTCTCCCTCTTTCAATCACGGCGCTCACTCATTCCCAACTCTTTCTTCTCCCTTTCTAGGAGTGGCTGGCTTTTGTATGATCTCTCTCTCCCGCTTTCCTACTCTCCACCTCTCTCTTGCGTTACATCTCTCTTCCTACCTCTTGTTCTGCTGATAAACACACATGGGCAGCTTGAAAGAACTGGAAAGAACCAGCGCTAACTGCCTAACTATTAACCACTGTGTATTTCTATCTAGGTTTTGACATCTTTTATTGACTTTCACAAAAGCTGAGCCCAGTTCTTCTGTCTGTCATGATGGATGTAACAAATGAGAGGCCTGGCGGTTCACGTTAGCGCTGGAAGAAAGGCATTAGCAGATGAGCCACGATCAGGTCCCTCCTGCTGGCCCAGTAATGTCAGAGACAGCATGAGGTGGGGAGGCCGAGTGCGCGTTCCCATCCATCTGCATCAGTGATGTCTACGCCACAACATCTCCCATAATCCCACAGCACAAAATGCCACTTCAATCAGCAGTGTCATTATCACCTCTAATTTCCCACTTTCAGCATTTAAGCTTGAATGTTCAGTCTGGGTTTGAGTCTGAATCTGACACTCTCTGTGAAGCATGTTGTGTATTAATTAGCACACCACATTTAGACTGTAGAAATGTTGTCAATCTAATTTCTATCCTCTGAAGACAGGCTGTATATCAGCCTCTGGCGGAAAAGGAATGTCTTGCGGCAGGAATATAAACTGAGGCGCACAGCTCTTCCTTCTCATTAGGTCAATAGGGATTTTTCTTATTCAGACTTTCTGCCAAATGGACGTTCTGTTCGGGATGAAAAAACTGGCTGTTAAAACTCAGATCAAAACTAGATCACTAATAATTTACAACCTGACGAAAACGTACCTGTGGTAAGTTTTTCGCAAGATGCAAAAAACATACCAATAAGTACATATCACTGCAGTTTTGGAGAGAAATGAACACTAGAGACTAGGGCTGGGCGATTAATCTAAGGCGATTGTCGTGCGCATTTTGTCAATAAAGCCAGTTCTTTGATTAGCCGTAAATCTCCAGCACCTGTTTTGAGATGAAGCAGCATGTAATACACAGAGCCGTAGTTCACTTAGAAGCTACGCCTAATCGTGTTCATAATCGAAATCGATTTAATCGAACGATTATAAAATCGAAAAGAAATCGTTTGCGATAATGGCAGCTGTTTGCGTAGCTTCTCAGTGAACTACGGTGCTGTGTAAAAAATGGTGCTACATCTCAAAGCACGTGAAAATACCACATTTAATAATATTTTTACTTCAAACTTACTTCATAACGTCAGCCAAGTGTTTAAAATGAATCCGTCTGTGAAATGATGTGGCTTCTTAGACATAATAACGCACATAACATAGTTCATAATATTCTAAGCAGTGATTAACGCATTGCATTATAAGTATACATTATTCTAATGAAAATTACAATAATACGAACTTCAGTAAACCATATATTGTCATAGTAGTGTTTATGAGTCATGTTGAATGAATGAAAGCAGTTAAATCTTCCGTTTATTTAGCTGCTGCTATAGGTATTCTCTAGGTTTCTCCTTCAGGTGTTTTTGGCGTTTCCGAGACACAGAGCGCCCTCTGGCCTTTGGATGAAGATTTACTGCTGATCACAGATCACATAGAAATGGAGATCACAGATCACCGTGCTTCACTAAAAGATACGCATGACAATCGCAGCTTCCGATTAATCTCGATTTCATGTCGATTTATTGCACAGCCCTACTAGAGACGCAAGCACTTCAAATCGTTTTCGTACACCGTTATGATTACAGCTCAATAATTACAGTTTTTGCATTATTGAAAGGGGTAGGTTTAGGGTTGGAGTAGGTGTAGACATTGAAACACATTTTAAATTTAATTTATTGCTAATTTTCAGCCACAACTGTTTTCCCTCTAGTCACAACCCCATATTTTTCACTTTCTGAACGAGACAAGCTTGTTTGATACCTCAGACGGCACGGAATTGGATTTAGGATGCAGAATCTTTGAGTACATATCCCATGATAAACATGACTCACGATGAAACAGCTAAAAGATAAGAGATCGTATTATCGGGTAGATTTAGGTGTGGTGCAGATGGTACGTTTTTTTGTTTGTTTTTGTTTTAATCGTCACAGAGCATTAGAGTTATAGCGCCACTCAATGGACATTTCAAGTCAGAACTGTGGTGACACATACAAAACCAATGTCAAATGTACCATATGTACGTTCATCTGTTTTGGGGAGGAAAAAACACTCTTTTAGCACCACTCAGTTGATATTTTACATTGAATGCGTCACAAAATGTACATAGCGGTAGGTATATTTTGCATCTTGCAAAAATGTTCCCACAGGTATGGTTTCGTCATGAGATCAGGCTCATAATTTACAAAGCTGTCTAAATGAAAGCACTTAATACAGCATAGGTTTAACTCACAACAGTACTGTGACAACTGTATGATAAAGTTAAATTCATTACCAATAGATAATGGACTATCAATTAACAATTTACAGCATTTATAAACCTATAATATTAATTTCAAAAGTCTGGGCTTTGGAAAAAAAAAAAAAGTCTCTTTTGCATACCAAGGCTGCATTTATTTAATCAAAAATTTAGTTAAAAATATTAAATATTATTATCATTTAAAACAACTTCTTTCAATTTTAATATATTTTAAAATATAACATTTTTAGCATAAATACTCCAGTCTTCAGTGTCACGCGATCCTTCAGAAATCATCCTTTGATTAATAGAAAGTTCAAAAGATCTATTTGAAATAAGTCTTCAGTAACATTACAAAAGTCTTTGTCACTTTTGATCAACTAAATACACGCTTGCTGAATTTATGTACTGATTTCTAACCCAAAACTTTTGAACTCTAGTATATTTTACCATTTATGATGGTAAAAAAGATGTTCAAAAAGATCAAATCCAAACAAATCAAAAGGCAAAGTATTTAACTCCTCAAGCAGGCTGTTTTATTCACATCAGCTAGCTTTTCTATTAGCAAGCATTTGGGGTGTGCGAATTTTATGGAATAAGCCTTCAAACAGGAGTAGTATTTATAGTGCTCACACACTCATTGAGCAAGACGAATGGCATATGACAGCTGTTGGGATGCACCTTCACCTGCATCCATGCTCGTAAACAAAGCTTTTAATATCACTATTGCTCACTGAGCAGATGAGGTTATTGTGCCTACAGTGTGTCTGCTGTATTTCCCTTTTTCAGTGCCTCTTTCTGTTCCCTCTGCTGTACCACCCCTTCTCTCTCCTTTCCTCCCTCTTTCCCCTCTCATCTGACCTTTCCATTGTTCTTTCAGCCAGTGGCCCCTGTAGGTTATTTGGGGTCATGATGCAGGGCAGCTGTCTGACCTCTGCGACGGGCTGTGAATAAAAACACCCTCCCCCTCCTGACACGCAGTCAAAGCTCTCTATACTGTCTACATTCCCGCGTCACTTTAATCCCTGGACACGAGTCAACTGCCTACAGCTCTGCGCAAAATTACATTCAGAGCAATGAATGCTTATATCCACCTTCAAATCAGATCATCAGCCATCTGCCTTTCAACGCTGCTGATGAACCACATCATAATTCATATTTAAGGAGTTTCGGAATGGATGCCCAATTGGGAAAAGGGCAATAAGCTGTATGCAAAGCAGGGCTGCACAATTAATCGAAATAAAACTGAAATTGCAATATGGCTTAGTGCGATTATCAAATCGGAAAGGCTGAGATTTAATAATTTAATATATATGAGTTGCGTGTCTCAGAGTGAAACGAGGCACTGTGTTATTACATGTGAGCAGCTCATTATCCGCTGGTGTGCAGCATCTCACAGTAAATGCTGACTATGTGAACTTCATTTCTGCATCTGCTCTGACTTTGGGTCATTTTAACATTCATTTGGGAACACAACAAGCACCAACCATCTTCCCATACTTGTTGCAAGGGCTGGACGACATGACCTAAAATCAAAATCTCGATTAATTAAATGTTTTACCTTGATTACGATCAATTTTTTTTTTTGGCCCTCATAGTTATAGATGTGAATCGGACTCATGATCATTGTTGTATGTGATCTTCCTTTACTCTAGTTTCTTACTGGTGATTCACACAGACACATCTTTGTGTCTAAATTTCGTGACACAGCACTCAGGAATAGTTTAATGGGAACATATTAACAGGATTTAAAAAAAAAATTATATTTCTTAATGTGTCTTTATTTTGTAATTTGTATATTTTTAGCAGTATAAATTATCATCATCATTATCATTATTGTGCCATATTAAAAAATGAATTAAGACTGCCATACATTAGTAAATATTCAAAAAGTAATATTTCTTAATATGTTTTTAGTAATTTGTGTATTTTTAGCGGTATTAATTATCATCATCATTATTATTATGCCATATTAATTTCTTTAAAACTTTCTTTAATTTCTTTAAATTCTTGTTTATTTTACTGTGGAATATTCTTATAATAATAATAATAATAATGTCTGTTTTTATTTGGTAATTTGTATATTTCTAGCAGTATTAATTATTATTATTATCATTGTATTATCATTATTATGCCATATTTAAGACCATCTTTAATTTCTTTAAATTCTTGTTTTTTATTTTACTGTGAAATAATAATAATAATAATAATAATAATAATAATAATAATAATAATAATAATAATAATGTCTGTTTTTATTTAGTAATTTGTATATTTTTAGCAGTATTAATTATTATTATCATCATCATTATTATTATGCCATATTAATTTAAGACTCTTTAATTTCTTTCAATTCTTGTTTTTTATTTTACTGTGAAATAATAATAATGTCTGTTCTTATTTAGTAATTTGTATATTTTTTGCAGTATCAATTATTATTATCATCATCATCATCATTATTATTATGCCATATTAATTTAAGACTCTTTAATTTCTTTCAATTCTTGTTTTTTATTTTACTGTGAAATAATAATAATGTCTGTTCTTATTTAGTAATTTGTATATTTTTTGCAGTATCAATTATTATTATCATCATCATCATCATTATTATTATGCCATATTAATTTAAGACTCTTTAATTTCTTTAAATTCTTGTTTTTTATTTTACTGTGAAATATAATAATAATAATAATAATAAGTATTTGTATTTTTATTTAGCAATTTATATATTTTTAGCAGTATTAATTATTATTATTATTATTATTATTATTATTATCATCATCATCATCATCATCATCATCATCATTATTATTATTTTGACATAAAAGGAATTAAGACCATTAATATTAGTTTTGTATTTTGCAAAATATTCTATTAATATTTCTTAATGTGTTTTTATTTAGTAATTTGTATATTTTTAGTAGTATTAATTATTATTATCATTAGTAGTAGTAGTAGTAGTATGCCATTAAAATTAGTTTTGTTATTTTTTTCTTAAATATATATATATATATATATATATATATTAGTAATCACAATATTTTTAATGGGTCTTTTATTTAGTAATTTGTATATTTCTTAGTAGTATTAATTATGATTCTCATCATTATTATTATTATTATTATTATGGCATATTGATCAATATACTGTTGACCTATAAATAAGCAAAATAAACCTAGAAATGTATTTTTGTGACACACACAGATGCTCTGAAAAACAGCAGCATGCTTAAATTCAGCCCGGATTTAAAACCTACAATCCAAACCACGGGAAATACCTCCATTCCCTACTGTTTCAGTGTCCAGTAACACTAACCACATTTACGGCGCATTGGCTTACAACCCGACATCCTGACATAGTATTTCCACTCTGCTTTCAAATACATAGGTTCCTTACCCATCCCCCACCTCTCAAAACACACACACACAAGCATAGACCATCCCCCACCCACCTGTATATCAATTTCTGCATCATATTCAGCACTTATGTTTTGACAAAACCAACCTGACCGCACAGAAGATCCTCAAACAGCAAGTGTGAACTCAACCCGAATGTAAACAAACAAACAAACCGAAAACAAGCCTACGAAGAAATACAGTTTTTATACATATGGAAGCACTAATAGAACCTGATCTCTTTACCAAACACACACACAGAGGAGAAGCATTTGTGTTGCATAACAGCAGAGTGAATGACTTACCAATAATGTGCAGGATAATCTACACTAATCCTCTCTGCCTGCATCACTGACGATCAGCGACTTTCTGTGCAAGAGAGCAATACCGCAACTGTTTTGATCAAGGTCACATAGTGAACCACAAGGTACTTCCATGTATCTGTAATGGCAAGGCTGAGTGTACAAAACTCGCTATATAGGTAACACAGGATGTAGACAGCCTGAACACTGTGTGATGCTAGATTTTTGTATATGCATGCACACATAGTACAACCTGTAACTGAGAATGTGTCATTTTCACTTTGAGGTAAACAAACCAAGGGGAACAAACCAAAACAAACCAAATCAATCATTTAGTACAATTTTTTTTTTTTTAAATTAGGGCCGTCACTAACTATTATATTGGTAATCAAGTAATCAGACAATTATTCTGACAATTAATTGAGTAATCGAAATAATTGTTTTGTGTGTGTGTGTGTGTGTGTGTGTGTGTGTGTGTGTGTGTGTGTGTGTGTGTGTGTGTGTGTGTGTGTGTGTGTGTGGTAAAAATAGACCTACGTGAACAATATCCTTTAAAATTACTTAAAATACATATAAAAGGAATGAGGTAATACTTATTAGTTTAAATAAAGTATTAAAAGCAAGTAACCATATGGTTTTATTGAACAAAACTGTTATAACACATACCCCCGGTTTCACAGACAAGGCTTAAGCCTAGTCCTAGACTAAGATGTAAATCTGAGCTGTTTCAACTGAAAGAAATTTGCACTGACTAATCTTAAAATATATCAGTACCTTTGTTTTGTCTCAAGATGCACACCAGTAATGTTTTTTTTTCCAAGCATGTTTATAAAAATTGAAATAAATAAAATAATAATAAAATTTTAAAAAAAAATAATAATAAAATTAAAGTCCTAAATGAACCATGGCCTAATCCTGGCTTAGCCCTGTCTGTGAAACCGAGCCATAATGTATTATAAACAATAGAGTTAACGTACATTTCGCATTATAAAAAATGATTACAGAAGTCGCCAACTGCCTGACGATTGTTTTTACACTACTGCACGATCTAATCCTTGTTTAACCCTTTAGTTGTCATTAAAAATCTCTGATAAAAATCTGTACATACTGCTGTGAGTCTGTGTTTATCAAAGTTCATCTGAGAACACAATGTGCATCATTTCGTCAGATTTCTAACGTAAATCATTTATAAACCTACACAAACACAGAATACATCAATATCTGTCTCAATATGCTAACTGTTCATCACAATTTCAAAATAAAAGCTCAAAACCTCACTCTGAGACGGCGCCAACAGCCTGCGATTGTTTTTACACTGTTGTCTATTACTGACTAAACAATTTGTCCACATAATTACTAATATTTGTCCATTTCTTCACTACATACATGCTAAAGCCACTGTAATTTTTGAATATGTGGACATCAAAACGTAAACTCGGAGTGAGGGTTTGAACATTTATTTTGAAATCACTATGAACAGTTAGCATATTGAGAAAGATATTGATGCATTCTCCTGTGTTTGCCTAGGTTTATAAATAACTTCAAATCTGATTAAATGTCGCAGGCTGCATTCCCACATAAACGTTTTAATAAACCCAAACTCACACCAATATGCAGAGATGGCGTTTGAGAAGCTCCACACATGTAAATGACAACAGTTTGTGTGGATTCTCGTCCATGGAGATCACCACTTTCGGTATTTTCCCGGTTACTCGACACAGGCAAAATCCAATCAAGGATTTTCAAGGAATCGTGACAGTAATTTGTATACATTATGTATTAACAGTTTGGGCAATTAAAAAAAAACAATATGATTGCTTGCTTTTGATACTTTATTTGAACCAATTATTATTGCCTTATTGTATTACATGTATTAAGTAATTTTAAAGGCTAACGTTCGCTTAGGTCTACAAAAAAAAATGGTCAGAATAATCAACCGTTTACTCAATTTCCAAAATAATCGTTAGTGACAGCCCTACTTTGTATATCCACAGTTTTTGCTCTTCCAGTTTCCTGTTTGAAAGGCAAATTTAGACTACTGCCACCTGATAATATGGAAGAGTTATGTTTACTCAAGCAAGCGCAGAGTGGCTATCGACTGTAGTCTGTCTGTTTTTTGGGGGGTTTTCTGCGACGACCCCACAGTCGGCTTTCCTCAGCGCTACACTCTTAAAAATAAAGGTGCTTCACGATGCCATAGGAGAACCTTTTTTGTCTAAATGGTTCCATTAAAACTCCATTAAAAACATCTGAAGAACCTTTCCGTTTCACAAAAGGTTCTTTGTGGCGAAAAAGGCTTTTCAGAAAATAAAGAGGTAAGAAAGAGATGGTTCTTTAAAGAACCTTTGACTGAATGGTTCCAGGGATGGAAATTAACTTTTTTGTCCAGCGGCCTGTGTGACTGGTGGATTTCAAAATCTACCAGCCACTAAATGTTTTTACCAGCCACTTTATGTTTTTAACCGACAATGTGTAGCTGCATGTGAAAATTAATACTACAAGATCTACTATACTTGAGCAGTTTATTTAATCTCAAGTCTCAACAAAATACTGACATTTTCACCGAATTTTTCTATCATGATACAGAGCTATCTTCACAACTACACAACTTACAGCCCACATACTATAACAGCCTAGATATTTTATGGAGCCTAATTTGCGCGCATTGGGGAGTCGCTCTCTAAACGCAGGGTATTAAAGTTGCTTTTGAATGCGTGTGCGCGTTTTACTTTTGGTTTCGTTTTTGTCCCCAGTGGAAATTACGCCCCTGTGTGAGTGGAACTCTGCCGCCGAGTTATCATCTGATGTGAATGAATGCCGCGTTGAACAGTATATTGAGAAAGACACGCCACGAATTGCATCTGACAGAATGTGCGCTGTAGCACGAAATACAATATATTTCTTCAAAAGCAGATTGTAAAGATACTTTAACAGACCTCTTAACGCCTGTGATGTATCGCCACATTTTTTTGAAGGTGTGCCTCCGCTAAAAGTGTCCGCCGTCTTCTTCTTCGTGTATTTTAACGGCAGTTCGTAACCAACGTTAAGGTGCATTACCGCCTCACGCCATCCGGTTGAAGTATGTTATTTTTATTTACCCGCCACGGTGGCCGGTGGGTGAAGCGAGTTTACCCGCCACAACACAAAATCACCCGCATTTGGCTGGTGGCGGGTGCTAATTTCCATCCCTGAATGGTTCTTCTATGGCATCGTTGTGAAGAACCTTTTAAAGCGCCTTCATTTTTAAGAGTGTAGTTCTTTGGCATTTTTAGGCACAACCTGTGCAGCAATACTGATCTAATTAGGGTACAAGTGTGTTTATAGAGTTTACGGTTTATTTTTAGGTGTCATTGTTACAGTGTAATTATACTTACTAAGTTATACTTACTATAGGGTTAGGTTTAGGGTTGGTTTAGAGTTAGTTGCAAGTAATTACACAATTTACTTTTATTACTATAGTAAGTACATGTAACATGGTCACTGTGAAATGGAGAAGTGCCAAGTATTTCACAATGCCTTTGAATGCAGCTCATGTAGTCTTGAACAAAGAGAAGAAGAAATGTAGATTGACTATGCAAAAAGTAGATTATAACGTGTCAATTTTTTTTTTTACTTGTCTGCTACAATTATACTCGAACTGTCTATTCTTAGCATAAACCACAGAATTACAACATAAACAGTCTCAGGTTCAGATTAAAAGCCAGTCAACACAAACAAACACAGCCATGCATACATCTCAAATCCTCCCACAGGGTGAATGAGAGTTGCATCAGGTGTGTGTGTGTGTGTGTGTGTGTGTGTGTGTGTGTGTGTGTGTGTGCGCACGCACGCATATGCAGCTGATAAACATCTCCACCCATTTCCTCTCACCAAAACAAAACACACACAGACACACACACACACAGTTAGCAGGGGAACACCAGTAGCCTCTCTCCTAGCACTCCAAACCCCAAACACACTCCCGCTGTCTGTCGGCAGAGCTACCCTTTGTCTGCCAAAGCTGCTTCAGACAACCATTTTTCAGCAGCGGCCGAGCAGAAAATGAGATTCCACCATCAATAACCTGCAAGGCTTTTCTTAGTGGTCTGGAATTTCCTCCCGAGCCAAGCGCTCACATCCTCCACAGTCTGGAGAGAGACGTCACAGATGAGGACTTTACAGTAACGCTATGAATGGATATTAGAGAGAGGCTGGGGAGAGGGGCCTTCGGAATTGAGAAAGTCTCAATTCTCAAAGTTCCTTTGTCGCCGAGGCTGTCTTCTTTTGAGCAGAAATGAAACCAAGGGTCATGGTTGCTGAGGGTGACTCTCAACAGCTCACAATCTCCACTCCCCCTCATCTTTTCTTGCTCCACCTCTGCTTGAGCTTGCTGAGTGTGTGTGTGTGTGTGTGTGTGTGTGTGTGTGTGTGTGTGTGTGTGTGTGTGTGTGTGTGTGTGTGTGTGAGAGTGTGAGTGTGAGTGTGAGAGAGAGAGAGAGAGAGAGAGAGAGAGAGAGAGAGAGAGAGAGAGAGAGAGAGAGAGAGAGAGAGAGAGAGTCTGAACTCACTGACCCCCGGTTTCTCATTCGCTCTTTGGCTTTCATCGTATCTTAGGTTATCTCAAACGTGTAAAACTCAAAAGCAGTCAAAGCCCTGTGGCCCCATTTGGTCCTCACACAAGTATTACAATTATGCCATGGTTTTGTTGCTAAAGTGTAGTGTATCCCTAGTGTGTTCTTTCAGATATCAAATAGTGCTGATGGATGACAATACAGCAGTGGAAAAGTCAGTGCGTAAGCTCAGTGTCGCATTTAAAAGCCATCAGACTGCATTCAGAACATGGATAAATAACAGTGAGTGAGAGAGAGCGAAGCACATAAACAGTAAAGTAGGTGAAAAGATGTAAGAGATAAAGATAGAGAGGGAGATCCTTAACTCACGTAGTGACAGAAGCTCAATGATAGCTGCTTTTGCTCTTGTGCCGTTTATACAGGTGCACAAAACAACCCTGTGTCATTCTGCTAGCATGACATCAATGGTTAACATAATGCTCAGATGAGCCATAACATCAGTCTACATTCGAACACACTTTGTAAAGCCATTCCAAATGTAAAGACCAAGACATTTCCTAAATATCTAAATTTCAATAAATAAGGTGCGTAGTCTCGTGGCACTGCAGGAGTTCATAATCTATGACAATGCACTGAATAACCACACGTGCAATTATACTGACAAAGTGTGACTTAAAATTTATAATCATATTTTGTCTAACAATGCAGGTGGAGTCCTATTTGAGACGCTAATGATTTAGAGTATCATTACTAAGTGTAATAACATGCATACACACCTTAGATTCTCTGTGTTGATCATTGTCAACAGCATTAATTGTGAGCACATGGCTCTGTGCAGAATGCACTCACACGTGTTATATGGGCAGAGTTGGAAACGGCTTAAAAAAAAAAATCAAATAAGTAAAAATTTCTAGTGACTGTGCAGTTAACTCATATTGTATTTTCAGAAAGCTTTGGAATATTTGTTCTCTTCCTAAATTTGACACTATTTAAACATAATACATTTATTAGAAGTGATATATTGACCTGTTAAGAATTTGCTTACATCTACCTTATAAATACATATTTTTTGCTATTTTATTAAAACGTTTTCAGAGGTAAAATAACGGTCCGAGGTAGTGTTGTCAAAAATATCGATATTTCGATAAATATCGATACTGAAATATCTGAACGATACCAATACTAATTTCCCGAAGTATCGATACTAACCGAGATGTCACTTTCACTTCTACACCACACGTGACCGCAGAGGTCTCGTCTCATTCAAGTGAAGCGAACAGAAAGGCGGCTTTGTTTGATAAAGAGCACAGCAGGAGTGCTATCATGAAATATTTAGGATATGTAACAAATGAACATAGAAAGCCTGAATTACACAAGCCAGCCAATATGTAAGAGTTGCTACAGAGCAGTGCTATCAAAAGGCGCTAAAACACACTGTTTAGTGTCCCGCCAACAGCAGCAGCATCAGCGAGCGCAAGTGCCTTCAGCAGAGTTCCGCCTTCAGATGCACGCAGTAAGATTAAACTGGCCGCAACGCCCCAGCTAAAGTAATTACCATGAATGTGGCGGGGGGAAAGTAAGGTGATATTCAAATGATTTATTAATAAACTAGTATTTTCTGAGTCAGTGTCGCAAAGTTCTGCTCACTGGACGCGTTTTTAAAGCCTAAATGCATCTTTATGGATTAGGCCTATAGCTAATAAAAGAGTTTTGTTTTCGATTTGAATTATTTCGTTTTATAGTAGTGAAGTAATAATTTAAAGTAGGCCTAAATGTATTACTTTTACATTTATGAGCAAAAATAAAGTTTCACGTGGCATCCTGCAAAGCTTTCACTTTCCGCACAAACAATCAGATATGCGCCTATTTGTACACATTTATCTAAGTTAAACGATTAAACTAATTGTGATATGCTTTCAGTTTTTTTCTTCTTTTTTTTCTAAGGATTTTAATTTAAATCGTGATGACTTGAGAAGGCTAAATTTATCTCTCTTCCGCTGGCCGCTTTGTCGTTACTTAAAAAAACAAAAACTTGAATTTCACAAATAAAACATGTTCCAAATATGTTTCTAAATTAACTTTATAAACTAAAGAAACGAAAATAAATGTAATTACTTTGCTATTAAAGACAGTGCAATGGGGAAGAGAAAAAGAACTCGGGCCAGTAATTCTTATGAGCTGTTGAGGTTGTTGTTGTTTGCAACGAATGTTTGTTTATTAGCCCATTTAACTCTTATTTAGGCTACTTTCTTATTTAACTGTATTATTTCGTTGATTTATTTTAGCGTTTTGTAGGCTGCTTGTTCAACAACTTTCTATATAATTTCTATACACGCACGTTTGTGAATAATGTTGGAGCCTCATTTATTTATATATAGGCTATAACACCGCACCACCGGCGGTGGTCAAAAAATCTGCCACCATCACAGCCATACAGTTCCTACTCTTCATAAATGCGTGCACTACATGTTGTATTTAAATCTGAATTTAACATTCAACGACTTACATAAATGTCTTTGCGCTTACCGAGTATTAATTGTCTCCCGGTCTGTGTTCTGTGTTCCAGTCTGACATGCTCATTCAGTGAAGATTTAAACGAAACACAGACTGCCAGAATGGACTTTTAGGCATAAATGGAAATGTGTGAATTTGTGACATTTACAGATAAGGATATGACCGTAAACTTTCATGCTGAGGACGCAAACGGATCTCAAAGCGCCTCACAGGGCAAGCCGTTACTCTATTAGCTTGAATTCTTATGATTTGGGCAGCTCGGATCACGTAAAATATTAATTTTAACAAATATCTTTTACCATTAACTTAAGTTCTAAGATTAGTTAGATAGTTAAGTTAATTTTAAAAGTGTGGTCTAAAAAGAAACAAAAACATTTTACGACTTACACAGTTATTTGAACATCAAATAAAGTATGAAGCTCAAACTCAAATGAAGTTAAGAAGCTGAACAGGGCTGTAGCAGTACATATGCATATACCTCATCGTCATGTTCTACATACATTATATTTTTAAAATTAAAAAAGAAATTTTCCTCCTTAATAGTGTGGTATTTTTTTTTTCTCTGTGGTATCGAAAATAGTATCGAATATCGATATTTTTCAAGGTATCGTATCGAAGTTAGAAATTCCAGTATCGTGACAACACTAGTCCGAGGTATAATTTAACTTGCATACTAAAACTGTACTAAAACATACTAAAATACTAAAAATATGCATAACTAGTAAAATTTTGTTTATTTTCCCTAAATATGAGGATTGTGTTCCCTTTTGTCACTAACAACTTTCTGAAACAATAATAACATTTCGGTTGTGACTGTTTCGGTAGTGACAATTTTATGGAATAACACCCAAAAAAGACCAAAGATGTCACTACCAAAACTCCACCAAATGTTTCGGTAGTTGCCATTTAACCTAGATCAAAGATGCTAATCAGCACACAGTTAGCTAGCACAGTTCTGAACAGTGGTACACATATTAAAACTAAATGTTATGGGAAAAACTCCCCCAAAAAAAGTGTGCTTAATTGCAGAAAAAAAAGGTGTTTGGTAGTGACGTTTCTTAAAGTTACACACAGATTTTTCAAAGTTTTGAAGAGATTTACCTCGAAATGATGGGGCCTATCTACTCACTATGTAACTATTTGCAGAGAGGGACACAAATATTTCCTGATCATGCAGAAGTGCAGTTAAAATCAATCTCAGCCAATGGACTAAAACAGTGTTGCGGGACACATTATTTTGCATAAAATTTTATAATTTACTAAGAAAATATATATATATATTTTTAACCTTCACGTTTCAAAAGAATCAGAAAGATACTTTTAAAAACAACAATGGTAAAAAAAAAAAAAAAACATTTTCATAAATTGAAATTTAGGGATTAGGGTTGGGGACAGACACCTCCCAATTGAAAGTACCCAATAAATGATGATTTTTTATATATTAAGCATACTGATATTTTAAATATTATTGTGGGTTTCAATCGATAATCTTAGTAAACAACTAAAATTTGAATGCTTACATCATTTTTAAATGTGGTTTTAATTGTGGGACAGCAGTTTGCGCCAATTCTGTAGAATGGCCCATATAGGGTGGAAAAAATGTCTATTATCAGTGTGCATTTTTGCAGATATCTGAACGCTGTTATCGGTGCTGATTACCATAGATAAATCAGTCAACCTCTGCTTACTGTAGACTGCTGTTGATATTAGATCAACAGACACTGATAGAAAGCACAGCTCTCCTCTTCCAGTAAAGTCTTGGGCTCTCTTCCACATGAGTCAATACTTTATTATGCTGCCAGAAACTCACACACACACACACACAGCAAACTCATCCTGGGAGCAACTACCATATAAAATCCACAAGCTACAAGACATCAGGCAAAGAACAGAAACCTATGGAGCATTCATACAAAATGACATGGGGAATGAAGAATTTATTACAGCTTAGGAACAAGCACTCAGAGATTTAAAAGGATGATGGCAAAGACATATTTAAATCCCAAATGCAGAGCCGCAGCCAGATTATATCCCTAAATGGGCCACTCTGGACATCCTATACAGGCTTGTAAAGAAAACAATAGGACATAGGAAGTGTCAGAGGGATTTTTCCAAAAGGCAAGTTCCACCGTCTTGTCATTTCCTGGCCTTACTTCTCCATCTCGACTTGATTACTTTTCCTCCCTTTTTTAATATTTAACTGACCCATATGATTGATTCAGTTTGAACTTCATAAGCTACTTTTGTTTTTATATGGAAACAGCAGTTTTGGCTTACATCAGGAAAACAAACGTTTTGTTCATGAATAGGATTGGCTTATTCAATGCGCTCAATATTTCCGAGATCGTATTATGCAGCGAAATCCTAAAGCTGGCATTCACATTCAGAATGACTTGAGTGGAGAAGAAATCCAGCGAAATCAACAGTAAGTTGCTGATAGCAAGAAGGTGAAGCCTGTTTCTATTCCATCTTGACACGCATGTGTCAATTTCACCAGCTCTTAGACACACAGCTGCTATAGGCTCCGCTATGCAAAATTTGTCCACCCCTCACATTCTGTTTCATAAGCAGTTGCTTGTTTCATAATGGGCCAGCATTTACAAAACCCTGAGGCAGAGAGAGAGTCAGCACCAATACACTATACACCCTCACTGCCGCAGCAGAGAAAAAACAGAGGATAATAAAGAAAACACATCAGATGGATGACAGTAAGCCCACACACAGACTTAACTCTACCCTGATATTCAGGTCGAAGTGCAAAGGGATGCCATGAGCACTGAGAATCCACAAAACAGCTGAGCTAAATTCAAAACACACATATTAGAGACAAAGACTTGCATTAAAATTAAAATCCACTCAAATATAAAACAGAATTCAAACACTGTGTGAAACAGTCAATAAAAAAGAGAAGTAAATCTAGGGCAAGCTATAAAATAACCAAGATGCTCCAAATATAGAACTTGGTAAAGTTATAGTTTGAAACCTGAGGTACAACAATAAACTAACACACGTAGAAACAGAAATAGGGCCCTATGACAAAAAGGGGATACAGAATCGTGGAATTCAGTCATAAAAGGGAATTTACCATATAATGTGGAATGTCAGGGAATTTGACAAACTTGGAATTAATAAATCAAAAGTAGGTCAGGACACTTCAGTCAAAACTTGAATATCAGCTGCAAAAAGACTACTTAAATATGAATCCTGCATGTTCTGCATGACTGTGTGAATGAATTGTACAGACATGCAGTGTCGTTTACAACATATACTGAAGTGCGCCTGACATTCACAGCGTTTTCAGCCTCTGCCACCTCATTATATGAGTACATGAACAAACAATCTCTAGTAATCATCTCCAATGCTTTGAGTCACTTCATGAATATTTTAGTTTCTTTTGACAAAAACTATCATCATAAAGGTCATCACAGCAACACGTCAAAATAAAACTAGAAGAAATTGTGACAGAAATATTACTTAATATAATGATAGTACTACTACTACTAATAAAATTATTAAAACATTATTTTTTACGGAATATTACCAGAGAATTTATTTGCCAGAAACATGTAAATACACAACACAGTAGAATTTTTTTTATAAAATCACTTAATTAAAGATCCTTTTGATTATTAAAATTTAACAAAACCATTAAAATGAAATGCAGAAAATTAATGGAAAACAGATTTTGAGGGGGGCCTATTTGAGAAAAAAAGAAAACAATTCATTTCATAGGTCCTTAATTTTATTTTAAAAAATTGCTTAGAAATAGTTTAAGATTTGCTGTTAAATTACTGTATGTTTCATGATTTTAGGATATTCTAGTTTCAGTTTCAACATCAACCAACAGTCTTGACAAATGGATAATGCACAACTATGTTATAAAATATTTGTAAATATTGTATTAGTATATAGTAGTCAACATTTGAAGTGGATCAAAAAAGTTTAAAATTGTCCTAAGACAAGAACGGGTATTGTTTTGGTTTAAGGACAACTTTGATTAAAGGTTTTGATCCACTTTAAAGAATAACTATTGGCAAAATGCAACCTGGGCTGTTTTTTTTTACCGTAAACGAGACAAACATATCTAAAAGCATAATTACGACAAACGAGCCGTTTTTGAGATTGACCGTGATTTTGTTTTTTGGTCAATGGCCAGTGAATGGGAATACTAGGGGCATAAATTTGAGCATCAAAATCGATATTTTTACAACCCTTAGAAGGTTTTGAACAACTCACTTTCACTGTTTGGGTTTCCGCTCGTGGCCGTCTTGCCAGTCAAGAAGTGTCGATCTCCAAATGCGAATGAATGGACTCCATAGGAGGAAATATTAGGCTTATATGAGGCTCTTTTTACAACTAGAAGGTTAATATTGTTTTTTGCTTGTGACAAAACAACAAATTAGCCGTGCATTTATATGGAAATATGCTTTAGGAGCTATCCATCCTCGCATTCGGAGATCGACACCTCTTGACTGGCAAGACGGCCGTGAGCGGAAACTCAAACAGTGAAAGTGAGTTGTTCAAAAACTTTCTTTTTTAATGTTTTAATGTTTTTTCTTTAATAATGTTTCTCAATTAACAATCACACAAATATCAGCAACTAAAAAAAATCTTTCCTGTGCAACTTCACTTGGCATTATATTTCAAATATTCATGGGCTTTATTTGTCAGTTTTGATCTGAGCAAGTCTTGTTTTTCCAATCCAAAAATGAACAAAAATATCTTGTGGGACTGCTAACATTATGTAAGTGATAACAGCCTTTAGTATAGGACTGATCTCCACATATTTTCAGCTGAACCTTCAATTTTACTATTAACAATTCAGTTGTTCCTCAAAAGGCACAGCCTGCATTCATACTACGCCTGTAATCGACTTGCTCAATGCCAGGAACGCACTGGGCTCATGTGGCTCAGTAGAACACAAATACATTCTATCACTCAATACAGTCTCTCCCCCAGCACTCCACACCACAATCACTATCTGAATGCATGCTGTACTTGACACCCAGTGTCACATGAACGCATACAGACACGCACACCTACATTTTTAGTCCCTCTCACTGGCTGCTCTCCAGATTACTAAAAATGTCAGAGAGGTAGCAGCTGCTATTGATGTGGTTGTGTAGACAGTCACTGACTTTCTCCACAGACCGCCACCACTGCAAGACCACTTTACACCGCTGCTGACAACTACAGAACTCTTATAAAAAGCACAAACGCCGAGCGTGCACCCAAACAGAACTGCATGCAGCTAGAGTTTAATGCATCAAGCTGCACTATGCACATTCACTTCCTTCGGGAATCTGCTTTGATGAATTAAGAATGCATACAAAGAAGGAAAGGATGCACTAATGCATAACAATATAAGCACATAGAGCAGTAGGTAAAAAGGAAGTTGTAATAGTTCTATTTTGCTTAGCAGGAAATGCTGCTGATGTGAATAATGATGATTCATCCGATAATGACCTTTTATTGTTAAAATCAAACAGGGTAAGCCTGTCGACAGGGCTTGGAAGAAATTCTCATAGTGACAGAATGAGCATGCATACATTTGCTGCTGCAGGTGCGAGTCGTAATCAGCAGAAAAATCTAAAATACCTTGTGGTGTTATTTTAAGCTGTGGTTCTGAGTAAGTCACCATTGTGTAACAAAGAAAGAGGAACTGAGATAAAACGTAGAGATAAAACGGGAGGCAAAGTGTAGAGGAGAGGTGAGTAGTGGCTGTTTGCCCAATCCCGGTGAAGGGCCGTGGGGAGGGGTTGACAGTCAGAACCTCCAGACAGTGCATTTACTGAACATTAATGGGGCACTCAGCACTGAGACTCCATTCTGACCATATACAAAATTCAGGGCTCGACATTAACGCTTGTCCGCTTGTCCGGGACAAGTGGATTTTGTGAATGGGCAAGTGAAGGAGAATTTTACTTGTCCGACCTGACAAGTAACCTGATTAAAGCATCAATAACAAACAATAACTAGCGCAGCAACGAAACTCTGGTGAGAATGATTCTGAGTGTATTACTTACAGTGTAAACGGTGACTGAAAACGGACAGTATCAAGTATCAAGCTCGTGCAGCCTATCTGACTCACGGAAATTTTAAAACTAATAGGCGCAACAGCATACACAAAGAAACAAACATACTGCGGTAGAAAAAAAAAGATAAATATTGTATAACATATTATATAGCACCATTACGATTGCAAACGTGAAATTGATTTTATACAACAGTAGTTCAATAAACTACTTAAATTTTAGACACATCACTGGCCGTTTTTGTTAACGAAACAGTTATAAGTAAAGACACAGCAGAACAGTCGCGAATCTGAGAAACACACAGCAGTGTTTCAATACCGAATGATTTAGCATTTAATTTAATGAATCTGGTGAGTCAGTGAACGAACTGGTTGAATCCGTCTATGGTTAAATCCGTGACTCGCTCATTAAGACAGTGACTTACTGCCGCCTATTGGTGGTTCGGTTTCATATTTAAAAGTATGGCATTTTTTCAACATTTTAGATTTATATGTTAAAAAATGTACAACATTAAACTTATAACATTATTTATATATTTGCAATTTTACTGTGTAAATGCATTTTTTGGAACCTCTTATCTTCATTAAACAGTCTAAGTAAATACATTTAAATAGCATTTTCGATGCAGACTGGGTTTTTCCTGTGCAGTGGAAAGATGGAGTTTGATGATATTGATTTAATCTGAATGGTAACCATACAGAGTCTAGTTATTCTAATTGAATGTACTGATAAAATTTCAGAATTTAATGTAAATGATGACGCATTTAGTAAGGTTAAGAAAATAAAGTTAAAAAGTGTCCTAGAAATCAATTTAAGGCAAATATCACAAATATTCTGTTTAAACTAAGACCTTATAGAGCAGTGATGAGACTATTGCTTCAGAATAGATTAATTTACGGCAAAAAAAAGGCTCTTTTTTTGCCTCGGACAAGTAAATTTGTTACTAGGACAAGTGAATGTCTGATTTACTTGTCCGAAGGACAAGCACATGTCAAAGCTTAATGTCAAGCCCTGAAATTGATGTCAAATCAAGGACCTTGTCTAAAACACCCAGAGGCCACTGTGCTCTGCACTCCACAGCCTACCAGACACTTAAGATCAAATGACCTTCTTATAAATGCATTCAAATCACACCACCCACTAACAAGGACACTAACATATACATCCCTTGAAGTAGAAACAAAAGCTCCCTGACCTTCGGCATGTGGCCATTAGTCTAATAGTCTAAATGGTATTTGCAGCCCATTTACTCTGGCCTTTTTTAGCAATCAAACACTTGGCCATGGGCACATGTTTACAACACTCACAGCACACACACTGACCACCACTAGTGCAGGACAGATGCCATGGGAGTTTGTCCAAAACTCTGCCTTAACTAATAGGATCAGTCAGGCTCAATTCTGATAGATTCAAGTCATACATTAGGATTATTTAAGTAACATTGTGCAATAGTGCATTTTGCATAAACCAAACGCAACTTTACAGCTCTGTTATTGTTAAAGTTGACCTATTATGTCTCTTTTTACAACATGTAAAATAAGTCTCTGATGAGTGTGTATGCTAAGATTTAGCTTAAAATACCAGACAGATAATTTTTTAAAGCTTGTTGAAATTGCCACTTTTAGGGTATGAGTCCAACTGCGCCATTTTTGTGTTTCTCTTTAAATACAAATGAGTTGGTGCTCCCGGCCCCCTTTTCAGAAGAGGGCGGAGCTTCAAGAGCCAGCAAAAACAAAACAGGACAATCTCAAGAATTGAAAATGTCAGAACCTCTCATTAGCGGTGTTAAGATAAGTCAAATCATCTGAATGGACTGTGCATAATAAATGCATGTTTATGAATTACACAGATGCGGAGCAATAAAAATAATGACATAGCTGGTCTCATGGTGCCATCACGTGCTATCATAAACTAAACTAAAAGTCCAGGTTGTGATTATGAGTTTGACAAATTCAAGTCGTCGACTTCACATTGCATTCATATGCAATTTTTAACTACCACATTCCTATTTAGGATCATTCTTGTAGCAGTTGAAGGCAGCATCAGTGAAAACAGGCAGAGAAATGGTAGCTTTAGCAACATTAGCCTTACAGAGTGGCGAGAAGCACTTTCAGAAAGGCAATTTGGAAAACAAACATGTAATACTCACTTTGTCTAGAGCTGACGTTTGCGCACAAAGTGTTGGTATTGATCCCTAAACATATAGGGCACTTTACTGTTTTCTTTCCTGGGACATTTTCCGAAAAAATTAAATTTAACCAGTGTCCTCTGCGGCTAAACTGGAGGGAGTCTACGGAGTCTCCATGTTCGTTGGTGCATCCCAAAACACAACACTTGTAATGCCTCATTGTCACTGACATTGTATATCTCCAGCAGCTACAGCAAGAAAACAGTAATGGCGGACTGCTGCTTCTCACTCAGGGCTGTGTCTATGCTAAAAGTGCAGAGACCGTCACAAGTGGGTGGGATTTCTCCCTACGATGGTGTGTACGCAGGGAAAAACCTGGAATCGCATGATTAGAGAGACTGTTTATGATTTATATGGATTCCAAAAAAAGAAGTGTGGGGATTTTTAACATTACAGGCTGGTTGTTTTCACACACTGCTACCACACAACTGTGTTCAATCACCTTATAAAAAGTCATTTTTGCATAATAGGTCCCCTTTAATGTGTAGGTTTGCTCAAACACTCAAGCCAGTTTTTTATTTCTGTATCTAAATATCATGTCAAAGAATTTCTCTCTTAATGCATGTCAAAATTCTAAATGGAAAAAATGATTTGACCCTATATATGCATGACTGACCTGCATAAACTTCTCTCCAGATATGGTGCCATCAACTGCAGATAGGGAGTATTATTGCCTCACTGAGCTAACAAACACACCAGTGTCAACATTACACATATAACACTAGTGGTTACGTCATGCTGATATCACTCCACCACTGGGGGAACTCCAGCAATTTGGCCTTATCTAACTGTGCTTGATATGACTCAACTGCTGCTGATAGCAAGCAAGAGAACTGAAGACAAAGGTAGGTGAAGGGAGAAAGCTTATAACCCACTTTCTAACAGTGAATCAAAAGGCGTATAAAAATACTCTATGAAATATTAAAATTAGGGGTGGGCATAGATTAATTTTTTTAATCTAGATTAATCTAGATTAAAATGGCTAATTTGAATTCTGCTGAAGGCATTCAGAATATGTGTGCTACCCAAATAATGACTAAAAGTAAGTCTTTGAGAACGGGCCAGGTGGCGCATTAGATCAGGCGCTCATCTCCTGTTTCCAAAATGCATCACAAACTGCTTGACAATTGCATTTACAACATAATTACCTATACAAACTTGTGAAACCAAGTACTTCTGCGCAAAAGGCTGCACGACGTGCGCGTTGCCGTTAAATACAATCAATCCGGGCATGGATTTCTGCGTGCATAGTCTTCCATTAAACTGCGTTGCTTTTAGAAGCGTCAATTCAGTTGTTGCATATAGTTTAATGTCTTTATTTCAGGATTATCAAAGTAAATTATAACTCACGTGCCCCAGTAAAAAGGGTCTAGCAACGCACCTGCCCTGAAGCGGCTTCATAACTGCATCCATGTTTGCACGTCTCATTTGATGTGGTAATTTCACAGAAGTTGAAGACTCGTTCTCGCCCCCTACAGTGCAATTCGACTAGGTATACGTCATCCGCGCTCAAATATCATGGTGAAAGTCATCATATCTTGCGTAGTTTAGACCCAGCTCCCAACCCAACTTTGAGAATAGATTAACGGCGATATTTTTTTTTATTGCCCGATAAGAGTCTCACGTTAACGCAGCACGTTAACGCCGATAACGGCCCACCACTAATTAAAATAAATAAAAGTAAAAGATGTTCATAGTAAAGTTTTTTTTTTTAATCAACAAACTGATGCTAATTAACTATAATGCATAATGTGGTGTTATTTGTTAGTCTAAGCGAGGGGTTTTCAAAGTCTAAGACAGTGGGCCTCCCTTTTGACACAACTTACCCATTGGGTAAAAAAAAATAAAATAAAATCATATGCATTCACTGAGGGAGTGAAAAAAAAAAAAAACTCTACACTGGAGGAAAAAAACTTAGAGAAAAGTATTATTATTCCTATTTTTACCCAAAATAAGGTGTTAATATACATGTAATATAATATATGTAATATAATGTTTCATTCATACAAGAAATCACTAATATGGACAAAGGTATACACTTAACTCCAATAGAGACGTTTGTACGAAAAAAAGGGTTATCTCTGTTCTTCAAGCCATATCGGATATTTTTTATATGAATAAACTATAGATGCAATGCCATGCTAATTAATAGCCTTTATCAATTTATAAAATACTAGCCAATATAAATAATGATTTTGCCTTATTCTGTGATGCAAAACCACATTAGATCACAAAAGGAGGCTATTTCAAACACTCGACCTAAATAAATTTGGAGCAAAAACATGTTATTAAAATGTTCTCAATAGACAACGGGTTTGTAAACGGACTCAAAACAACGCAAAATCCATGCATGCGTTTTCACTGAGCTAAAATTTAAACGTAGCATGCAGAGCTGTCTGCACTATATAGCTCTTTGATTCTAAACATGTACCTTTCTGCACAGCGCCGTTTCAAGTCGAGCGCCCCTAAAAATCCAATTGACATTCTCTCGACCGCCGGATTCGTCTGTCGGACGGGCCGTCACTGGACATATAGCTGCATTGGCGGGCTTGCCAAACACAAGTGAATTCACAGCTACAGCCTTCTGGGTGGAAATGTTTTTCTTGCTTTTGACGTATTATATATATTTTTTTTTTTAGCTTCGTTTAATTTAAAAAACATTTAAATACAATAAAAAATATATATAATATCAATAAGTATATTTTTAATATATAATATTTTTTCCCCTGCGCCTCCCCTGACATGCTCTGGCGCCCCCCTGGGGAGGCGCGCCCCACACTTTGAAAACCCCTGGTCTAAGCCATCCAAAAACTACTTTATTGCATTTAAAGGTGGTAAAAAGCTGGAATAACAAGATAAGGTATTTATTATACAACTTCGCTACAATGCAAATAATACATACAATATTGCTTTTTTTAATAAATTAATACTTTTATCCAGCAGGGATGCATTAAATTAAAAAGTGACAGTAAAGTCACCTACAATGTTACAAAAGGTTTCCATTTCAAACAAATGCTGTTCTTCTGAACTTTCGATTCCTCAAAGTCTCCTTAACAAAAAGTACCATGGCTTCCAGCAAAATATTAAGCAGCACAACTGTTTTTAACATTGATGCAAAGGTTTATTGAGCAGCAAATCAGCATATTAGAATGATTTCTGAAAGATCATGTGACACTGAAGACTGGAGTAATGATGCTGAAAATTCAGCTTTGCTATTACAAGAAAAAATAATTAGTTTTAAATTGTAATATTTTAAAACATTACTGTTTAAACTACATTTTTGATCCTTTAAATCCAGCCTTGGTGAGAATAAAAAATGTTTTTCAAAAACATTTAAAAAATCTGACCAACCATAAATTTTTTTAAAAGGTGGGGTTTAATATATAAACATTAAAAAAGGCTGAAAACACCTACAATACCACAAAACAGCGCACTCTTCACAATACACAATGCACAAAGATTGCAGGAGGAGCAATTCTTCTAGAGCCTTACAGAGACTGCAGCAGAGGCAAAACCCAACCAATGCAACACAGCCAAATAAGCAAAGCAGTCCACCACAGTCGATACAAAGAGTGACGGCATGATGACAAGCCAAGAATTCTGCTTACACGGAAAGCACTTTGCATACAGTTAATTTCCTTCGATGTTCCACTCTAGCTGCTCATTTATCAAAATGAAGAATGGTCAAGGACAAACACTTTGTAAGCTATCACCTCCTTATCTTGTCCCTGAATAGTACTCGAGCATGTTCGGCAGTTCATATAAGTAGAAACAAAGCATCTGACATGAATTAACGAAAAGGCCGGCTGTAATAAAGCTTGCAGCTGCAAAACTGCTGTGCACCGTGTATTAGAGTCTGTGCAAAACGTTCTGAAAACAGACAGATAAAGTAGTAAACTAGCTCCACATTTCACCAGACAATGGCAAAAAGGCAAAGGCAAACTCGTTTCTTTTCATTGCTTATCAACAATCTGAACGGAGCAGCGAGGAGAGGGAGAAAGAATATCATTACTCAATAAACAACGCAGAGGGGTGGAACTGGAGTTGATGTGAGTCCAAAACAAATCTGTTGTTTTCTGGCCATGAGTCCTGGCAGGGCTGCGGAGCAAAGAGGTTGTCTGAGGCCAGTTCTGTTTTGGGTTCAGGCATCTTGCTGGTCCACTTATGACACTATGCTTTGTTCTCTTCTAATGTACAGTGGGAAAGAATGCTGCTCAAGAGAAAAAAAAGCCCCTCTGCTGGCCCATGTCCAATTACACTAATACACTAATACACTTAAACTGTGTGGCCTCCATTTTTCACATTCCACTGCCTTTCATGTGCAAATCAACAGCTGTTGACAAGCATTTGGTATCCACTATGATTTATTGACCCTTAATAACAACATCCGAGATGGAAAGCAAACGACTGTAGCTCAAGCCTCATCTTCAGCACGCTATGAAGGTGTTGGAGAGCTTTGTAAAGGGGGCGGGAGGTCCACAAATGCCGTTACCCGTCGTGTTTATGCAAGACTTCTCAACACTTTCCTAGTGATATTTACAGTACAATGAAGGAAACCAGAGTCGCTGATTCACATGAAAACAATGAAACAGTAAGGCAGTGTAGAGATTTGTGAAACGTTTCATGAACAATTGCGTTTCAGTACATCACTGCATGAGCTCTAGGGCTAAATATGGGCTCACAAACCACATACTGCTGGAGTCTGTGAAAGCTATTCCCATGCACTATTGGTCTTTAACCCTTAAATGTTATCTGTATACTGGGGGCATACACATTTGAGAAGCTGAGGGAAGGGACAGTAAGTGAATGGTCCTGATTTCTAAAAAAAAAAAAAAAAAGGTAAAAACTCTGGCACCCAATTTTACTTTACTTACAAGTGACACTGGCAGTTTTCCAAGAGGTAAATGAATATGAAGTTTTTGAGCAGTAAGATTTGTAATGTTTTTTAAAGTCTCTTCTGCTCACCAAGCCTACATTTATTTGATCCAAAGTACAGCAAAAAAGTAACATTTTGAAATTTTTTACAATTTAAAATAACTGTTTTCTATTTTAATATATTTAACATGTAATTTATTCCTGTGATTTCAAAGCTGGATTTTTAGCATCGTTACTCCAGTCAAATGCTCCTTCATAAATCATTCTAATATTCTGATTTGATGCTCAAAAACATTATAATGTTGAAAACAGTTGAGTAGAATTTTTTTAGGTTTCTTTAATGAACAGAAAGTTCAGAAGAAGCATTTATCTTTTGTAACATTACAAATGTCTTTAGCATCATTTAAAACATCTTTGCTAAATAAAAGTATTCATTTCTAAAATTCCTTTAAAAAAAATAATATTCTATTCTATTCTATTATATACTGAATCCAAGCTTTTGAATGGTACAGTGTATGTTACAAAAGCCTTTTATTTCATATAAAACGTTGATCTTTAGGTCTTTCTATTCATCAAATAATCCTGAAAAACAAGTACTCAACTGTTTTAAATATTCATAATAATATTAAATTAAAGTGTTTTTGAACAGCAAATCAGCATATTAGAATGATGTGACAGGAGTAATAAAAATTTAGCTTTGATCACAGGAATAAATTACATTTTAAAATATATTCAAATAAAAAGTAGATATCTTAAATAGTATTAATATTTACAATATTACTGCTTTTTCTGAATTTTGGATTAAAAAAACTGGTTGGTGAGCAGAAGAGACTAATTTAAAAAAAAATCTTACTGTTCAAAAACTTTTACCTGATAATGTATACATACATACATACATACATATATTTCTATTTTATTGTATTTTCTTTCCTGAGCACAACAAAACAGCCAAATGACAAAACGATTTTGACTGAAGCTCCTTACATCATTATGCAGCTGTTTTCTTTCTAAAACAAGACCATGTTACAACACGAGAAAAGATTATTTCATCTTGACACGTTCAATAATAAGATGTTGACCAATACATTGGTTTAACGCCAAAGAAACACATACAAAGCAGACTGAAACTGTACGCCTCAGTCTCCGCTTGCACCCGGCAGCGTTACTACAGAACTAGCCAAGCATTCAATACAATATAACAACACATAAACCGAGCTAACTCAGCTAGCTCAACACCCGACCCCCCAAAAACGCTCAACAGCAGGCGGTGTGGCTTGCAAAACATTGTTTATAATGCTATAAACTGATTGAATACATAACGTAACGTGCCGTGCCAGATGTAATTTAACAGCGTTCCGTCTAACGTTAAATCACAAACACCGCTAGCTATGCTAACTAGCCGGCCAGTCTTCACGGAGTATTTGATTTCCGCCTTGCTCGGAGACGCTCATTCAATGTAGCAGAGGTTGAGTGAAGGAATAATGGCCGTTAGCCACAGAGAAACCCCGTTACTCCGACAACGGCTCGGAGAAGTCTCGACACCCTTAAAACCGATAAACGGCTGAGAGACTCGAGGGCAAAACTTACCTCTCCGCGGAAGGTGAAGGTCTATCGCTACCGGACGTTTATGTAGTTTGTGAGGAAAAAGAAATGAAGAAATTTCCGCGAGTAATCCACATGAACGGTTTGCTACGACCGTGTTTTCGTCCTCCTCGGTTTGAGCCGCAAATCCACTTGAGCGCCGCGCGTCTGTCGCGTGAGAAACTAGGCTGCTCTCGCGCTCCCTCGATGGGTTCGGCCTTCTCGCGCTCCTCGTCTGTTTTTCTTTCTCCTCTGTTTGTGTGTTACTCGCGTTTCCGCCCTCTTATCTCCAAACGGCTGTGGCTCGAAAAAAGCAGTTCGTGCCCATTCTGTCTAGTCGTTTATCGCAGCGGTGGCTGTAAATACACGAAGCGACTGTACGTGAATCTCTGCGGTTCAGAGATGACTTGAGTCCGTGTGTGTGACTGACTGACTGCTGCTGCTGCTGGCAAAGCAAGAGTCCGCTGGACGTCAAGTGCAGTTTCTCAGCTCTTAAAGGGCCAGTGCGCTCCTTTTGAAAATAGGTCCCTCTGCTATGTAAATCACTACAAATCACACCACTCGTCAGAAGATATGAATAGAATATGAAGATATACTAAATGAGTACAAATATACAAAAGATAGTCTTAATATGTGATTCCTGAAGTTTTAAAATAGGGAAAATAAATAATAAAAATAATAACATTTTAAAATGTTATTTAAAGAACAATATGTGTGGGGGTTACAAGTGGCAAGCAGCGATTGTGAGTGTAAACAAGCATTATTTGCATCTAATAGATAGATAGATAGATAGATAGATAGATAGATAGATAGATAGATAGATAGATAGATAGATAGATAGATAGATAGATAGATAGATAGATAGATAGATAGATAGATAGACTACCAGTCAAAAGTTTTTGAACAGTAAAATGTTTAATGTTTTTTAAGAAAGTCTCTTTTGCTCATCAAGCCTGCATTTATTTCATCCAAAGTACAGCAAAAACTGTAAACTTTAAACTATTTTTTACTATTTAAAATAACTGTTTCTATTTAAATATATTTTAAAATGTAATTTATTTCTGTGACGTCAAAGCTACATTTTCAGCATCATTACTCCAGTCTTCAGTGTCACATGATTCTTTGGAAATCATCCTAATATGCTGATTTGCTGTTCAATAAATATTTTTTATTATTATCAATATTTAAAACAGTTGAGTGCTTTGTTTTTTTTAGGATTCTAAATAGAAAGTAAAAAAACTTTTGTAACATTTTTTTCAGTTTTTTTTTTTGGGGGGGGGGATTATAGAAATTAATACTTTTGTTTAGTGAGGATGCATTAAATTGATCAAAACTGATCATAAAGACATTTATAATATTACAAAAGATTTATATTTCAGATAAATGATGTTCTGAACTTTCTATTCTTTAAAGAAACCTAAAAAAACAGGTTTCAACATAATAATAATAATAATAATAATAATAATACATGTTTTTAGGCAGCAAATCAGAATATTTAAATGATTTCTAAAGAATCATGTGACCAGAGTAATGCTAAAAATTCAGCTCACAGGAATAAATTAAATTTTTTAATATATTTAAATAGAAAACAGTTATTGTAAATAGTAACAATATTAAATAGATAGACAGAATAATAAATAGATAGATAGATAGATAGATAGATAGATAGACAGACAGACAGACAGACAGACAGACAGACAGACAGACAGACAGACAGACAGACAGACAGACAGACAGACAGACAGACAGATAGATAGATAGATAGATAGATAGATAGATAGATAGATAGATAGATAGATAGATAGATAGATAGATAGATAGATAGATAGATAGATAGATAGACATAATAATAGATAGATAGATAGATAGATAAAAATGTAACAAATATGAAACAGAATTTCACTTAGGCATTTCATTGTCATTACCAATACAGTATGCCTCTGTCGTAATTAAAACTATAATTCAATACTCAAATGAAAAATAATTAGGAAACACTGTCAATAATTACAAAATGGGGATAGTTGCAGGGATAGTTCAACCAAAATTCTTTTAATGTTAACTCACCCGTAGTTACGTCGATACAAACCTACTGAACTTCCTTTCTTTTGTGGAACAATTTTGGTAACCTAACAGTTTCAGTTCCTATTGATTTTCTTTGGTTAACTGTTTTTTCCAAAGACAAAAACTGCAATGGAAGTCAATGGGAACCAAAACTGTTTGGCATTATTGTGACTCAACTTATTTAAACCACAAAAGCCGTCTACTAATGACCTAAAATAGTTTCAAATGGCCAAACTAAATATCAAAGGTTCTGTCATCCAACTGAAATATCATTGTGTTTCCAGAAAACACATGCACACTTTGGCAAATGGCTCTTGCAGACACTAATGCGTTGTACCCCCTGAGCTGCATCTCTCCAGGCCCTGCACATCTGGGCTATTTGAAGCCTGTGGAGACGCAAGCTGTGGATACAGTGTTTTAACATTGAAGAATAGTGTCAGAGAGATCACACTGTGGGCTCAGTAAATGACCTGTGGTTTCGCTAATGATCTGAATCCTTTTCTCTGCAGCTCAGCCACCCACGGCCATCAGGCACCGACAGCCACGCATCCGTGAAGCTCCAGAATTAATCAACCTTTCACACATGATCTTCCCGAGGAGTCTTATATGTCAACAGAGTTTCATTTCCATACCTCTGTGTGAATGATGTTGACCCGCTAGGGGCATATTGTTTATGTGGGCAGCGCCTTTATTCAAGCCCTTGTGTAATCGGTGGTTTTTGACTGGAAGCATCATTACATGTGTTCCTGCTTTTCTAAAGTAAAACAATATGGCGGTGATCTCACAGGACGATTCTCTGACACACAGTCACTTCATATCTTTGCCTTGTGGTGTTAATCTCATGTGTGCGAGTCTGCGGATTTGCATGTTGACATTTACAATGGATGTGTGTCAGGGTAACCTTCAGAGAGCCGCCGAAAAAAAATTGGCATTCATAAGCGTGAGTCAGTCGTTTTTCACATTGCCTCAAACACTGGATGCTCCAGTGCTCTTTCGCCTTGATGGAGAGGCCAAACGAGAGAAAATTAAGGATAGTTCATTCAAAAATTACAAGTCTGTCATCATTTACTCACCCTCAAGTTGTTCCAAACCTGTTCTTAGATAAAAACGCTATGGAAGTCAACTCATTTTTTTAAATATCTTCATTTGTGTTCAGCAGGTTTGAAACAACATGAGCTTACAGTAAATGCTGACAGATTTTGAGTGGACTATCTCTTTAAAACTAAATGGTGTTGTTTTGTTTTTCTGTTTTGATTGTATATTTATGCCTTAGCCATCTGATCTGATTATCTGCCTGGAAAAGTGTCTTAAGTGTAACATTAAGACCAGGTTGGGTTTGACCTACATTCAGTTTCCAAGTAACTCCATGATGTCAGGGTTTGTTTTTCTTTAGCTCTGTTTTTCTTTCTGCTCCGCAGTCTTTTCATTCTCTTTACCCATCCAGTTTTCCACCCATCTATACCGCCGCCGCACCACCACCACCATCCCTCCCTTCCTCTGTCGTTCTCTCTCTCCTGGGTCACCCGCCACTGAAGAGGAAAGAGGGTTGTTTATTTTATCAAAGTTCCCCAGAGCCTGAAGTGTCACGGTGTTATCTTGCCCTCCATCTCTACAATGGCCAATTACTCAGCACTGCGATAAAGTTAAAGCAGTTACAGTTGCCCGTGTATGTGTGTGTTTGTGTATGTGTGTGTGGACTAACAGAAGCAAACCCAGTGGGGTATATCAAATATTGCAATCACATTCCACCGCCTGTTATAACTTGAGCTTATTTTTATTGTTTTGCAATGGATTACAATGTGGTTTCCGTATAATAAACTGCCCGTGAAAACAAGCTCAGAGATTTGGATGAAAATTGATGAATTGTGTAAGAGTAAAATAGGATATTCAGCTTTAAAAAAATGTAGGTCAGGAAGCAAGTGAATGGTGAAAAGTGGGCATTATAGAATGAAGGCAAACTGAGTTGCTATTTGGCTATTGGATAGGATTAGGGTTAAAAATACAACTATATCAACATAACACATATCAATTCAACAAAAATGGAATTCATTAATTAATAATTAATGACATTTGTAAAGCATAATACTTTTTTACAGTTTGCCACAATAATAAGATGTGTACTCGTACAGTTGAGGTCAAAAGTTTACATACACCTTGCAGAATCTGCAAAATGTTACCAAAATAAGAGGGATCATACAAAATGTGTGTTATTTTTTATTTAGCACTGACCTGAATAAGACATTTCACATAAAAGACATTTACATATTGTCCACAAAATAAAATAATAGTTGAATTTATAAAAATGTCCCTGTTCAAAAGTGTACATACACTTGGTTCTTAATACCGTGTTGTTACCTGAATGATCCACAGCTGTGTTTTTTTGTTTAGTGATAGCTGTTCATGAGTCCCTTGTTTGTCCTGAACAGTTAAACTGCCAGCTGTTTTTCAAAAAAATCCTTCAGATCCTACAAATTCTTTGGTTTTTCAGGATTTTTGTGTATTTGAACCCTTTCCAACAATGACTGTATGATTTCGAGATGCATCTTTTCACACTGAGGACAACTGAGGGACTCATATGCAACTATTACAGAAGGTTCAAACGCTTACTGATGCTTCAGATGGAAAAAACAATGCATTAAGAGCCGGAGGTGTAAACTTTTGAACAGAATGAAGATGTGTATATTTTCCTTATTTGGCTTAAATGTCGTCTTTTTTTCATTTAGTACTGCCCTTCAGAAGCTACAGGAGATACTCACATGTTTCCCAGAATAGAAATATAGTTAAATTTATCCTGATCTTCAGATTTAAAAAGTTTTCACCCCCTTAATGCGTTTTATTTTCCTTCTGGAGCATCGAGCATTTGAACATAATTTTATTTGATAGTTAGACCATATGACAATTTTACAGTCAATAAAGTTGCAATCTAACAAAGTAGCAGATATTTTCTCTCATATTGTGACGTATTTCCAAGTGTAACAGATTATCGGAAAATAAAAGGACAGGAAACTATTTATCAGTTGTTGATGGAGTCCGTTTTTATTTGAGTTCAAAACTAATTTTTTAAATGACATACCTGGATAAAACATTCCCAATAACATAAACTCAACATGCATTTAGAAAATAGATTAATTTTTAACTCGAAAGGTTTCTTGAAAATACGAATTTGATACGAGTCTTAAACCAGATATACAGTTTTTTTTAATTTAGCTTTATCATAGACAAAAATATCATTAAGATGTTTTAACTTTAAACCATTGCTTCCAGCTAAAATGCAAGTCCTCAATCCATAATATTGCTTTCTGTAGTGAAAAAGTCATCTTGTCTGAATCAGGAGAGAAATATGCACAGATCAAGTACCGTTTTACAAGGGAGAACAGTTCAAAACAGCTATAAACATATATACATATGTTGTTGGATTCTGAAGTAAGAAGACAACGGGGATGGACTTGTTCACTCCCGTGGATGCCTTAAAGGGATAGTTCACCCAAAAATTAAAAAAAAAAAATGTCATTAATTACTCATCCTCATGTCCTTCCAAACCCATAAGACCTTTGTTCATCTTTAGAACACAAATTAAGATATTTTTGATGAAATCCGAGAGCTACCTGAACCTACATAGACAGCAAAGCAACTGACACGTTCAAGGCCCAGAAAGGTGGTAAGGATATTGATTAAATAGTCCATGTAACATCAGAGGGTCAACCTTAATTTTATGAAGCTAAGACAATACATTTTGTGCGCAAAGAAAACAGAAATACTGTCTTTATTCAACAATTTATTCTCTTTCGTGTCTTTAAAGCGCTTTCACGAGAGTAGCATGACGTATGTGTGTGCATTCCTCTGCAGGGTCAGAAAGCTGATTTCATAAAAATTATTTAATTTGTGTTCTGCAGATGAACGAAGGTCTTACAGACCGACGGAACAACATTTTTGGATGAAATAACCCTTTGATGATAGATTTGTTTCTTACAAGCATGCAGCTTTTCTCTTCACAAGATGTTAATTGATGTACTGGAGTCATGTGAATCAAGTGTGGATTGGACTCTCATTGTGACGGCACCCATTCACTGCAGATCATCCATTGGTGAGCAAATGATGTAATGCTAAATTTCTCCAAATCTGTTTCGATGGATACCCTGAGGGTGAGTACATTTTCAACAAATTTTCATTTTTGGGTGAACTATTCCTTTAAGAAATTAAAAACAGTCTCTTTTTTATTTCATGCTGTCTTTAACACTTCTTTGGAGAATTAACATATGAATGGCATACTTTCAGTAGTCTCTGTGTATTAAACAAAAAAAAAAAAAACACTTTGAAAAAAATTTTGGTTGAAAGATTCAGTGGAAGCAAAGCAGTGGAAGTCCCTTCTCACCACAACGCCTTCCTCTTCTGGTCTTTTGTTCTGTCAGGCTTTAGGGAGAAAAAAAAATCTGCTCAGCTGCGCACACACTTTCATATCTAAGCTGGCATCAAAGTCTTATCCCTGCTGGTTCTTCTGCAAGCGAAGCTTTAGCTACAAGCTATTGATTTCAAAGCCTCTAAATTGGTGGTTATCTAGCAGAGAGCCATTAGCCTAGCTCAAATTAATGATGAGCAACATCAACAGAGGCAGCGGGCAGAGAGAGGGGGGTCGGAAATGATGGAAGGCGCTCAAAGTAGCTCTCCCTGTTGATACAGCTGAAGACATTACCGTGGCACAAAAGTGACAAATGAATTTGGCTGACAAGAAAGAGAAAAAGAAAACGCCACTTTTATTTATATACTCTCAGACGGATGGTTACTTCACACAGCCACATCTGTGATAACAATTCCACATGCTGGATTCCTCGGACAGAACATCTACATTCCAGACTCTCACCACACAGATTACTCAAAGCACACACACACACACTGTTACGCTTTCTGTTACTTCTCATCTGCGGAAATGAAGCCACCAGTCAAAATGGTGAAAAATGAACCCATTTTAGGCATTACATAATTAGTCTACAAGGAAAAAGTAATAGGAAAAGATTTGAGCGCAGATAATAAAAATGAGGAGACATATTTGGAACGGCGTGTGGGTTATATATAGCATCATTATAATTATATCACAAATTCTCAATCAGCAGAAGAAGGACACAGAGAGAGAGAGGTGTACACTCTTCAGGTCTAGACAAAATTTAACGTACCAAGGCTGGTATTCATTACCGCAACCAGAGAACAGGGGGAACATTCCGGAGAATTATCCCTCCCCAGCCGAGAGGGAGAATAAAAGAATAGAGAATATGAGGAGCAGGTGACATTTGCTCAAAAAAGGCAAGAGAATGAACAGAAAATATGTCTGTATGAAATACAATATCAATAAAAGTGAGGATGTAGGGTGGCCTTTAAATTAATCTCATATCCTCCAGCACACCACTCTCTCTCTCTCTCTCTCTCTCTCTCTCTCTCTCTCTCTCTCTCTCTCTCACACACACACACACACACACACACATATACAGAGAAGATCTCTGGCAGAATGGCTGTAGGGTGTGTTGAGTAATGGTAGAGATAAATCATCAGCTCTTCAATGTTTCTCTCTCTGTCTAGAGGAAGAGCTTGGCTTTAGGGTTTACAGAGTCAATACGGTTTACATACACAGACCTCACAATCTATATTACTGAGAATGTCTCAGAGACGTACACTGTAAACATTTCAACCCACTAAAATTGAAGTGTAGCTCAACTGCAGCCTTAAATTTAAAGTGAAATTCAAGTTACAACCTGCAATGATATATCACATAAGAAAAGGTGCTGTACTGTGTGTGATATTACTTTCATGCAACGGTTCAATAAACAAGAAGTTTATATCGAGTGGCTTACATTTTGGCCAAAGTCAGTTTGGAATGCACAAACACAGACAAGCGGAGTGATACAAACAGTAAAGGCTGATTTACACCAAGGAGAATAGCTGTAACTATAGAGGGTTTGCACTCACATCCACAATTCGGTCAGTTACCCCATATTGGCGCTACTTGGATTTAAAGGGGTCATCGGATGCCCATTTTCCACAAGTTCATATGATTCTTTCGGGTCTTAATGAAAAGTCTCTTATATACTTTGGTTAATAATTCTCAATAGTAGTGTAAAAAACACCCTTTTACCTTGTCAAAATCAGCTCTGCAAAATATCAGCTCATTTCATTGCATGGGCCCTTTAATGCAAATGAGCTCTGCTCGCCCCGCCCCTCTCTGCTGAGGGATTACGAGCTGTAATGTTTACTTTAGCCGTGTTTAGCTGCATTTAGCTGTGTTTATTGGCGAAACTTGCCAACAAGAACATTATTAAGAAAGGCCATTTGCAAAGACCCTTATGCCGAGTTCAGACTGTATGATTTTAGCCCCGATTTTGACTCGCCGACAGGTTTTGAAAAATCGACAAATGCCCGAAATCACAAGCAAATTGGTGCTCGTTCACACGAGTGACAATCACACAGTGTGAACTATCAAAGACGCGATCTGAGAGAATTAGAGCTTTCCTCTGCACCTGAGTCACACAATGGCGATCGTATTCGCACTGTTTCAGCTCGGTGAGGGCGGGTCTAAGTTAAGACGCTCATGTCAATCAACTGTGTCCTGTCACACCGACAAGAAGCTGAGAATGACCTGATTTTAAAAAGGGGATATTACTTTTAAAGATTTTAAAAAATACCACTGGGTGGATTTTTATCATTGTAGGGTGGTTGTGTACACAAACTGCCAACACACAATGTTCAAACAACATGTAAAAGTGAGTTTTGCATCCGATGACCCCTTTAAACAACAGCATGGATTGCGCGATTAATGTAGTACCGAATACATTGTTCTGCTAAATTATGCTGTCTAAACCACAAAAAAAGTGTGGAAGCTGCTAAATCATATAGAGAATGACTTAGTAAGTAGGAAAGGGCACAATATATTGACAAACAGAATTTAATAGGTGGTAAAGATACCGTTTCACCTACCTGACCAGAAATGATAAGAACAAACATGAATGTTGTCAAGATTCTTGCCCTGGAAATCCTGGCTCAGTTTGGTCAACCGCTAACGCCTTTTGTTCCTCATTTTTTTGCACTCTTCACTTTGATTTGTTATAACGTTTGGCAGTACTCCAAATGTTTTTCCCAGTCCAACCGATTAGTACAGCCCAACACATGACAATAATTGACCATTTTCAGCAGCAAAATATGCATGTTTTGTTCGGTTCAGTGGCATCGTTTATGTTCAGTGCCGCCAATTGATGACGTGTCTTGAAATCACTCTATAAAGTATAATGGCACAACTATAAAACAATATTGGCACAGAGCAACAATAACCAAGCAGACGTCTTTTGGTCAGCACTGTGAATTTACTTGAATTTCACATCATGCAGAAATTTATAGGAATGGCTGGATTTTGTCTGTGAAACTTTGCCGAGCAACAGTAAATGTGACCGGACCTTTTATAGTTATACATTCATTTCAATTGAGAATACTAAGCAGCTGTTTATAAGCACTGTTTATTCATATTACACATTAATACTAAGCCTTTAAAGCTGCATTCCGTCACCTTTATTGGTTAAAAATGATCCAAAATCAATTATTGAGGAAGTACATAACCAATCAGTGTTCAAAAGTATTTCCTTACCTTATCCTGATCCACAACGATTTTCTAATTTGAGTGGTTTTGGTCATTCATCTTTGTGTCATTACATCACGTCTGTATCCATAAAGAAGGAGTTCCAGCTACTAGGCTATATCGCGTGTGTGGCTGCTGCAGGTGAAGGATCATTTGTAGCCTCTTCTTACAGCAACTGGAATAATTAAAATTCTCATTTTGAGAATAGAGTCTGGTGTATAAATGACTGGAAGTGGATTATATTCCAGTTTTAACTGTGCATCTAAATGTGACTCTGTATGTGCATACGTGGGATTAAACTGTACTTACAAAAGATTTGTATTTCAAAGAGAATGATTACATTAAATTGCTTCTTTAAGGTTAAAAGAACAATTTCTTTCAATGACATTTGTGTTGCGTGAAAATTAGGCCCTGTTTACACTAGTGCATTTTCATTTTAAAACAATGTTTTAAAATGAAGACAATCCTCGTCTACACTGCCGTTTCACTGCGTTCAGAAATGACCTCCTTCCACACTAAAATGAATGTCACATGACCATTCATAATGAGAATGATGTTATTGTTCACGCAGTCGTCAAGTATACGC
This sequence comes from Garra rufa, assembly GCF_049309525.1. NCBI lineage: Eukaryota > Metazoa > Chordata > Actinopteri > Cypriniformes > Cyprinidae > Garra > Garra rufa. Next base: position 14,178,012 of record NC_133375.1, read on the forward strand.
AAAGCAAATGTGGGCAGCCATGCCATCGTTTTCAAAAGTCTCCGTTTTGGTCTGTCTACAATGAAATGCAACCCTGCAGATATTAAACTAAAATAAGGTTTGCAGTGTTTTCGAAAGTGTCCATTTTCGAAGGCTGAACATGGCGGAGCAGTGTAAATGACAAATAGGCCTTGTCCACACAAATATGTTTTTATTTAAAAACGCATATTTTTCTTTCCGTCTCTGCATTTTTGTAAAAGGAAACAGAGCTTTTTGAAAGCGCTCTCCAAACTGGACAAATTGTAGTGTGGACTGTAAAAAATTTAGTCATGTGATGCATATTGTACCAATATAGATCTATGTTTGTACCATAGATATATATACGTAGATGCCTCATTAGCGACCGTTATACGTAAGCCGTCCGCCATATTGCAGCGGTCAACTTGACGTCATTCACCCATAGATCTATGTAATTCACCATAGTAATCACTGAATATTTGAAATGCCACAGTCCTGCACAGTCGTTGGTCTGCGAACCTATAGTATGGTGAATGACGTCAAGTTGACCGCCGCAATATGGCGGTCACATCTACGTGCATGGAGCGGTCCAATGGGGTATCTACATATATATATATATATATATATATATATATATGGTTTATACTTATACTAATTGTGACTGTTATGTTATTCACTTCAGTGTTGCCAAGTTTGCAGTTTTCTTGCGGAATTGGACTACTTTAACATTGTTGCCGCGGGTTGTTTTTCATGTCCGCAGGTTGAAACCCCAATAATGTGATATTTAGCCCCTGCCATACAAATTTTACAAGGGGAACCCAGTGGTTTTTTTTACCCCTTGGAACACAATTAGCGGGGTTGTTGTGAAAACCTGGCAACCCTGATTCACTTTCACGCTGTAGCAAAAGATATTTACTTTGTACACTGTTCATATTTCAGTCGTAAAAAGATGACAGAAAATTTTGTTGCAATTGCTGCCCTGCAGCAAAACATAAGGGCAGTTGCATTTTAGATCAAACATGAGTGAATGATGAGATATTTCCATAGATGGTCCTGCCAGAAGAATTGCATTAAAAAGGTATTATGTCTGTTCCATCTGTATCATCACAGTGAGCTTTAATGAGGTTTTACACATGCATAGTAAGGCGAATTTAACATTTTTCCAATGTTTCAGTGTGGACTAGAAACTTACGAAATATGCTTGAAAACGCAAATGTGGACGGAGAGTGTTTTAAATCAAAAAATACATTTTCAAATGTATCCACATTAATGTCAACATAGCCGTAACCGTAGCAAAAGTTATGCATTTTAAAACGAAAACACACTAGTGAAAACATAGCCTTAGAGATTAGACTGTACAGAAATTAAAGCCTATAACATTAATACACACAAAATACCCAAAGTCACACAATGTTGATGTTGTTAACTTAAGTATAACAATAATAATAATAATTTGCATGGTTTGATGTGATCTGAACTAACTTTGCAATCGTTAGAATCAATGTATCTGGATTTATAGTAAAATGCTTGTTTTCCTTTTTTCAGTTGGTCAGAACAAAACTGGCAGACATGTTACTTGTTCAGATGACATTTTCCGGTGAAACTTCTTATCTTGGACATACAAGATGTGGTATCTGTTATTCCGAAGTACAGTGAATATCCACAGTGGTGCATTGCAGAGATGGGACCAAGTCACACATGTGCAAGTCTCAAGTAAGTCTCAAGTCTTAACCTTCAAGTCTCAAGTAAGTCCCAAGTATTTTTTTCTTGAGCAAGTCAAGTCAAGTCAAGTCAAATCAAGTCCTGTAGTAGTTCAAGTCAAGTCCAAGTCAAGTCACCTTATTATTGTAATTTTACCTGCAGAATCTGATCTTAATAAAGTGAAAAGACAAGATATAAATAACTGAGTAAATTACAATAATTTGGATTTGCATTGTAAATACTCATGTTCAGTAAAATACATCATGGAATCAAACAAAATTGTAACTTCATAAAATCATTTATTTTGTAGAACTTGGTGAGCTCGCGCAAAACACATCTTCAGCACAGCGACTCATTTGCACTCTTCTGATTGGCCAATGCGTTCAACAGACATGTCTGTGATTGGCTACAATGCTTTACGCTGCAAAAGCACGGCGCAAGTACCTTTAATTCAAAGGGGAATATATATAAAACTGTAATATGCACTTTTCATGATTAGGTAATCGCGGCAGCTGTAGTCTTATTCAAATTAGTTTTTCTGATTAATTGTTTTGCTCTATGAGAAAGACAAGGTAACAAAATATTCGGGGCTTTACTATAAACATTCGGGGTTTAAGCCCCCTTAGCCTAGCCCTAGCGCCACCCCTGCTACAGAAACGCGTTTTTTTGACGGCCTGCATGGGGCAGCGAGCTAGCTGATCGTTAGGAAAGATTAGATGAATGTGATTTATATTTTATATATATTTATATTTGGGCCATTTTTGCCTGAAATCACTGATACAACCTTTAATGGCTACTTTAGCTATTATTACATTAGCTAACTACCAACTAACCAGATAACATTAACAAATAGACAAGCACTTACTGGGCAGAATGGCTCTTCAGATGACGGACGAAATTGGAGGTTGTCGTCTGGCTGTCTGCAATTTTTATATGGCATGTCTTGCAAAGCGCTGTTCTTCTTTTGCCATCTTGCGAAAAATTATTGAATCCGAAAGCGATGACCCTCGGTACCCCTCCGGCTGACATGTTGATGTGATATATGATCTAAGTGGGCGTGGTGTGCGTTAGGTACGAGAGGGCATGACTGATTATAGTGTCGTGATCCAGTCATGACAACGCTATTCTCAGCCTGCGCTCCAGCTGGGTAATCAACTTTATTTTTTTAAAATAATTTATATATTTTATATTCAAACTGAAAACATGATGTGATTAACACTCAAGTCATTCAAGTCATCGTGTCTCAAGTCAAGTCAAGTCCCGAGTCTTTAACTTCCAAGTCCGAGTCAAGTCTCAAGTATTTTATTTTTGCTCAAAACATTAGATTTATCCACGCTGAAGAGCTGTACCGACCCACAACCCACGTAACGAAGATAATTCCGCAAATAACTGCAATTGCAGGTTTCAAACAGAGATGGCGACAAAGAGCATACGAATTGCAGATTTAACAGCATGGTGTAAACTACAGTCTCTTGCTTTTGGGATCTGATTCATCTAAGCATTTGCTGAAAACTCCAAGACGTGTGATGTCAGATTAACAAGCTGACTGATCTTATAGAGCAGTACTGAAAGATGTGTACACTTTTTAATGGGTTGCCTGTGCCCCACTGCAAAGAAAAGGATTAGAAAAGCCCCCGTTTATGATAAAAACATTTTCCAGTGCAGTGGTTTTCATACTGTAACCTTCACATAAACCAGCTGAAGTAAATTGTCCTTGCAAGTCATTTTTTTAAAACATATGTGACAATTTATTTTTTTAAATATTAAGTAGATAAACCTGTGTAAACATTTTTTAATAAAATCACACACACACACACACACACACACACACACACACACACACACACACACACACACACACACACACACACACACACACACACACACACAGGTCAGATAAAAAATAAATAAATACAAATAAACCCAGGGCCACTGGTGTCCAGGGCCTTCAGTTTAATCACTCTTCTTTCTTTTTTCTCTCTCTTTTTCTTTGGTTCTTTAGCAGGCATACACAGATGGCCCTATTGACCGCTCACATACTTGAAATTCCAGCCTGTATTCCAGTGTCTGCCTTCCTTGGGCCTGCAGCCAGCACTCTTTTCCCCACTCTTGTTTTTTTCTCTCTCAAGTTGTTATGTTCAGCACTCTCAGAAAAGCGTCTTTTGGTACTAAGTACAGCCTGGTAGACTGCAATCACAGCACTCTCTTTATGGCCGTCTGTTACACACACACACACAGACAGAAAGAGAAACCACCCACATTTTCCTTTCCTGTACATACAGCTGAAACACTATAACAGAATTTGGCAAAGTCACCGGTCATGTCTTTCCATTACAAACCATATGTCAGCTGGAGTGTTTGTATGACTGTAGAAACAGGGTTATATATGCTTGCACTATAGATCCCGCGAGTACCCATCATGGCAAGCGTCCATTAAAACAGCTGTTATATTTGTCTTGAAGAACTGTAATCTGCATTCTATTAGCATTAAACGAGAGATGAGGAAAACCAGTGAATGATTATTAGTGCTGGGCAATCATTTGACAACCTGATCTCATTACGAAAGTGTACCTGTGGGAACTTTTTCGCAAGACGCAAAATATGTACCATTCTATGTTTCGTAACGTATTTGATGTGAAATGTCCACTGAATAGCGCTAGTGTTCATTTTTTCCTGGAACAGATGAACGTTCACATGATACATTTTATGTGACGTTGGTTTTGTAAGTGTCACCGCAGTTCTGACTTGAAATGTCCATTGAATGGAGCTATAACTCTAATGCTCCATGACGTTTTAACCCTTAAATGCATGAATGTTTTGCCAATCATTACATATTCGGGTCTTTAGCGACCCGGACCTATATATCCAGCAGGGATGGATCTTTAACTTCTGCAATAGCAAAAAACTCTCTTGATATTTTAAGAACAATTACAGAAGAATAAAATAAAGCATATTTTGTTACCTTTTGAAACTTAAAAGGGTTCAATTTGAGCAGATTTTACCATCGCCGTTATCCCCAGAGCGCACTTCCACAGTCCATTCAGCATCTGGCTCATATTCGCAATCTTAACCTTACTCTCAAAATTATAGATTTTAATGGCTTCAAAGTCAATAATATGAATACTAAGAAAGCTGACTTCAAACTTAAAAAAATGAAGGAGGGGGAGGGTAGTGAATGACATCCCAGGTCGCTAAAGACCCGAGGTATGCATTTAAGGCTTAAAATAACGTACCATTTGCACTACACCTAAACCTAGCTGATAGTATGAACAAAAGACGAATGCAACGTAAAAACACAATTGCAAGCATGAAGCACGCATTAATGTTTTTCATGGGATTTGTACCCAAGGATTCTGCATTGTAAGTCCAATTCTGCGCCAACTGAGCTACTAAACAAGCTTGTCACCTCTGAAAAGCATATGGAGCTGTAATCATAACTGTGTATGAAAACGATTACAAGTGCTCACTGTTTTACTGCCTCTAGTGTTCATTTCTGTTGGAAACTGAAATTATATGTATTTATTGGTAAAAATACATGTTTTTTGTTGGGGTTCCTGTGGTAAAATTTGCATTCCAGGGATTAATATCACTTTATTGGGTTCGCTTCAACCCGCAAACATGACAAACAACCTGCGGCAACAGTGTTAAAGTAGCCCAAATCCACTGTAAAACCACAGACTTGGCAACACTGAAAGTACCACTTCCTGGACTTACAAACACTTATTTTATGCTAATTTTGGGACACTGAATTAAAAATTCCAGAGAGTAACACTAAGATGCAAACAGCACTGGGTAGTAACTGTTTACATGTAGTCATGTACATGTAATCAGATTCCAAAAATTATTATTTTGAAATACTCAGAATCAGACTAGTTACTTTTTAATTTGATTACATATTATTCACAGAATAAACTAGCAGTAAACAAAGAAATATATATAATTTTAGTGTTTTATTTTGATGTGATATTCAAAATGAAACTGCTATTCATAAAATAAAAATCGATAATTTTGACCCATACAGTTTTTTTTTTTTTTTTTGGCTATTGCTTTAAATATTCCCATGCTACTTAAGACCAGTTTTGTGGTCCAGGGTCACTTTGAGTGCAATTCTCCCATACTGACCACTGGATGTTCAACATGGCACCTCATGGCAAAGAATTTGAGAATTTAAAAAAGGATTTGAGAATTTGATTATTTCTCTCCACAACGATGGCCTTGGCTATAAGAGGTTCAGAAACACCCTGAAACCGAGTTACAGTACAGTGGCCAGGATCACGTAGAGCTTTTCCAAGAGGGGTTCCATTCGGAATAGGCCTCGCAAGGGTCAATCAACAAAGTTGAGCACTCGTCCTGTGTGTCAGGTGCAGAACCTGGCTTCAAAAAACAGATGCATGAGTGCTGTCAGCAGTGCTTTAGAGATTGCAGAAGTAGAAGGTCAGCTCGTCAGTGCTCAGACCATACGCCGCACACTGCAACAAATCGGTTTGCATAGGCGCTGTCCCAGAAAGAAGCCTCTTCTGAAGCTGGCTCACTGGAAAGCCTGCAAACAGTTTGCTGAAGACAACCTGTCCAAGAGCAAGAATTACTGGAACCATGTCCTGTGGTCTGATGAGACTAAGATAAACTTGTTTGGCTCAGATGGTGTCCAGCATGTGTTGCGATGCCCTGATGAAGAGTACCAAGAAAATTGTATCTTGCCTACAGTCAAGCATGCTGGTGGTAGCATCATGGTCTCGATTCCACAATGGATTCCATTATGTACTGTACATTCTGAAGTAGAACATGATGCCTTCCCTTCAGAAACTAGGCTGAACAGCAGTTTCCCAACATGATAATGATCCCAAACACACCACTAAGATGAAAGCTGCCTTGCTGAGGAAGCTTAAGGTGATGTGTGGCCAATGTCTCCAGATCTGAACCCTATTGAGCACCAGTGGGGCATCTTCAGGTGGAAGGTGGAGAAGCACCATGTTTCTAACATCCAGCAGCTTTGTGATGAAATCATAGAGAAGTAGAAAAGGATCCCAGCAACAACCTGTGGAGCTCTGGTCAATTCCATGCCTAGCAGGATTAAGGCAGTGCTAGATAACACTGATGCTAACATAGAATATTGACAATTTGGACACAGTTTTGACAAGTTCACTTAGGGTGTACTCACTTTTGTTGCCAGCTATTTTGACAATAATGGCTGTATGTTGAGTTATTTTCAGAGGACAGTAAATCTATACTGTTATACAAGCTGCACATTGACTACTCTAAAATATATCTAAGTTTCATTTCTATAGTATTGTCCCTTGAGAAGAAATACTAAAATTGTTGCTGAAATGTCAGGGGTGTACTCACTTTTGTGAGATACTGTATAAAGTGGGTATAACTCTCATTTCCAACTTCTGAATGTTTCGGAAGTGACAATTTTGGCTTGAATTCGATATTGCTTCGTATAAAATATATTGTATAAATTAAATTTGTGGTTTGGATGTAAACATACTGTAACTAATGGTGTGCATGAATGATACCTAAATTCATGCAGCTTGATGAGGAGATGTATGCTTTCAGCAATCAATTTTGCCAAAATAAAAACCATATCTAGGCAGTAAAATATCATAAAGACCTGGCAGTGGTTTAGCTTCACTAAAGCAACCACCCATAACACTTCAGCAGCCACCTAGTAACACTGTAGCAACCAAGAATACACACAACAACCTAGCATCAAGCACCACAGACTTTTTCTTTTCATTTCTTACCCTTGTGCCACATGAGAGTACAGTTGTTTGATATTTCCAGAGGCTATTTTTGAGTTCACAGTCAAGGAGACTGAAAAGAGGTTTGAGTCAGTTTGTCTTCCAAGCAGGAACTTGGCACAAAACACGAAGGAGAGAAGATAGACAGCCTTTAGATCGGAAAATCCCATATTCATCAAAGAGAGCCTATTAAAATGCTCTCCTGCACCCTATAACTCTGCAGGGATCAGGAGATATCAGGGAGTACAGAAGGGAAAAATAAGGACACGGCGTTAACTTTTGGGAAACGGCTGATCTGCGGCATTTAAAAATGCAGCAGGCAGGGAAGTAAATCTTCCGAGATTATCAAGCTACGATCCACTGAACGTATCATAAATATTTATGCGGTTACAGACATATTATCTCGCTGCATCAAAACAAGAGGGCATCATTCACGAATCTCATACATAAACCCTGCACATTCTCCCCGAGCCGAATAAAATAACTCATCCCGTGCGACTTTTTACACCGCTCTGTCAGTTTGCTCACTATGAATAAGGTGGAGATCCACAATGGGAAAAGATAAAAATGCAAGTTCAAGGATGGAGGAGAAAAGATAGGAGAGCTTGCCAGGATTCTGTGGGAGGATGAAAGAGAGAGCAGGAGAGAGAGGGCTGATGGGGTGGAAGGAGAGAGAGGGTCATCTGGGGGGCTGGAAGGCCATAAATAAGGCTAATGAAATGACCGTGCTTTAGATGGCTGAGGCCCAGGCCTTTAGCCTGATTTATTCTGATTGTGTCCCAGCACACAGCAGACCCATCTATCCAGCTCTCTCTCCCTCTCTTCCTATCACCCACCCCCATCCCAGACACACACATCCTATTCCAGGGTACTAATATCATGTTGCTCGCAGATATCTAGCACCCACAACTAGGAGAAGAGGGCGTAAGAGCCAGGGGTGTAAATTACTTCAGTAATTGTGCTTCATTACTATAATTACGTTTTATTTTGGGCAATTTGTACTTTACTTGAGCGCCATTGAAACTTAATGCTCACACTTTTACTCAAATTACTTTTCTAAGGTAGAAATTACACTTTTTACAACTACAAAACAAAAACCTTTTCACATTTCTGGCATTGGGCATTCAAATAAATCATATAGGAGAATAAACATTTATATAAGGCACATGTGAGACAATAGTAAATGTAAATTTGATTAAATATTATTTGCTATGGCAACAAAAAAAACTAATTTGCATTGGATTTATATTGCATTGCAGCTTATTGCTTTGGAAAGTATATAGAGATAGATTACAGAAGTACAGAAAATGAAAACGTAAAAAAAAAAAAAAAAAGTTTGGGGCCTCAGCAAATCAAAATGTGAAAAAGAAAAAAAAATCAGCCCCAGTAACTACTGAAAAACAGTTCTTGAAATGGTTGGATTCACAAAATGAATCATGATTAAAGGGTTAGTTCACCCAAAAATGAAAATGAGCCTATGATTTACTAACCCTCCAGGCATCCTAGGTGTATATGACTTCCTTCTTTTAGACAAATCCAAGTTATATTAAAAATTATCCTGGCACTTCTAAGCTTTATAATGGCATAGGCAGGTGTTTCTCTTTATTAGTCCAAAACAAGTTCAATAAAGTGCATCCATCCATAATAAAAAGTCCCTCACATGGCTCTGGGGGGTGAATAAAGAAAAACATGATTTGTAAAGGAAAACGGTAAAGGTTTTCAATATAAACCAAGAGGAGACTGGTTTTCCTTTGCTAAAGTAAGGAAACTTGGTTTTCACAAGACTCACCAGTGCATGTGCAACGCCAACATCCGACGTCATTCGTCAAGAGAATATTCCGTTTTAAATATGGATATTTTTCTTACAAAAATGCATTGATTCGCTACAGAAGGCCTTTATTCGCCCCCCAGAGCCGTGTGAGGCACTTTTTATTATGGATGGATGCACTTTATTGGACTTGTTTCGGACTGATGAAGAGAAACACCCGACTATGCCATTCTAAAGCTTGGAAGTGCTGGATAATTTTTAATATAACTCTGGCTGGTTTTGTCTGAAAGAACAAAGTCATATACACCTAGCATGCCTGGAGTTTGAGTAAATCTAGGGCTAATTTTCACTTTTGGGTGAACTAATCCTTTAATTAAATTTAATATATCAGTACTCACAGTTCTGATATGAAAACTGAAGATATCTTGGTCAATATATGGGGTCAGTATAAAAAAGTTTGAGAAACATAAATTAAAGGATTAGTTCACTTTCAGAATAAAATGTTCCTGATAATTTACTCACCCCCATGTCATCCAAAATATTCATGTCTTTCTTTCTTTAGTTGAAAATAAATGATATTTTTATGAGGAAAACATTCCAGGATCTCTATATAATGGACGTCAATGGTTGGCAATGGGTTGAAGGTTCAAACAAAGCACTCTACATGATCCTAGCCGAGGAATAAGGGTCTTATGTAGAGAAATGATCAGTCATTTACTATAAAAAAAATAAAAATGTACTTTTTAACCACAAATCTCTGCAATGCGTATGCGTGACTTCACGCATTACGTAATCATGTTGAAAAGGTCACGCGTGGTTAGTTCTTTGTCTGTGTACTTCGGTTCAAAAAGATAGGGTAGGAAAAACTCCATCTCATTTTCTCCTCCAACTTCATTGTTAGTAGTTTACCTTGTTTGTACAAGGAGTTTGACTTTCTTTGCACGTTCACTTTGTAAACACTGGGTCTGTATTTCCACCTACATCACACATGACCTTTCCAACGTGACTGTGGTTAAAAAGTATATACATTTTTATATTTTTTTAGAAAATGGCAGATCGTTTCGCTAGACAAGACCCTTTTTCCTTGGCTGGGATCATGTAGAGCCCTTTGAAGCTGCATTAAAACGGCAATTTGGACCTTCAACCTGTTGCTCACCATTGAAATCCACTATATGGAGACAAATCCTGAAATGTTTTTCCTCAAAAACCTTAATTTCTTTTCAACTGAAGAAAGAAAGACATGAATATGACAATATATTCTAACATCACAAACTTTACTGAGTGTGAACAGTCAATCATTAAGTCTATAAAACTACTATATTGAAATATCAAACAATTATAATATCATCTGCGGGTGAATGTTTAACGATTTCAGATAACAGGTTTCTGTTTTAACATCTGGTGTGCAATTAAATGTTAAAGTGTTTAATGTCAGTCAGTTTTTGGCTAGACTCTTTGACTCTACGTATTATTTCTGATATCCTGGTAAGAGCTTTCCCAGGCCAGAATATTTTGGGTTAACAGCTTTCTGTGTCTCCTGTTCATGGCAAGGTCTTTCATCTTCTCTGTCTAATACGCACCAGTCTAAAATCTCAGTCGGACTGAAGAAACCCAGGAGGATTTCTCTAAAGTGATGGTACACACTAGATTGGTGTGTAATAATGGCACATTTGGAGCTCTTTGGAATGAATCTGTGTAGGTAGGTGTGTGTATGTGTGTGTGTGAGCTCCAAACCTACACGTCTCAGCAGCGACATTATTCATCACGGCCCGGAGCAGCACTCCTGTGGGCTTGTGTTTCATCCATTTGTTAGAATCTTTCTGCTTCTCTCTCCTTTTCTCATAAACACACACACATATCCAGAGCAAAGACGGATGTCGTAACATCACATTGTGATATAAAGCTTCTGTTTCAGTTGTTACGTCTTTATCGGTTTTGTGCTCTCTCCGCTGTTATGTATGAGTGTGTTGTCAGGAGATATTAATAACAGGCCCACAGGCTGCACGACAAAGACTCACATCAGTTATAATTACCATGCTTATGGAGGGATGTAATGGGAAAATCAGTTCAAACTCACACCAGTTGCTCCTCTCCATACACTTTTATTAAACCATTACAAAGTTTTTCTGCTTAAAGACCAGGGGCCTCATTTATAAAGACTTGCGTAGAAACCATCCTTGATTTTATCTAAGAACTTTTCTGATTTGATCGTAAGAGCGATTCAGAGAAAACGAACGTACCACGAAATCCATGCGTACGCCAGTCATTCGGTTATAAATCACAAATGATCGTGGAATTGTGTGCAGCTGAATGTTCCGCCGTCGAAACGCCCCTGCTTAATTAATTAACATATAAAATGAGCTCATTCCTAAAGCAAAAACTCTGTGACAATGGCAAGAAAAAAGGAGCGCAAGAAATCAAATTATAGTGAGGCTGAACTATCTGCAATACCAGGCATTACCACAAGGAAACGGTCGTACGCCAAGCTGGAATCTGACGTGGAGATAAGTACTTTTCCACGTCAAAGACGGTTTTTATAAATCTCTACTTTGACGTGGATTTGATCGTACGAACACTCTAAGATCAAATCAGTGCGTAAGAAAGTTTTATAAATGAGGTCCCAGGTCATATGGGTTTTCGAAAGATATATTTATTGCATATCCACCATTATTGCTTTGTTATATGTTTACAGTTTAGCAGCTAAACTTTAGCTGTAGGCACGATTCGCTTACATAAGTGTTAAACAAAATGTTTTTATGTCATTATATTAAGAATGGATTGGAGCACTATATTATTGTTTTATGTAAAGGTGGATCAGGGTTGCCAGGTTTTCCCAACAAAACCCACCAAATTGCTACTCAAAACTAGCCTAATCGAGGGGGTCCCCTGTGAAAAATTACAATCCAGGGTGTAAAATATATGCTTTTTGTCAGGGTTCCCCAAGTAAATTCGCATTCAGGGACTAAATATGGCGTTATTAGGGTCGTTTCAACCCGCAGACATCAAAAACAACCGCGGGCTTGGCAGATGGTAGCATTTGCTAACTTGCTCCTCTCTGTACCAATCACAACAGGTTTGGCCAGCTGACCAATCAGAGCAGAGTAGGCTTATGAAAGGGAGGGGTTTACAGACATTACACTCGAACAAACTGTTTCGAAATCATTAACAATGGCTCTATGTATAAATGTATATTCTGAGAAAATTACGATGTTTATGACCTTTGATACATTTAAACCTGTTGTAGGGGACTCTAACACAATATTAGGAAACTGTAAAAAAAATCATATGACCTGCTCTTTAATAGTGGGTTGACAATTCTGTATCAGATCTCTGATCAATAGTTTATTTCATTTTATGTTAATTTTAGGGATTTGGAATAGTGTTAACACAGGTAAGTGGGGGTAGGGGGTGGGGGGGTAATTCCAATGGAGTTAGCCATGAGCACATGCTAAGCTAATGATGTGGTCATTTGATAAAAAGGTTGTGACCAATTTAGAAGTAATTTAGGTAAAGCCTTTCAACATCTAAATTTAAATTATGGAATCAAATAAAATGTAGATTGGCAATTTGAATACAAATTTAAGTGTAATTAAAGTCGCAATGAAATAAAAGTAGCAGGAGATGTTTCCTTCTGCCTATATTTCATATACACAACGCAAACCTGTGTACTGCTCATCAAAATGGCATTTATTGGTTCAATAAATGAAAATTCTGTCATTAATTACTCACCCTCATGTCGTTCCAAACCCGTAAGACCTTCGTTCATCTTCAGAACACAAATGAAGATATTTCTGACCCTGCACAGACAGCAACGTAACTGCTTCAAGGCCAAGAAATGTAGTATGGACATCATTAAAATTCTCTCCTAAAAAGCAAATGTGTAGACCCACCGCAAAAAAAAAAAAAACATTAGTGGAAGGATCCAGCAAGGAATACTAGATCATACATTAACATCCCTCTGAGATGTTTTCTTCAGTCACCTTTAAAATGATTATCACAGGCGACCAAATTTCGAGAACTTCTGCTAATTGCTTTCCTTGGCCTCTTACTCAGGTACTTGACAACCTCTTTACCTAAATCAGTCTTCAGCATTTCCAATAATGGTCAGCGTTGGTTGAAGCCAGCTCCATTTGACTTGGCTCGTGCTGTGGGTAATTATACGGCAGAGAATGAAGTGTATGAAGTGGTGTTCAGGTTATACAAAGAGCTGTGAGCTGGCAGAGGGATGAAAGAGGCAGAGGGCGAGAAGAGGAGAAAAATAGAACACCTCAAACTGCTTTCAAAGGATCTCCATCTGTAAAAGAAGCGAACGGTGGGGACTCATGCGTGGGAGGTCTGGAGAGAAGAGTGGGATGGAGAGAGAAAGAGAGCGGAAAATGAAGAGATATCTTTTGGATGGTTTACTGTTAATTTTTATGCCTTTCTTCTTCTTCTTCTCCACAGAGCGTCATCCTTCTTTCTCTGAGGGTGGGCTGTTTTTCTCTCAATGTGAGTGTTGTATGAGTCAGTGCAGCGGGCCCACGCATTACCCCTGTACAGGACAAAGGACAGGAAGAGAAAAGAGATCAGGCTCAAGCTGTTTATACGCTCTGCTGTTGCTATAGACAGATATACCTCGAACAAACTCTGAACCAGTGCCAGTGACATTTAATCTCTCTACACCCCCGTGTGCACCGTGACACCATGTCTATGCCACAAGCATGTCACATGACCACCCCTACTGATGCAGTAACATGGTACATATGAAGTTATCATATTGGTACCAGGGGTGTAGGAACAATCTGAAAAGTGGTGGGACTGATTATAAACCTTATTAGTGTAGCTCATGAATATTAAGTAGTTAATTTAACATTCTCTAAATAGTTCATGGTGAATGGCAGGTAAATAGGTGCTTGCCATAGCAAATACTAGTGTTTTTTTAAGGGATAGTTCACCCAAAAATGAAAATTCTGTCATTTATTACCCTCATGTTGTTCCAAACCCGTAAGACCTTTGTTTGTCTTCGGAACACAAATTAAGATATTTTTGATAAATTCCAAGAGCTTTCTGAACCTGCATAGACTGCAACACAACTGACACGTTCAAGGCTCAGAAAGGTAGTGAGGACATTGTTAAAATAGTCCATGTGACATCATTGGTTCAACCACTTTAGAGTGGTACTAAAACACATGTTCAATACGTGACCATGGCACATTTTTATTACGTTGTCACAGGCATGTATTGCTGTGTTATTACGCTGTTTCAGGTACATATTGCAGCTGTTCAGAATTCAAATATCCAGGGAGTGTCGCTAAAGGTTAATGCTCTATTGTGTTGGATATATATTCCCTACACCAAACCCAAACCTAAACCTAACCAATAGTGTTAACAAATGCAAAAGTGATATAAAAACGCATTTGTTGATGCACAGTGTGTTTTTTGAGCTTCCTTATGCAGATTTGAGCTGTTTTGTCAAACTGTAGTTTCACAGGGTTTGTACCAGAGCTCTTCATCACTCAAGTGCAACGCCTTATCGCGTGAGCTACTGAGCAAACTTACTGAATTAGAAAACTCATGCATATGAAGCTGTATATGTGACAATAACTTTCAAAAGTATCAGTTTTTAAAATGCGCAGAATGTTAAAATTGTTTTGAAGTCATAACTCTCATAGTCATTATTCTTCAAGTAATTGTGAGAAAATGAGGCTTTATTAATCAAAACTCTGTACCTGTAAAATATACTTTGTGTGAAAAGGGATAAAAGTTGAGCCTTCTTGCCTCTAGTGTTCATTTCAACTGGAAACTGCAGTGATGTATATAGAGGTATGTATTTCCAATGTGTCACACCCCCGGACTTCCATATTGGTTTCTCCCATCTATCCCCCCCGCAGCTCTGTGTATTTTGGTTCATCCTTCATTGTCTGCACCTGTGTTTGTAATCTGTCTGTGTATTTAGTGTGTGTGTTGTCACCTCATTGCTGTCGGTCTTTGATGTCATATGGATGTTATCCCCTGGTGTTCCTGTGTCTGCCTGTATTCCATTGGATTTATTAAATACGTTTACTTTTATTACGTCTTTGTTCGTGTGTTCCTGCCTGCTCCTTGACACAATGAGCCTATATTAAAATAGTTAAATGAGGACGTTATTTTTGTTTTCTTTGCGCACAAAAAAATATTCTTGTAGCTTTAAGACATTACGGTTAAACTGATGTCACAATGACTATTTAACATTTCTGGGCCTTGAACATGTCAGTTGCCTTCTTTGCAGGGTCAGAAAGCATTCAAATTTCATCCAAAATATCTTCATTCGCGTTGCTATAGGTCTTACAGGTTTGAAACGATATGAGGGTGAGCAAATAATGAAAGAAGTTTAATTTTTTGGTGAACTATCCCTTTATTAACGACTTATTTTCGTGCACCTTCTTGCACAATACATTGTTATGACCACAAAATACTTTTACCATAGTGCGTTTTCTGTAAATTAATACATTTTGATGTTTGTATCACATAAAAACTCCATATGTTTGGTTTTTCTGACATAGTAAACTCGCTTGGTAGCGCACCTGGTACAGCATTGCACTTAGGTACAAGTCCTATGAAACACAAGTCATGATTAAAGAGCTCAATGACTTATAAAAGCAAGCTAGAATGACATGGTTGCTTCAGCAAATGTTTTTTAATCTCATGTTTACTTTTGTTAAACACTATCAGTTTTAGGGTAGAGATTGGTGTAGGTGGTACATTATTTTCAGCGAAACAGGATTAACCTTTTAGTACCACTCACCAGACATTTAATATCCGAACTGCTGCAATATGTACAACAACCAATCTAATAAATTGTTGCCAGATTCATGCCCATGCTCTGCTTCAACGAAAATTGAATGTGCCACTCACTGGACACTTCAATGAAAGTGCACAGAAATGTGCAAGGAGAATACTACTACTACATTAAAGCTTAAAGGATACTTCAGTTTTGATGCAAATACGTAGGTTGCATCTGAAATCACATACTTCTCTACTATATAGTAGGTTGAAAAAGACTATGCAACAAAAGTTCACAGTACTCATAAAAGTATGCAAACTGATGCTAGGTTGTGTGACAAACCCAAAACCCAAAAACAAAAATTCTGTCATTAATTACTCATCCTCATGTCGTTCTGAACCCGTAAGACCTTCATTCATCTACTGAAGACAAATTGGGACATTTTTGAAGAAATCCAAGATCTTTTTGACCCTCCATAGACAGCAAGGGTCTTACCACATTCAAGGCCCTCAAAGGTACCAAGAACATAGACAAAATAGTAAAAAATATCTAAATTTGTCGTTTACAGTGTCTAAATATGATCTGATTGTCTGAACAAGGCTACGGAATATGCATGGCTAGAAAAATGTGGTTGGCATATGACAAAATTCACATCACATATGCTGTATGCATAAAAAAACAAGTGTTCTTTAGACTTCAGGGTGCATTTTGAGAGCACTGCCCTAGTAACAAGCTAAAAGCACAATTTTGCATCATATTAGCCTAAAATTTCACCAAAAATAAGTATCTTAGAAAGTAGCAATTTTTCGAGTCAGCCTTTGAATTGAGAGCGTGTCAGTTGTCTGGGTGGGCAGCTCAAGGTTTCGGAACAGAGCAATTATGGTAAAATGTCTTTCATTAGTGCAATTTTACAGCCATTTTTTTCTTCCGCTGAGTGTGTGAAGGCATCCACTCCAGTCTAGATATAGAGTCTCAAGGTTATCTGCTGTTAACTGTGTATTTTTCTTTCTGTCAGTGCTCTCTGCACACTGGTATCTGTGGTGATAGATGATACAGCCGATAGAGCGGCTGGTGTGTCTCAGCAAAATCCTCCCCTCCCCCTCAACAGGCTCGCTGAAATACTGTTAACAGCGGAATAAGCAGAGCTGCTCTAAAAAGTGCTGAAATACCAAGATAAAGTCGCCCTCATTGAGCCCCAAGTGCGTAGCAAAAAAAAATAAAAAATACAGAGAAGGAGAGCTAGAGAAACAGAGACCAAGAGAGGCTCAATTAGCTCGCAGACCTATGTGATAATGTGTGACAGTGTGAGTGATCCATAAATATGGATGAGCGTGAGTGTGCGTGCACATATGTGTGGGGGAGGCCGCACGTATCCTGCGCCAAGCCTTCTCAGAGTGTGAAACCTAATGAGTGCATGTGCTGTAATCTCTGACACATGATAAAAAAACTTTCAATGCCGCCACGGTGAGGGAAAATCAGTAATGGAGAGTGTAGAACTGATAGGTCACTGTTAGAAGGCTGTAATGCGATCGCAGGCATTCCTGCGCTCACGGCAGAGCCAAGTATTGTACGGTCTCAGGCTGATAGAATACACTTTTGTCCTCTACAGATACACTGAGTCATCTTGATCTCACCAGAGACGCGGGAGAGAGAGCGAGGGAAATGGAGAAAGACATGTTTGTCTTTGATGAATGTATATTGAATACTTCACCATCATAAATCTTGAAGGATTCCTTCATCCGCCCCAACTACATACTTTGCCGCAGGGGTTTTCATGCCATTGCGGTCACTATGGAGGCCACACCTGTTTACCTTTTGCCTATATTCCATATACACAATGCAAACCTGTGTACTACTCATCAAAATGGCATTTATTGGTTCAATAAGTGAAAATTCTGTCATTAATTACTCACCCTAATGTCGTTTCAAACCCGTAAGACATTAGTTTTGAACGTTTTGTTATGTTCACTAAGTTATGAAAATGTTATTTCAGAATGTTTTGTAAACATTCAAACCGTCCAGTTTTTTTTTATGTTTTAGGAAACTACCATTGTCATAACGTTATGAGAACCTTATATTTGAATGTTCTTTCTATGTTTGAAACATATGAATATTTTTGACTGATTATACAAACATTGGACAAACATTTTCATTGAACTTTTATACCTGTAATGACAACGTTATTTCTTATTGTTATGTACAAATAACATCAAAAGAACATTCTGAGACTGTTTTTCTAAGACCGTTTTCTCTTACCATTACGAGGACCTTAATAGCGTATGCATAACATCAAAAGAACGTTCCGAGAACGTCGTTTTAAGGAGAAGTTCACCTCTAGAACAAAAATTTACAGATACAGATACAGAAAGACATGAACATTTTGGATGACAAGGGGGTGAGTAAATTATCTGTAAATTTTTGTTCTGGAAGTGAACTTTTCCGTTAATTATACGAAAATGTAAATCAACAATTAATAACGTTATTAGAGCATCCTATAAACATTATTTTAATAATGTTCTGTCCTAACCTTTAAATACCTTTAAAAAAACTTTAAAGGGGTTATCAGATGCCCATTTTCCACAAGTTGATATGATTCTTTAGAGTCTTAATGATGTCTATAACATATTTTGGTTAAAATTTCTGAATGGTAGTGTAAAAAACACTCTTTTTACCTGGTCAAAATCAGCCCTTTTTAGAGCGAGCCATTCATGTTCCTTTAAATGCTAGTGAGTTCTGCTCGCCCCGCCCCTCTCTGCCGTGGGATGACGAGCCGTAATGTTTACTTTAGCCACATTTAACAGTGAAACTTGCTAACCAACACATTATTAAGAAAGAATATTGGCAAAGATGCATAAAAACCCTTATAATCACTTCTGCTGTGGGTGAAGCTGCATCACAAATGATTCGCAGGAACATAGACGCATATGTAGATTGGGATCAGCGCTTTCCTTTTAAAAGCGAAATTAAGGTTAATCCTCTGTGTCTTCAGTGGCTCAGATGTCGGGAGAAAATGACTACTGCTATGTTCATTATTGCATCTGTAACAGATGTTATATTTATTAATTAATTTCACTCAAAATCTCCCTTTGTTATTATCATTTGTTATATTTCTTTCATTATTTTGCATTCTGGAATTTCATTTATACTTCAAATATTGATTTCTATTAATTGAGATGTCATATTTCTACGGTTACACGGTCATTTTTCAGTTTTGTTTAATACGGTGCGTGGCCCCTTTAAGATTCTTTGCGATGTTCTTTCATGTTCCGGTTCTGGTTGCTCTCCTTCAGTTCGCGGTAAATGCGCCTGAAGAGAGGTGGGTTGTACTGACGCTCTGTCAGAAAAGTTTGAAATGAGTTTTTTTTTATGTAGTATAACATGTAATTTGTTCTGAAATGCACTTTAATCGTATTCAAACATGTATGAAGTTTGTGTGAATTATGTTATGAGTTAAAGCATGTATTGTTGGAGCGAATTCATGAATGTAAGCATGAGTGTGCAAGCTCTGTTGGCTAAAATAATGCCTTTTGCTAACAGGCTGATTGAGAGAAGGCCAGACTCGAGCTTGCAGTGATTTTTTTTCATTTTTATTCATACAGAATTAAAATCCGGCCTGTGAAATTTCTGTTGTCCGGTCTCCTTCAATGTCAACACACACAACGCAGAGTTCCAATAGAGACCGGTCACATTGGTGCCGTGACTTTTGTTTGATGCAAGTCATTGTGGATCCTCATCGATCAACGTCAGCTTGGTCGCCGGGGTTTGCTGCATTCTGGAACGTCCAAATTCTGCCTGTATTTGTGCCAAAGGAAACACAGGTTGGACATTAGACTGTATATAATTCAAAAAAGGTTGAAACTTCATATTTACAGAAAAAAAAAAAGACTTAGAAAACGTTTCATTTGAAAAAGAAGAATTTTTGTTTAATAATCTGATTTGTGTATTACTTTTAGGTGTGTACACATGTGAACAGTTTTTTTTCTGTGGTCATTATCTGTTTTAATTTATTTTTGTTGATCTGTGAAACTCAAGATGTCACAAAATAGTGAGAAGACAAGTTACTCCTCTAATGATGGGTTTGAATTGGGTTTTGCTAGGGGGCGTATATTTGGTGAACTTGAACAGACACCACTCAGAAGGACAGTTAATATTGGCTCTCCTGATTTCTGTTCTACCCGTAATCCCGGTAGAGTACATACTACTGAATCAGAAAAGTGCGAAGGTGCTGCTTCAGACAGCCGAGAACACAGTAATGCCGATTTGAGTAGTTTAATCACACAGCTTGCTCAACAAATAGGGCAGTCAATATCTGATCAGCTGAAGAAAAGCAGTGATAAAAAAGAGTGTCCTGACATTCAAACGCAGAGCATAGGGACCAGCCAGGTTCTCATGGGGTCACCTTCTCTTAATTTGACCGGCATGAAGTTTGTGATGAAGCCTGATGTTAAGGCGCCTCCCTGTTTCAGAGGGGATGGATCTGACAAATTATCAGTACACGAATGGGAAGAACTCATGGATGTTTATATGAGAAAGAAAGGTGTTCCTTTAGCCGATCAAGCGGATGAGATCATGTCGAACTTAATGGGAAGAGCCAAAGATGTAATCAAGATAGCACTACGCAGCAATCCATCGCTGAAGCCTAAAACAAACCCAAGAATTGTCACAGACATACTCAAACAACACTTCAGTGAATTGACATATTCATCTATGCCGCTTGCTGACTTTTATGGCACTTTACCTGTAGCAGGAGAGAATGCAATGGAATATTGGATTCGGCTTAACAAAGCTGTTGATGTTGCTGACGAGGGTTTGAGAAGGCAGGGTAGAAGTATTGAAGATCCTACTCGTGAGGTGACACAAATGTTTGTTAAACATTGCCCTGACCAGTCTCTGTCTGCTATCTTGAGGTTCAAGTCTGCTGATAGGTGGACAGCGGCTGAAATACAAGAACGTCTTGATGAGTATCAAGCTGAGAAAAGAGCACAAATGAAGGTGCAGTCTAATCGTTCTGCCTTTGCGAAGCCTGTTGCTGCTAATGCCCAAATGTTGAATTTGGATGATGGAACACCTGGAAACGAGCTGAAAGTTTCAACAGGTCGCAGTGAGTTGCCAGTTACACCATCAGGTCAGACAGGTGACAGCTGCACTCAGTCTCTTATCAGTTTGCTCGATCGTGTGCTGAAACAAAGCATGCAAACCCCCTCTGTACCTGTAGATTCATTTAGGCATGGGAATGTGAGCAGGAAGTTTTGCAAAGTGTGCAGAGGCATGGACCACTCTACAGTTGCACATTGTAGGAGAGACGGTTTATGCTTGTTTTGTTTCGAACATGGACACAGGAAAAGAGAGTGCCCGAAGTGGAGTAGTCATGACAGCCTAGAGGCATACAACTCTCCACGAGGAGCTGGTCCTTTAAACCATTAGACCCACATTTGGAGAGGGGATGTGTGGGTGATGATCAAACCCTCATAAGTGATCTGGAGCTGCAGTATGAGAATGTATGCCATACAGCACTTGATGGTACTTGCGTGATATACGCACAAAATATGCAGACAATAAAGACTTTTGATGAGCTTTTCTATACTTCTGTGATTTTAAATGGCCAGTTCCACATGAGAGGAATGCTTGACACTGGCTCCATGTCTTGTACCCTCAGTGAGATAGCTGAACAAAAGTTGTTAGCTGAAAATGTTGTCTTGGACAAAAAATCACTACCTGAGAATATCATTCTTGTCGGTGTTGGGGGTAGGACCGCACAGCCAAAATGTTTGTACGAAGTTAGTATGAAAGTGTATGGCATCAGCTGTCAAGTTCCAGTTCTCGTTGTTCCAGGACAACATGATGATTTAATTCTTGGCTCCAACTTGATTAAACATGTTGTGAACAGAATGAAGAACACAGATGAGTATTGGGAATTCATATCGCAACGTGCTACACAGTTATCACCGGACGGTGAACACTTTTTGGATGTTATGTCTAATCTCACACGCTGGCGACATGATGAGATCCCTAGCAAAATCGGAACAGTTAAGCTCCATCATGCTGTCACTCTTGCTGCTAACCAAGAGCATTTAGTTTGGGGAAGACTGCCCAGCAGCACTCCATTGTCCCTTGGGAGCACCATTCTCGTTGAACCCACTGCTTCCAAGACTATGCCAAGAAACATCATGGTAGCTCGTGTGATAACATCTATGTGGGGTGATAGGTGGGTACCTATGAAGATAACCAATTTGTCTGACCAACCTGTCACGTTAAGAAAGAATCGGAAATTGGCAGATGTTTCACCTTGTCTGGCTGTGGAAGATTTCCCAGTTTTCCAGGGCACTGGAAAGCTAAAGGAAGGTAGTTCAGAGGTGGAAGTTGCCCCAAATTGTGCTTCAGATTTGAGATTGCAAGATGTTGGGTTAAGCGAAATTGACATCAGTCACTGCAAAGTTACTGAAGCATCCAAAGAGAAACTTGTGCAGTTGTTGGTGAATTACAATGATGTGTTCTCTAAACATCCCTTAGACTGTGGTGAGGCTAAGGAATTTGAACATCGCATCCGACTTACAGATGAGAGGCCATTCCGGTTGCCATATCGGAGGATCCCTCCTGCTCACTACCAGAAGTTGCGCGAGGTGTTAACTGAAATGGAGGAGCAAGAGATAATAAGAAAATCTGTAAGCGAATATGCATCGCCATTAGTACTTGTGTGGAAAAAGGATGGAAGCCTCCGCATTTGTACAGACTTCAGGTGGCTTAATGCGAGAACACTCAAAGATGCTCACCCACTCCCCCATCAGTCAGACTGCCTTGCTGCTTTAGGAGGTAACAATTTCTTCAGCACTTTGGACTTAACCTCTGGATTCTATAATCTGCCTATGCATGAACAAGACAAAAAATACACTGCTTTCATTACTCCTATGGGACTACATGAGTATAACCGCATGCCACAAGGCTTGTGCAACAGTCCAGCTTCATTCATGCGGATGATGCTTAGCATTTTTGGAGATATGAACTTTACCAGCTTACTGTGCTATTTGGACGATTTACTTGTGTTTGCGCCCACAGAACAAGAGGCCTTGAGCAGGCTTGAAATGGTTTTTCAGCGGCTTAGGTTACATCATTTGAAACTGAGTCCCAAAAAGTGTCATTTCTTGCGTGATTCAGTTAAGTTCTTGGGTCATACTATTTCTGGCCATGGAGTTTCCGTGGACTTCACGAAGGTGGATGTTATATCCAAAATGTCCAAAATGCAACTTATGGAGGAAGATGGTTGCACTCCATCAGCACGAAGAATCAAGTCATTTTTAGGAATGATTTTCTATTATCAACACTTTATTCCTAATTGTTCTTCAATTGCCAAGCCTCTCTTTGCTCTGACTGCGGGTCAGAAGAGACGGAGTAAAGCGAAAATTAGGAAGCCTGTGGGCACGTCTAGGAAGTTGAATCCAAATGATTGGACAGAAGAATGTGATATTGCTTTCAATACACTCAAGGAGAGGTTGCTGAACTGTGCTGTGCTTGCGCATCCTGATTTCTCCAGGCCTTTGATTCTTTCAATTGACGCGTCTCTGGATGGCTTAGGTGCTGTGCTATCCCAAGTTCCGGCAGGGGAAGAAATAGCTCGGCCAATTGCCTTCGCCAGTAAGACCCTAACCGTGTCACAGAAGAAGTACCCTGCACACAGGCTCGAGTTTTTGGCTTTGAAGTGGAGTGTGTGCGAAAAGTTCAGTCACTGGCTCAAGGGGCACACCTTCACAGTTTGGACTGACAACAATCCACTTACGCACATTATGACTAAGCCGAAACTCGATGCCTGTGAACAAAGGTGGGTTTCAAAATTAGCCCCTTATTCTTTTGACATAAAACATATTGCAGGAGTCAAGAACATTGTGGCTGATGCCTTAAGCAGAGATCCATTTGCAAGATCAATTAGTCATAGGCTCATGAATGAGAGTTACAACCGCTTACTTACCGAAGCTGATGCTGTAGGAGAAGAAGGGATACAGGATGTGTTTCGTCTGAAGGTTGATTGCCACAAGATAAGTGATCAGGTGGGATGTCAATCGAGCTGTCATGTGCAGTCATGTGATCCAGTTGCCGTCAAGACACTTTGCCATGTCCAAGATGACTGGGAAATGGCGACAGTGACACGAGCAGTTCAGCTGGTGCAGTCAGTTCAGCAGATTGCAGACATAAGCCATGGTGAACAACCTCTGCCTATGTTCTCTCATGACGAGTTGGAAAGAAGTCAAGAGCTCGACCTTACCATTTCCAAGGTTCTCCCTTTCGTGCTTCGTAAAAGACGCCCTTCAAGAAGAGAGAGGGAAAAACTCGACTATAGAGCTTTAGCCCTTGTCAAGCAATGGGATCACTTAAAAGTGTGTGATGGGATTCTGTACAGGGTGACTAAGGAACCTATAAGCAGACAAAAAAGACATCAGTATGTTCTGCCTCAGAGCATGGTAGAAAAAGCTTTACATGGCCTTCACGATCTTGCTGGTCACCAAGGACAGGCTAGAACAGTTCACTTGGCAAGACAGCGCTTCTTCTGGCCCAAGATGGAGCGTGAGATCAGAGAATATGTGAAGTGTTGCAGGCGGTGCATTCTGGCAAAAACACCTGAGCCAGCTGCTCGAGCTCCACTCGAAAGTATTCAGACTTCTGCACCTATGGAGTTGGTTTGTCTTGACTTTTGGAGTGCAGAAGATAACAAACAGCGTTCAGTTGATGTGTTGGTCCTGACGGATCATTTTACTAAACTTGCACACGCCTTTCCTTGCATCAATCAGACGGCTAAGCAAGTTGCTCGGAAGATATGGGACCATGTGTTCTGTGTGTATGGGTTTCCTGAGCGGATCCATACGGATCAAGGAACAAATTTTGAGAGTGAGCTCATTGCTGAACTGCTTGCACTTTCTGGGGTCTCCAAATCTCGTACAACGGCCTATCATCCTATGGGAAATGGCATCACAGAGCGGTTCAACCGAACATTAGGAAGTATGCTTCGCTCCTTGCCTCTGAGATCTAAGGATAAGTGGCCACAACAAATTCAGACTCTGACCTTCGCTTACAACTCAACAATACATGAGACGACAGGTTACGCACCTTTCCAACTCATGTTTGGCCGTGTCCCACGATTACCTGTGGACATAATGTTCAAGCAAGTATCAAAGGATCCAGTGATTGTTGATTATAGCAGTTATGTCGCCACTTTAATGTCTCATCTTCACGAAGCAGCTGAAATTGCTCAAAAACATGCTGTACAAGAACAGAGGAAACAGACCAAGATGTATAACCGCAAGATCAAGGGAGTACATTTGAACAATGGAGATAGAGTGCTCATTGCCAATAAAGGAGAAAGAGGAAAAAGGAAGTTGGCAGATAGATGGGAACCTACTGTGTACACCATTGTGGATAATGAACCCCAGACACACATATACAAAGTGAAGGATGACAAAGGACACATTAAAGTGGTACATCGAAACATGCTCTTAGATATCAGTTTCTTACCGGTGACATGTCCTGAGGATGACACATGTGGATCAACGGTTGCCGATTGCTCGAACGATTCTGAGTGTGAGAGCCAATCAACAAATTCCACTGATTCCTTGGAGGATGAAGATCTTGAAAACGAAGCGCATTCATTAGTATTGAGTGAAGATGTTTCAAAGAGTTCAGAAAGTTTTGATGTACAAATGGAACAGGATACAGAGGAAAGTGATGATACTTACTGTGTTAATTCTGGTCAAGACAGCCAAAACCGGATGCTCCCTGAAAAAACATTGAGCACAGGAACTTCTAATTGTGACAATGTAATGGCAACATTCGACTTTACTAATTCAGGTATTGTTAACTCCGACTTACCTGTACGTGATGATGTGTCAATGCCAGGTCCTGAACAAGCGCAAGGCACTATTACAACACGGGCTGGTAGAGTGGTAAAACAAGTCAACCGTCTGATTGAGACCATGGCTCAAAAGCCATTTAAAATGCCAAGTTTGTCAAACAGGTTCCAGGAAAAGTCACAGTCCCTTTTAAGCCTATTCTAATATCCGTGATTGGGTAGGAAGTTTATTTTCTATTCCTTTTTGGGATAAATTTTCATTGCCATGTGATATGAGAATAATGTGAATGAGGATTTGTTGCAAAGGTTAAGTGTGGTATGGTGTATTTGGCAACATACTTTACTAAGAGGTTTTGAGGCCTGATCACCCTCAAATTTCTCTGTATCTGTCAAGACAGATAGCTTTTATTGCTGTAACTGTGAAATTTTTGCATTGTGATTCTTTAGTAAGTCCTCTTTATGCACATGCATAATTTTGGTGAAATTAGGGGAGGTGAATGTAACAGATGTTATATTTATTAATTAATTTCACTCAAAATCTCCCTTTGTTATTATCATTTGTTATATTTCTTTCATTATTTTGCATTCTGGAATTTCATTTATACTTCAAATATTGATTTCTATTAATTGAGATGTCATATTTCTACGGTTACACGGTCATTTTTCAGTTTTGTTTAATACGGTGCGTGGCCCCTTTAAGATTCTTTGCGATGTTCTTTCATGTTCCGGTTCTGGTTGCTCTCCTTCAGTTCGCGGTAAATGCGCCTGAAGAGAGGTGGGTTGTACTGACGCTCTGTCAGAAAAGTTTGAAATGAGTTTTTTTTTATGTAGTATAACATGTAATTTGTTCTGAAATGCACTTTAATCGTATTCAAACATGTATGAAGTTTGTGTGAATTATGTTATGAGTTAAAGCATGTATTGTTGGAGCGAATTCATGAATGTAAGCATGAGTGTGCAAGCTCTGTTGGCTAAAATAATGCCTTTTGCTAACAGGCTGATTGAGAGAAGGCCAGACTCGAGCTTGCAGTGATTTTTTTTCATTTTTATTCATACAGGTATGTTCACTTTCATGTTTCTGTTTATATTGTTTTTAATTTGTGTAAAATGCTTTATTTTTTTTTTGAAATGTTAAACAATATTGAGTTGTTTATTTGAGAAACTCAAATATGTGAAATGAGAAAAATGTTGTTCAGTTCGCGGTAAATGCGCCTGAAGAGAGGCTGATTGAGAGAAGGCCAGACTCGAGCTTGCAGTGATTTTTTTTCATTTTTATTCATACAGAATTAAAATCCGGCCTGTGAAATTTCTGTTGTCCGGTCTCCTTCAATGTCAACACACACAACGCAGAGTTCCAATAGAGACCGGTCACACATCCAACAACAGAACACCTCAATCGCTCAATCTGAGACATTCTTGTCTTCCTCTGCACCTGAGTCGACACGATGGCAATCGGAGTCAGACTGTTTCAGCTCGGTGAGGGCGGGTCTAAGGTAAAACGCTCGTGTCAATCAACTATCGTGGGAGCGGCCTCTGTCGGTGTGCCGTCACACCAACAAGAAGCTGAGAATGACCTGATTTTAAAAAGGGGATATTACTTTTAAAGATTTAAAAAAATACCACTGGGTGGATTTTTATTATTGTAGGATGTTTGTGTACACAAACTGCCAACACACATGTTCAAACAACATGTAAAAGTGAGTTTTGCATCCGATGACCCCTTTAATGAAAGTTGTGGGAACGTTCCCTGTTAGCTGGGTTATGGCAACACGTTTTGTACAGGCAAGCAAAATTTCGTTTGGGAATATGTTTGTGCAAACAGCGTGTAAGTGTGTCTTGTTTATCCCTGTCTTTCTGTGTGGCACTGGATAACTGCAGTGAGCTCTGAGAGACATTTCTAAGACTGTGAAGTTCTTCAGTAAAGGTTTCCAGCCCCGAGAGACATCAGCGCGTGAATAAAGGACAGAGAAATACGAAGCGACTCTTCTCATCCCTGTCCTCATCTGCTCTTCCTGCATAATGTGCACCAAATGTGCGCGCACACACACACACACACACACACTTCTCTGTGTTTTTCGCTTTCATTCATTCTATCTCTCTCCCTTTAATGATTGCTGGACAGTCTAGTGTGCATAAGATGGCTATTCTCCTGTGTTTCCTCAGAGGGGTTAGAGGCCAGCGGCAAAACACACAGACACACACGCAGAGATGCACACCAACACACACACACACCAACACACACACACACACACACACAGGGCTAGAGGTCAGCGGTGATTAACACAGTGAAAGGGACCTTTCCCCTAGAAAAATCTCTCTCAGTATCAATCATAGTCAGACCCTATTCAACCCTAATAATGGCAGAGTAGATTAATGAGTGTCTCTCAGAAAGCACACACATCCTCACATGGACAATCAGAGAAGACAGGGTTTATGTTTGACGTATGACCATGTGTTTTTTTGCTTAAGTCTGTGAAACTGTGTAAAAACGACCAACATATGTAGCACAGTTGCAGGGATAGTTTATCCAAAAACAGAAATCGTGTCATTTATTAACCCTTATGTTGTTCCACATGAGCACTTAAAACCAGTTTTAAGTAGCACAGGAATATTTGTAGCAATATCCAAAAATACATTGTATGGGTGAAATTATCAATTTTTTATTTATGCCAAAAATCATTAGGATATTAAGTAAAGATCATATTCCAATAAGATATTTTGTAAATTTCCTACTGTAAATATATATATTTAAAAAAATAAGTTTTGATTAACGTGCAGTGCTTCATTTGGACAACTTTAAAGGCAATTTTCTTAATATTTAGATTTTTGTGCAGATTTTCCAGATTTTCAAATAGTTGTCTCTCGGCCAAATATTGTCCCATCTTAACAAACCATAAATCAATGGACAGCTTATTTATTCAGCAGATGATGTATAACTCTATATTTACTCTAATTACTTCTAATTTACTCTTATGATATATGTTTTGTGGTCACATATAATAAAGAGAATAACTGGTGCTGTCAAGCTCCAAAATGACACTATTAAAGTATCATAAAAGTGGTTTGTACATGAATTATGGACTACTTTCTAAGCTTAACAAAGTAAAAAAAAAAATGTAATGGTTGCACTCGATTAGCTACTGCCACTACCTGTTGCTATTTTTACCACAAATCAACTCGGAAAAATAACATCCTGATACAATAACCACAGCTACTGAAAGAGCTTACAGGTGTCAATGGATATAAGCGTAGGCTTAAATCAAATGCCGTACCATTATTTTTTCCCCACAAGGGTCTAAACGCCCCGGATATCGAGTTATATCCATGCTGAGAAACTCCATCAGTGGCTGCAACTTCATGACAAGTGTCGACATGTTTACATCCTGCCAGGATGGCATCTAGCATTTTTGTCTCTGCCATTTGTAAGCTCTTTCAGTAGCTGTGGTCTACTAAAAGCCTCAAAGGCAAAGACATGGGTCTTTCCACAGGATTCTTCTTTACATTCTTTTTTCTCCTCTTCTCATTACTTGGAAAATCAGTAAAGGCTTACATTACTTCTCTTGTTGGCCTTGCACAATGTGGCATTGTATCAGAATTTAATTTTCTGAGTTGTGTTGCGGTAAAAATAGTACCAGGTAGCACCAGTAGCTCACCGAGTGCAACCATTTCATGTAACTGAAATAATGGTGCCCCCCATAGTCCAAAATATGTATAAAACGATGTGGATTCTTTAAATAACATAAATGGGTTTTCTACTACATATTTCAGTAAGAGACATTATTTATATTTTATTAAGCCATACCAGTCTTAAAGAGCAGGTCATACTGTTTTTTTGTTTGTTTTTTAAGTGTCCTAATATTGTGTTGGAATCCCCTAAAACAGCTTTAAATACATCTAAGGTCAGAAAACATTGCATTTTTTAAATTTTTCAGAATATACATTTATACATAAATCATTTGTAAATGATTTCGAAATGGTTCATTCGAACCAGCTTTGAGCAAAGTGTCTGTAAACCCCGCCCTTCCATAAGCCTACTCTGCTTGGCCAAGCCTGTTGTGATTGGTACAGAGAGGAGTACTCAAGCAAGTTAGTAAGTTGTCCACAGGTTGAAGCGACCCCAATAACGTAATATTTAGCTCATGGAATTCTAATTTACCAGGGGAACACCAATAAAAAAACTTGTATTTTACACCCTGAAACGCATTTTTTAATGGAAGGACCTCCTCCCCCCTTGGGTGGGTTTTATTGTGAAAACCTGGCAACCCTATCATGCACCTTTACATAAAACAATATAGTGCTCCAATCTGTTCTTAAATTAATGACATAAAAACATTTTGTTTAACACTTACGCAAGTGAATCGTGCCTACAGCTAAAGTTTAGCTGCTAAACTCTAAACACATAACAAAACAATAATGGTGGATATGTTAAACGTGTGCTAATGTGACTAACGTGACATAACCGAAATATGTCTAAGTTACATTCTTTATTATGAAATTAAGTAATTAGAACAAATAGTAGGTTTCCAGCGAATTATCAGCACTATTTCAGTAAAACAGTAAT
The DNA here is from genome assembly GCF_049309525.1 of Garra rufa. NCBI lineage: Eukaryota > Metazoa > Chordata > Actinopteri > Cypriniformes > Cyprinidae > Garra > Garra rufa. Next base: position 14,208,354 of record NC_133375.1, read on the forward strand.
ATCTGGTTAACCTGGAAACCTAAAGCTGCTGGTATACATCACATATTAGCACAAAAACCTTGATATTTTGGCACTCAATTGAAAATATACACAGAACGTATCAATCGTACTTACAGGTTGTGGTTCGGAGACAAATAAGATAAAGGCCAAGATTAGAGAAGCAGTCCTCTGTAAAATGACGAGCACACAACAAAAGGTTCTAATTGTATTGGTGTGGTATCGTGGAAAAAATGTATTTTAACTTCTCGACATGATGTAAACACACTAACTAGAGGAAGGTCAAAGTGTCAAAGCACAGGCAGAAGACTCGTTAAGGTGATTCTGAGTCGACTTCTGAGAGATTCTGAGACAATATCTTTATGTATAATGCACTTTTTGATTAAAAACTTTGCAGACATTTACATCGAAGGATAGCTATGTTACAAACTGCAAAATATATAATTAAACAAAAAAAAACATTTGACCTGCTCTTTAACACCTGGTTTCGATTTACTTTCATTAAATTGCAAATAATTTCCAAAATATTGCTAAACTACTGTGTTTCAACCCAAGAAAGTCAATCATACATGTTTGGAAAGACACAAGGGTGAATAAATTATGATCATTTTTAATTTTTCGGGGGGAACTACACCCAAATCAAAATGTGCTCATATCGATGATAACATTTGTCCACCATCTGATTCGCGTAAAACTTAAATCACACTCTTAACAATGTATTACGCTGAAGTACATTGTTGAAATGAAGCTTGTTTGAAGATCAATGTGTTCAATCATGATTGAAGACCTCAGCTATCCTCTCTCCTCCCCCATCTCTGCTCTCTCTCTATAAGAATCATCAGACGCTGTCAGGAGCGGCCATTACTCAAGCTGTTTATCACCCACATGTCTGCTTGCTCTCTCTCTCTCTCTCTCTCTCTCACACACACACACACACACACACACACACACACATCTACGAAACTCACACAAGCTCACACAGATTCCTGTGACCCCCACCCTATGTGTTTAGCACACACACACACACACACACACACACACACACACACACACACACAGTTTAAAATGGGCTTTCCAGGACAGTAAAACATAGCAATGAGGATGACAGGAAAAGGGATGATCAAAGCATCCGGATCAGATGAATAAAGGAGACTGTGCCAGCACTCTCCAGTGAGCATGTACCTTCTTCAAAAACACCTTATTCAAAGACACACACAGGTTTTCCACAAAAATATTATTCAATTATTCATATAATGGCTAAATGGCTAAAAATTGCCCAAGCTTTTTGAACGATAGTGAACATGCAAAAATAGGGGAAATGAACATGCACAATTTTCAACAGAGCTCTGCGTCACACTCCTGCGGCAAACAGAATAGTTTCAAACCTTAAAAGCCTCCTAACTGTATATTTAATGATTTTTAGCTCTCTGTATGTCATAATAGGTCAAAACAAACAAATGTATTATGAGCAAATGCGCTGTTGTTGTGATTGCACAGTCGATAGGTAAAAGCTTCTGTCTAACCTCAGAACAGAGATCCTTTTAGACTACAGTTTTTTACAGACGCTAGGACACATTTCTCAATACTTAGGTCACTTTTGCAAAACTCTTCACACAGTGAGCACAACAGAAGTCTATGTGGGCTAAACTGAGGATCAATTATCATTGTTTTGGCACAAAATGCATTCAATGACTACATCTCCCAAATTTCATGAATTCTTTTCTCACTCAGACACAACAACTGCCAAAAATCTTTGTACGTACAGGACATTTTGCATGTGCTTACATACTGTTTTCAAAACTGTTAAACTTATGTTCAAAACAATAACATAATGCAAAACTGAATAAGACAGCAAAATTCAACAGCAATATTTTATTGAAATTCAAATCTAAAAATGCAGTAGATTAGCATTACTATTGTATCTGTATCAGTGGATGGTGTGTATACAAATTCTTGTATTTTGGAATTACTTGCAAAAAAATAAAAAATTAAACAACATAAAATAATGACGAATTCTGCATCATGTCCGATTCATTCCAGTAACATATATTGCAGTTATAAACAATATATATTGCAATTATAAACAGAGATGTGTCCTTGTTTTACACAAGAAATCACTGTGTAATGCTACATGTTGTTAGTGTTTTTTAGCTCATTGTTTTGTGGGTGACAAAGTGTGTTTGTCGGCTGTCAACCTTTGCCAGTGTTCTGGAAGAATGAGTTTATTTGAGACCTGAATAAAGTGTTTTGGTAGTTGTAGTGCATTTTGAATGTGAAATGAACTGCTTTGCCAAGCTGAAAGTCGGTTAGGAGAATTGTGTGAAGAGTTTTGCAAAAGTGACCTAAGTATTGAGAAATGTGTTCTAGCGTCTGTAAAAAACTGTAATAGCAGAAGAGAATGAATATCTGCTCATTGACAAAATCCACCAAAAGCCTCTTATGCTGCAGATGTTTCACTTCATAATGAGATACACGGACATATCCATCAAAATGGAACATCCTTGATGTCCTTAGCAACATATTGTTTCCTTGACAACTGTTATCCTATAGTAACCCCTGTAGGTCTTGAAACCAGTCACAAATTACAGATGTAAAAACTCAATAACCTACAATCGAACAGCAGGGAACATTCAGACAACTGCGAGATGTTTCAGCTCAAGAATGTTTGTGCTGATGGAAGATTAGATCAAGTTCATTTGGGTTCAATAGCCTCTGTCTCTTTACATAACCCTGAGTAAAGGCCAGGGGCCTGCTTGAGCGTTGAGGGGACTGGCCCTGAAATATCTCTGCTTAGAGATAGTAAACACTGACCTGTCTGGGGAGCTGTGGGGTTATTGGCTTCATTTTGTGAGTGTGTATAAATGTGTACATTGAGTGTATGTGTGTGTGGGACTGATAGTTCTACTGGGGCTCCATGGTTAATTAGTTACTGGTTTATTTTTTAGATAAATCTTGCTGCAAAACACACAAACACACACAAACTCACAAAGAGATTAAACAAACCAAGATAAAGCCACAATTCCATCTTGTTTGTTAAAGACAACGTGAAATGGCATTCGCAACACATTTGAGTTTTGGAACCGAGAACCAGAACTTTCATTACTTATTCACAACGCAACCAGTGCAGTTTGTTTACAGAACTAATGACTCTTAAAGGGATAGTTCACTCAAAAATGAAAATACTGTCATTAATTACTTACTCTCGTGTCATTCCAAACCTATAAGAAATTCACTCATCTTCAGAACACAAATTGAGATATTTTTAAGGAAATCCAAGAGCTTTCTGATCCTGTATAGACAGCAACGTAACTGAGTAGTCAGATTCCTGGACAAATGACTCGCATGAGTTGGTTCTTTACTGAATCAATCACGTACAACGCAACCAGCATAATCCGATTCCTGGACAAATGACTCTTATGAGTTTGTTCTTTAGTGAATCAATCACATACTACAAGACCAGCATAATCTGATTCCTGGACAAATGAATCTTACGAGTTTGTTCTTTAGTGAATCAAACATACAATTCAACCAGTTCTAGTCTGATTCCTGGACAAATGACTCTTATGAGTTTGTTCTTTAGTGAATCAAACATACAATTCAACCAGTTCTAGTATGATTCCTGGACAAATGACTCTTATGAGTTTGTTCTTTAGTGAATCAATTACATACTACAAGACCAGCATAATCTGATTCCTGGACAAGTGAATCTTACGAGTTTGTTCTTTAGGGAATCAAACATACAATTCGACCAGTTCTAGTATGATTCCTGGACAAATGACTCTTATGAGTTTGTTCTTTAGTGAATCAAACATACAATTCAACCAGTTCTAGTCTGATTCCTGGACAAATGACTCTTATGAGTTTGTTCTTTAGTGAATCAAACATACAATTCAACCAGTTCTAGTATGATTCCTGGACAAATGACTCTTATGAGTTTGTTCTTTAGTGAATCAATCACATACTACAAGACCAGCATAATCTGATTCCTGGACAAATGAATCTTACGAGTTTGTTCTTTAGGGAATCAAACATACAATTCGACCAGTTCTAGTCTGATTCCTGGACAAATGACTCTTATGAGTTTGTTCTTTAGTGAATCAAACATACAATTCGACCAGTTCTAGTCTGATTCCTGGACAAATGACTCTTATGAGTTTGTTCTTTAGTGAATCAAACATACAATTCGACCAGTTCTAGTATGATTCCTGGACAAATGAATCTTACGAGTTTGTTCTTTAGGGAATCAAACATACAATTCGACCAGTTCTAGTCTGATTCCTGGACAAATGACTCTTATGAGTTTGTTCTTTAGTGAATCAAACATACAATTCAACCAGTTCTAGTCTGATTCCTGGACAAATGAATCTTACGAGTTTGTTCTTTAGGGAATCAAAATTCGACCAGTTCTAGTCTGATTCCTGGACAAATGACTCTTATGAGTTTGTTCTTTAGTGAATCAATCACATACAACAAGACCAGCATAATCCGATTCCTGGAAAAATGACTCCTACGAGTTTGTTTTTTACTGAATCAGTCACATACAACCAGCGAAGTCTGATTTGGGACAATGAATCTTACGAGTTGGTTCTTTAGTGAATCAATCACATACAGTGTGACCAGTTCTAGTGCAATTCCTGGACAAATGATTATTATCAGTTTAGTGAATCAATCACAAAAAGTTGGTTCTTTTTAGTGATTTGAAAACATACAGCACTACCAGTTTGACTACTGAGAAAATACTGTTATTTTTAAAGAATCAAATAAATACAGCACAATCTGTGTAGTCTAATTCCCAAACAAATGACTCTTATGAGCTATTTCTTTTTAATGAATCTTTCAGCTTAATGGGACTCTTCTTTATTATTTCCAAATGGTTATTGCCAAAATGTTTTATTAATATATAATAACATATGATTAATAGAGCACAGTAATACCAGGAATGTGCAGTAAATAAAGTGAGTTTCTGAGCTTGTATCACTAGAACATATTCAGACCTACAGCAGAATTCATTTGCTCTACTGTACACGGCCATAAAAAGAGAAAATTCATTTCAGTACATAGCGGAAATGAATCCAGCAAGCACTCATACACAAAGATTAGGATGTGCTATTAATGAATTCCTCTGCTCATACAGAGGGAGCAGTAATCAAGGTTTCTCTGTGGACAAACATGTGAGTCTCATGTAGCTCCAGGCTGTTCTCAAATTAATGTGAACATCTGACAAGGCTGTGTATGTTTTGTGATAAGAGCACAGAGTATTCTTTCTCCCCAAACATAAGCACATGTATATAGACACGTTCAACTAGTAAAAAAATACAATTCTGTGAGCAGAGAAGAAAGAAAGAGGAGAGTAAGGCAGTGCTACATCCATATTTCTCAAGTTTGCAGTGGAGGACTAGGCAGACTCATGGCATTTCCCATATATTGCTGATATAAAGCTGATGTGACCTTTCCCCCGATTACACAGTGTGTTGAGACACACAGCTTTGAGGAATGTAGAGGAATATTATTGCAAAAGATCTGTGAAAGGAATTACAATCATGATTTTTACATTAACATTTTTGCGTCTGTTTGTGTTCAAACTCATTCAGTTAGAAAAAAAACGAATAGATATTAATTATTCGGCTGTGTTACCAACAGCACAACAATACATACAGTAATAGAGTCAGGCTTGCTAAGTTTTCACAACAAAACCCACCCAATTGCTACTCAAAACTGGCCCAAACGCATTTCGAGGGGGGTCCCCCGTTAAAAATCGCATTCTGGGGGGTAAAATACACGTTTTTTTGGCGAGCTAACATTCACATTGGAAAGCCTAAATATCATGTTATTGGGGTCACTTTAACTTGCAGACATGAAAAACAACCCGTCGCAACAGTGTTACAGTAGAGGATCTGGCAACACTGAATAGAGTTTTGTACCTGAATGAGTGTCAGTATGCAAAGTCCCTTTCAAGGAAAGTCTTTTCACTCTGCGACCATATTTGCAACGCCTCCGGGCAGCTCATACAAGAACAAGTCCAAATGATAGGAGAAATCTTAAAATCTCAAAAACAGCTTACTGAAATCACAATTAAATTACATATTTCAAATCAGCAACAAAAACTAAAATTAACTGCTTCATGAATGTTGTTTCTTGTTCTCAAATAATGTTTAATGTGCATGTGCATTGACTGGTCTAGCTTCATTAAACATTTGCATTCCAAAGGCTAAATATCACGTTATTGGGGTCGCTTCAAACCACAGACATGAAAAACAACCCACTGCAACAGTGTTAAAGTAAAGGACCTGGCAACACTGAATAGGGTTCTACACCTGAATGAATGTTAGTGTTTTTTAACAAAACAGTTAAGTGAATAAATCAAATGACTCTAATAAAAGACTAGCCCAATCATGTTTAGAGGGGAGTCACCCATTAAAAATCGTGTTCCGGGGGGGTAAAATACATATTCCAAAGGCTAAATATTACATTATTTGGGTCGCTTAAATCCGCAGTCATGAAAAAAAAAAAAAAAACTCGCAGCAACAGTGTTAAAGAAGGGGACCTGGCAACACTCACTAGGGTTTTGTACCTGAATGAATTTTGAACAAACCGGTTGAGTGAATGATTCAAATAACTCGACTCACTTAAAAGACTCACTTCAGGGAGTAAAATACACGATTTAAAATTCGCATTCCAAAGGCTAGATATAACATTATTGGGGTCGCTTCAATCCGCGCACATGAAAAACAACCCAACAGTGTTAAAGTAGAGGACCTGGCAACACTGAATAGGGTTTTGTACCTGAATGTGTCAGTGTTATTGAACACATCAGTTAAGTAAATGATTCAAATGACTGTTTTGTTTTTAAATGAACAAATCTTGAACATTAATCTTTTGTTTGTAAAAATGAACAAAAATCAAGTTACAATGCTTACACTTACAATTAAAGTTTTAAGGGCAAAACTATTTTTTTTATAGCAATAGTGTTTATAGCAATTACTTTGTACAAAACTGCTGCAAGTGTAAAACTCGCTGTAAGGTTCGCTAGTCATTTCATCACATTTTATCAGTCTCTTATGTCCGCCAATGCTGCATTTAATTGATCTAATATACAGTAAAAAAAAAATATATATATATATATATATGTTGTGAAATATTACACTTTACAATTTAAAATAATTGTATTCTATTTTAATATAGTTTAAAATGTAATTTATTCTTGTGATGGCAAAGCTGAATTTTCAGCAGCCATTGCTCCAGTCTTTAGTGTCACATGATCATTCAAAAAATCATTATGATTATTTGCTAATCAATAAACATTCCTATCAATGTTGTAAACAGTTATGCTGCTTAGTATTTTTGTGGAAATAATGTTTTTTTGTTTAGTTTTTTTACACTTTTGATTGATTAAATTAATTTTAGGTGAATTAAAATACTAATTTTGTCACTGTACTGAACTGTAGTCTATAAATAGTGTCACTATGCTTTCAAAATAGTGTGTATTTTAAAGGTTTATCCAAGTGTAAAGCCTTGCACCACAGACTTCCATTGTGAGAACTTGACTGTAAACTCAATTTTGGCCTAAGGGCGGTTTAAAATTATTTTCTGTGGTAATTGACAGCATGTCAGAGATGTGCTTAGCTTGTACTGAAGACTCTTTTAATATATTTAATGTGTAGTAGCTACAACACGTAAAAAAAAAAAAAAAAACAGTTTAACACCGCATCCAATCAAAAGGACCACCAGGAACTGCTCTCTACATCGCTGGCTCTTTAAAAACAACTCTGACAACACATTTTTTTCCAACAACGGTCTGTCAAATCATGCTGAATAAGTGTGCTTGCCCCAGGCCTCTCTGGTAATGAAATTGTGAAATGGCCTGGCAAAATGAGACTCACCTCTTCACACACACACACACACACACACACACACACACACACACACACACACACACACACACACACACACACACACACACACACACACACACACACACACACACACACATAACATACATGCACGGACACTGAGACACGCTCACTACGGAACTAAATAAGATCAATGAGAGTAACTGAGAGTGCAAGCAGGCTCTATGAGATTTGAAGCATGACCAATAAATAACATCCTACCGTGACACACACACACATGGCTTGAAAAGAGCCCACTATTATGACACACAGAGAGCTGGGAGGGCCTCCTAACCTTTCACCTCCATTTGGCAAATGTCTGTGTTTGTGCATGTGTGTGTATGTGTGTCATGGGGGTTTTGTGGACAGAGGGGGTGCTGGTTAGTGATGTCTACTTCCAGATAGTACTAAAACCAGATACCACATCACACACACTACTATGTGTGTACTATGTTTCTCCCACAGATCTTGGTGTTAAACATTAGCCATTTTTATCTGTCTGGCAGAAGTCTTTCTTCTTCTATTTCTATTTCTGTTTCTTCTCTTCCCTTGAACATCTGTGTGAAACCCAGCTTTATTTCAGAGGAAAACCCCTGACAAACATGATCAGCTACTGTCAGCTTCATCTGAAGTGTTTTAAGGAAGGAAGCCATTGCATGGAGTAATTCGGGTCAAGTGATTCTGGCTCTCTGCCGTTCCCTGGGTAAATAAATAATAAGAACTCTAAAAATAACCCCAGCTCAAACGCTACGATTTAGCCAACACGAGCACACAGTGACAGCTTTATATGAGAGCTGAGGGATTATGGGAGAACTGAAGCACTGATGAGGCAGATACTTGTGCGGCACATAACTCATGATGCTCAAAAACATGTTTATCTCTTTCTTTCAAATGTAAAATACCTCAAATATGTACATATATGAAATAAATCTATTTCAGTTTTGTGGAACACAAGAACTGCTCTGTCAATTTAAAGAGCTTTTCACATTACAAAAGCTTAAACCTACCTGATCTCATGACGGAAACATTTTTCACAAGAAGCGAAATACGTACCAATAAGTACATATCAATGCAGTTTCCAACAGAAATGAACACTAGAGGTGGTAAAACAGCAAGCACTTGTATTCATTTTCATACACAGTTATGATTACAGCTCCACTTTCCTGACATAACAAGCTTGCTCTGTAGCTTAGCCGGCACGGAATTGGAAGAATCCCGTGAAAAACATGATTCACGATGAATGAGCTGAAAGATTGAAAAACAAGCTAAAACGACATGCTTGTGATTGCGTTTTTATGTCACATCCACTTTTGTTCATACTATCCCTGCTGAAAAAAACAGCTAATACCAGCCTAGGCTGGTTGGCTGGTCTTAGTTGGTTTAAGCTGGAAGTAGCTGGTTTTAGCTGGTCTCCCAGCCTGGTTTTAGCTGGTGGTTTCCCAGCCTGACCAGCTAAGACCAGCCTGACCAGCCTGGCCAGGCTGGAAAAGTGGCCAAAACCCCTCTAAAACCAGCCTGCCTTCCAGCTATGACCAGCTAAAACCAGGCTGTTGACCAGCTAAAACCAGCCAACCAGCCTAGGCTGGTTTTAGCTGTTTTTTTCACCAGGGATTGGGTAGGTTGAGGTGTAGTACAGATGGTACGTTATTTTAAAATGTCACGTAGTGCTAGAATTATAGCGCCACACAACAGACAGTTCAATTTAGAACTTAGTGACAAACCAAAGTCACATAAACATACCATATGTACGTTCATCTGTTCCGGTGAAAAAAAAAACACCCTTTTAGCGCCACTCAGTGGACATTTTACATCTAATATGTCACGAAATGTACATGGCAGTACGTATTTTGCATCTTGCGAAAATGTTCCCACAAGTACGTCCCAGCCTGGCCAATTGTCAAGTGCTTAAAATCACTCTTTGGCCAGGCTAGATAACTAGAAACCACCTTAGACTGGTATATAATTGTTTTCAGGCACCTAATGAAACACTGATTCTCAACCAGGGGCCTGGGGACCACTAGCAGACCTCAACAAACTTCCAAAGGGGCCCCAGTAAGTCTAAACGGGACAGTTCACCAAAAATGTAAATTCTGTCATTAATTACTCACACTCATGTCGTTCCAAACCTGTAAGACCTTCATTTAATTTCAGATCACAAACAAAGATATTTTTGATGAAATCCGAGAGCTCTCTGACCCTGCATAGACAGCAATGCAACTGACATGTTTAAGGCTCAGAAAGATAGTAAGAACATTGTTAAAATAGTCCATGTGACATCAGTGGTTCAACCGCGCTAATAATGTGCATCGAAGACTCATGTAAAAGTCCTCCACATCTGTTCTGAGGAACAAACAAACTCATATATGTGACCCTGGACCACAAAACCAGTCATAAGGTTAAATTTGACAAAACTGAGATTTATACATCATATGAAAGCTCAATAAATAAGCTTTTTTGAAATCAGAAATCTGAGGATGCAAAAAAATAAAAAAGACTGAGAAAATCACCTTTAAAGTTGTCCAAATTAGGTTCTTAACAATGCATATTACAAATCAAAAATTACATTTTGATATGTTTACAGTAGGAATTTTACAAAAAATCTTCATGGAACATGAACTTTACTTAATTTCTTAATGATTTTTGGCATAAAAGAAAAATTAATAATTTTGACCCATGCAATGTATTTTTGGCTATTGCTACAAATGTACCCCAGCGACTTAAGACTGGTTTTGTGGTCCAGGGTCACATATATCTTGGATGGCCTGAGGGTGAGTAAATTTTCAGCAAAATTTTATTTTTGGCATTAAAATTTTCCCCCAGCATTTTAGTCTTGTTAATCTTAATTTCAAGTTATATATAGCTGAATTAAAAAGTTTAAATAAACCTTGCAGAATCTGCAAAATGTTAATTATTTGACCAAAATAAGAGGATTATAACAAAATGCATGTTCTTTTTTATTCAGTACTGACCTGAATAAGATATTTTACATATAGTCCACAAAAGAAAATAATAGTTGAATTTATAAAAATTGCCCTGCTCAAAAGTTTACCTACGCTTGATTCACAATACTGTGTTGTTACCTGAATGATCCACAGTTGTTGTTTTTTTCCTTTTGGTAGATGTTCATGAGTCCCTTGTTTGTCCTAAACAGTGAGCTGCCCACTGTTTTTCCAAAAAAATCATCAGGTCCAACAAATTCTTTGGTTTTTCAGCATTTTTGTGCATCTAAACCCTTTCCAACAATGACTGTATGATTTTGAGATCCATCTTCCCACATTAATGACAACTGAGGGACTCATATGCAACTATTACAGAAGGTTCAAACGCTCACTGATGCTTCAGAAGGAAACACAATACATTAAGAGCCAGGGGTGTAGTACATTTTTGTTATTTTTCCTAAATAGCATTTTTTTCCACTTAGTACTGCCCTTCAGAAGCTACAGAAGATACTTACATGTTTCCCAGAAGACAAAATAAGTTCAATTTACCCTGAATCATACAGTCATTGTGATGAAAAACCAAAGAATTTGTGGGACCTGAAGGATTTTTCTGAAGAACA